>NC_137006.1:18454889-18849889 GCF_032717465.1 Coenobita brevimanus | reverse complement strand
GTCAATAGATGTTTCAGACATAACACAGCCCCATTTTTACCGGTCCCGGCCCCCGAAGGGCTCGGAGACGAGTATTGTTTTCACTAGCTTTGTCTGTCTGTTTATTTGGTCGTCTGTCTGTCTGTCTGTTAGCAACTATACTAGAAAACTGCTTCTGCGATTTTGACAAACTGCAGAGTTGATGGGGTAAAACTTTCTGATCACCTGATTAAATTTCGGGCCAAACTGGGCCAAGGACCAGGCTGTGTGCCCCCAAAGTGTAAAAAAAACAACAACAACAGTTTTTTCGCAATATCTCCTGTCATATTCGTCATATCAACATGAAAATAAAGGTCTTTCAAATCTGCATCCTCTAGCATGCCTCATTGCATTAGGGGGGGTCACCTCCCATTTAGCAGTAGGGGGGTCAGTGTCAGGTGGGTCGGGCCTAAAATTTCAAATAGACATCTATCTATCTATCTATTGCCAGATGCCTCAATCCCGTTCGGGGTGCCCACAAACAAATCGCCTCCACGTCGCCCTGTCCCCTGCCATTTCACTGCCTTGCTCCCAACTCACACCCCCCTCTCTATTATACCTCTCCACCCCATCCCTCCATCTCATCCTCGGCCTCCCCCTCCCTCTCCCCCCCTCCACCTCACTCACATACACTCTCTTCGTCAGTCTTTCACCCTCCATCCTCTCCACATGGCCAAACCACCTCAGTGTATTCCTTCTAACGCTTCCTATCACATCCACATCCACACCACAACGCTCCTTTATATCCTCATTTGTCAGCCTGTCTCTCCATGTGACTCCACAGGCTCCCCTTAAATAACTCATTTCCACTGCTCTCACTCTTGACTTGTGCCCTTCCAACAACGTCCAAGCTTCACTTCCATACGTTAGAACTGGTATCACAATACTGTCATGTAACTTTTTCACATCTATGCTCACTTCCCTGTCTCTTATCACTGCCTTCAAGGGACCAGCAACCTTTCTTCCCTGCTGTACTCTTTCAAGCACTTCACCCTCCAAACCTCCATCCTTACTCATCACACTACCCAAGTACTTAAACGTACTCACATTTTCCAATTCCTCACCATCCAACCTCGCTGTACATTCACTTACTTCACCTGTCTCAAAGACAATCACTTTACTCTTTCCTACATTCACCTTCCCCTTCGTCTTCACTCAGCAACACAGTATCATCTGCAAACGACAGTACAGGGAGTTTCCAAACAATACCCTCTCTCACCAGGGCCACTCCAACATCCACTACCCTACTTTGTACCTCTTTTATTACCCCATCCATGTACAGATTGAACAAACATGGAGACATGACACATCCCTATTTCAACCCAACCTTCAAAGAGAAAAATTCACTCAGTTCACCATCTACACGCACTGCAGCCTTAGCACCATCATACATGCTCTTCAGAGCATTCAACAACTTCCCATCTACTCTATATTTTCTTAATACTTTCCACAATCCTTGTCTATCCACCCTGTCATATGCTTTCTCTAAATCCATGAAAGCCGCATACAACTTCTTTCCCTTCTTTGGAAACTTTTCCACTAAAGATCTAAGAATGAATATCTGATCTACAAAACCTCTTCCCTTCCTAAAGCCTCCTTGCTCTTGTCCAACTAATTTCTCTTTATTTCCCTAACTCTGTCAATAAGTATCCTACCATACACTTTTCCTATTGTACTAAGAAGACAAATGCCCCTATGATTACCACACACTTCTTTTTCCCCTTTTCCTTTGTACAAGGGAGTAATTATACCCGACTTCCAATCCTCCGGAATTCTACCTTCCCCCCAAGGCCAATCTGCATATCTTCCACATCCATTCTACCACTATCTCTCCTCCATGCTTCAACATTTCATCACACTCCATCAGTTCTTGGGGCTTTCCCCAATTTAACTTTCTTCATTGCTTCCACAACTTCTATCCTACTGATTTCTTCCTGTCTTCTCACCTCCCTCCTTCTCGCAGCCATTCTCCAGCCACTTATACTCGCATCACTTCCATCCTCTATGTTCAACAATTCCTTAAAGTGTTCTCTCCATCTGCTCACTTTTTCTCCCTTCTGCAATAGTAATCTACCATTTTTATCTTTCACTTCCCTGCTAATTTCACTTCCACCCTGTCTTACTCACTTCACCTCTTTCCAGAACATTTTCTTACAGTCCCTGCACTTTACACTCAAATTCCTTCCAAATTCCTCATCCACTCTCTTCTTACCCTCTCTTACTAATCTTTTTACCTCTCTCTTTCTTTCTACATATAACTTTCTCTTCCGCCTCTCAAATTCTTCCATGCCCCTATTTCTCATCCATTCATTGTATGCTTTCTTCTTCTGTGCCACAGCCTGTCTCACCTCTTCATTCCACCACGCTGTTCCTTGCACCCCCCTCCATCTTCTCTTCATCCCACACGCCACATCACATGCTGCACATATTTCTTCTGTGAATATCCTGCACACATCTTCCACGTCCCCCATCAGCTCCAATTCATATTTGCCCAATCGTTCCTCCACTTCTGTCTTATATTCTGCCTTTTTCTCATCCTCTTGTAACCTTTCCACTCTCTTTCCAGATACTCCTTCTTCCCCTCCTTCCCTTCTTCTATTACTCCATCTTATTTGTATCTTGATTCTGGCCACCACCATGTAGTGGTCAGAAAGTCCACTCCCTCAGCCTCTATAAGCTCTTGCATCCATTACACATCTTCACATCCTTTCATCCACACACACATAATCAATCATTGCCTTCCTTTCATTCAGTTCACCACCCACCCTTCTCATCACTCGCCATGTATAACTGTGGATCATTTTGCGCCTGAATAGGGTATTGGCTATCACCAACCCCCTCCCAGCAGAAATGTCCACTAACGCACTGCCATTCTCATCTGTATCAGCAGGCACACCCCACTCACCAACTATTCCATCCACCTTCACATTCCCTACTTTACTAGTCATATCACCGATCAAAATCACTCTCACTCCTTCCAATTTTTTCCATGCATACTTCCACATTTGTCCAGAACACTTCTCTCACTCTGCTTGCACGATCTTGCGTTGGCGCATACACGCACACAATCACCCACGTTTGTATTCCAACTTTCAGTCTAACCCACACAATCCTTGACCCAACTGATCCGTGCTCTCTTATGTTCTTCTTCCATATTTTACTCACAACTATACATACTCCTTCCTTTGCCCTCTCATTCTCACCTACTGCTGCACATATACCCCATCCATACTCCCATTCTTTCACACTCTCTCCTCATCATTTAGTTTCAGTTACTCCACATACATCAACTTTCGCACCCTCAAGCATCTGGACAATATCTCTCTCTTTCACCTCATCATTCGCACCTCTTACATTCCACGTTCCAATTACTATGTCCTTTGTCCGGTCCTTGGTCGTCATCTTTTGGTCAGTCCTTGTCCAAGGCTTATTGTTTGTCTTTTTAGTTAGTTGTTTTCCGGGGAGGGGTACTAACCCTCCGCCAACCCTTTTAGTCTTCTTGTACGACAAGCAGGGATACTGGGGGAGTATTCTTGAAAAAGTCCCCCAACCCCGGGGATGGGTTTGCTGTTCCTTGGCGCCGCTTCTTGTTATTACTGAAACTGAGTAGTGGGGAATGTGAAACTATGCATCGCATCTATTTTTCGTATTTACATTTATAACCAGTGCTCCAGATGCTCCAGAAGTGTTTATTTACTTGCTCTCTTGACTAATTGCACGCCTTTCTGAGGATTTGCAGAGGATTTACCCTAATCCTGAAAAAGCATAAGAAATTTACAACGCAGTGTGTACACCCGATCAAGAAAATATCCCTACCAAGTTGCTCGATGCTTCCACAGTACCGGCAAGTGTTGCTGCGCTTCGAGATTTTTTTGAACAATTATTTTTCAAAGGATAGTGCATCGGACACATTGTACACAAAGTTTCTCTAATACTTTGTTAGTAGGAATACTAGGCATGCACACACATGCTGTGTAAATCAGAGTATTTTCATGCATTTTGCCCACTGCTTTTAAGTGTATATCGGTACTTGTATATGGGAGAATGTTAAGCTACTTTACTGAGTGTAGAAAAGGAAAAATAAGGGCGTCTCCATTTATGTTTCAAAATTACAGGAATGATAGGCAATAATATTATAAACATGTTTCTGGTTACTGGTGTACTTTTTCTGCTAATTTATAAAACAGACGGGACGCCCGAACTAGTACCAGTGTACTTGTCCTCAGGGAAACTGCCCTAAAATGTATCCAATATAGATTGTGGGTATTAATGCCAGGGTGTTGTCATATGTTGGTGTATGGCAAATAGGAATAATACTGGACCTAAGGGAACAGGCTGTTAATCCAGAGGGCACAGTCTGACAAATAAAACAATATCTAAACAAGCACACAACCATCCACAAAACCTCACTCTGTTGCACTGGAATATGGATGCAGGTATCATGCTCCCCAACAACAAACGGTAAATATATGCAACACTGAACCGAAGCCGTGATATTTATCGTACCGAGCTAAATTTTATGGTCACATTCAGGAGAAAAATGTTTAGTAATTGAGTAGTCATGGCGTATGTGCCATAAGAGTGGACATCTGTAATATTTGAATTTGAAGGCCGTAATCTAAGTGAGTTTTGAGCTATAACAGTACTTCTTCCATAGCGATTTATAAACCATATAATGCCTTGAAAACCTCTATTTAATTTGTGTTAATATTGACAGTTTGCATGAACATCGACTTGTTGTTTTGGTTCCATTCTGAGTGTAAACACGTTCTGCTGCAGACTGATTCACATGCCCTCCACTATTCTTCTTCCACGGGATGAGGAGGGAGCAGAGAGATGTTAGTACAACTGGGCAGCAGCGCCAACCTGATATATGGGAACCACCACGTGCAGGGGTTCCTCTCCATAAACAAGTGTGAAACTATTTCAACCCTTTCTCCCTCTATGGTCCCGCCTTGTTTTGTTACTCCGACTACAATAGGACGATTCATTTCAAATAACGGCATTTTTCTTAGTCGTCAAATGATTGAAAACCCGTCTGGATTAACCTTTGAAGTGCTGAGTATTTTCTTTACCTACATAAAACAGTCAGGATTTGGCTTGAATTTAATACCCAAGTGATCCCATGGCTGTAAAAAGATTTAATAAACACTTCCCTTTGTGAAACGTTTTCAACTTGTAGTCTGGTGGTCTAGTGGATAGAACCATGGTCAAAAGAAATCCGAGGTCAGCCCGAGAGAATAAGAACTTCAGTAACTTTCTGCGCTTGACATCACGCTGCCTGTTGTCTTAAGTTTAGCATGGGCTGTCACAAGGATCGGGAGACTTACTGATATTTGAAGCATGCGGAATTATTGTGCACTTTCTGGATATATTCGTAGTTTCTCCTATACTCATAAAATCAATTATTTCCGCGAGATAACGAGGTCAAAAAACTGATTTCAGTTATGTACCAGGAAAGACAATATCAGTGCCAAGAATGCACGGATATGTAGTGTACATTATGTAGCGTACGGGCAGTCTTTGAAAGATATCAAGATCAAAAACTCCTCAGCATAGTAGTTCCATTAAATGACAGGGAAATATTGGAGGATATCGTATCAACATTGTAATTACCGACATTAACACATGTTATATGGTAAACAGTATACGTCACATTTTGCAGCAAGGTTATATTGTAATAAAATCTGGAATATACTACGCTAATTTCTAAACAATATGTTATGTGATGGTATTACTACGCACGCCTGTGTTTTACAGTATGCTTATATTGTACTGTTTTATAATATGTTTTGTGGTTTCAGCTGCTTTTGGTATGGTGCAACCTGGTGTGCGGTGTAACCTGTTTTCTTGAGGTGAAATCAGGTGTGAAGTTTTGGGACGATATTTTTCTGAAGAATCACACCCAAACAGCATTAAAACCTGGCGTCACTATCACTGCCATCTGTAATTCTGACAGCAATAACACTGTGACAGCACTAACAGTTCCAACTCTAACAGTGATATTACAGTACTTACACACTGACATCACAAAAACACCGGTGATGGTGACACTAACACCCTGGCGTCACTAAAACACCGACAGTTATAACACTAACCTACTGACGTCACTAAAACGCAGACAGTGATAACATTAACACACTGACGTCACTAAAACATCGAAAGTGATAACATTAATACTATCTATCTATTGCCAGACGCCTCAATCCCGTTTGGGGTGGCCACAAACAAATCGCCTCCAAGTAGTCCTGTCCCCCGCCATTTCACTGCCCTGCTCCCAACTCACACCCCCCTCTCTCATATACCTCTCCACCCCAACCCTCCATCTCATCCTCGGCCTCCCCTTCCCTCTTCCCCCCTCCACCTCACTCACATTCACTCTCTTCGTCAGTCTTTCACCCTCCATCCTCTCCACATGGCCAAACCACCTCAGTGTGTTCCTCATAACGCTTCCTATCACATCCACACCCACACCACAACGCTTCTTTATATCCTCCTTCGTCAGCCTGTCTCTCCATGTGACTCCACAGGCTGCTCTTAAATAACTCATTTCCACTGCTCTCACTCTTGACTTGTGTCCTTCCAACAACGTCCAAGCTTAACTTCCATACGTTAGAGTTGTTATCACAATACTGTCATGTAGTAACATTTTCACTTCCATGCTCACTTCCCTGTTTCTTATCACTGCTTTCAAAGAACCAGCAACCTTTCTTCCCTGTTGTACCCTTTCAAGCACTTCACCCTCCAAACCTCCAACCCTACTCATCACACTGCTCAAGTACTTAAACGTACTCACATTTCCCAATTCCTCACCATCCAACCTCGCTGTACATTCACTGACTTCACCTCTCTCAAAGACCATCACTTTACTTTCCCTACATTCACCTTTAGATTCCGTTTTTTAAACAATCTCCCAAACTCATCCACCAAGCCTTGCAGCTCCCCTTCATCTTCATTCAACAACACAGTATCATCTGCAAACAACAGTACAGGGAGTTTCCAAACACTATCCTCTCTCACCAGGGCCACTCCAACATCCACTACCCTACCTTGTACCTCTTTTATTACCCCATCCATGTACAGATTGAACAACCATGGAGACATGACACATCCCTGTTTCAACCCAACTTTCAAAGAGAAAAATTCACTTAGTTCACCATCCACACGCACTTCAGCCTTCGCACCATCGTACATACTCTTCACTAGATTCAACAACTTCCCATATACTCCATATATTCTTAACACTTTCCACAATCCTTGTCTATCCACCCTGTCATATGCTTTCTCCAAATCCATGAAAGCCGCATACAACTTCTTTCCCTTCTCTAGAAACTTTTCCACTAAATATCTAAGAATGAATATCTGATCTACACAACCTCTTCCTTTCCTAAAGCCTCCCTGTTCTTCTCCAACTTCTCTAACTCTGTCAATAAGTATCCTACCATACACTTTTCCTATTATATTAACAAGACAAATGCCCCTATGATTACCACACACTTCTTTTTCCCCTTTTCCTTTGTACAAGGGAATAATTATACCTGACTTCCTATCCTCCGGGACTCTACCTTCCTCCCAGGCCAATCTGCACCTCTTCCACATCCATTCTACTACTTATCTCTCCCCCATGCTTCAGCATTTCACCACACACTCCATCAATTCCTGGGGCTTTCCCCGATTTAACTTTCTTCATTGCTTCCACAACTTCTATCCTACTGATTTCTTCCTGTCTTCTCTCCTCCCTCCTTCTCCCAGCCATTCCCCAGCCACTTATACTCGCATTACTTCCATCCTCTATGTTCAACAATTCCTTAAAGTGTTCTCTGCATCTGCTCACTTTTTCTCCGTTCTCCTCTAGTAATCTACCATTTTTATCTTTCACTCCCCTGCTAACTTCACTTCCACCCTGTCTTACTCTTTTCACCTCTTTGCAGAACATTTTCTTACAGTCCCTGCACTTTACACTCAAATTCCTTTCAAATTCCTCATCCACTCCCTTCTTACTCTCTCTTACTAATCTTTTCACCTCTCTATTTCTTTCTACATATAACTCTCTCTTCCGCCTCTCAACTTCTTCCACGCCCCTATTTCTCATCCATTCATTGTATGCTTTCTTCTTTTGTGCCACAGCCTGTCTCACCTCTTCAGTCCACCACGCTGTTCCTTGCACCCCCCTCTGTCTTCTCTTCCTTCCACACACCACATCACATGCTGCACATATTTCTTCTGTAAATATCCTACACACACCTTCCACGTCTCCCATCTGCTCCAGTTCATATTTGCCCAATCGTTCCTCCACTTCTCTCTTATACTCTGCCTTTTTCTCATCCTCTTGTAACCTTTCTACCCTCCTTGCAACTACTCCTTCCTCTCGTCTTTCCCTTCTTCTATTCCTCCATCTTACTTGAATCCTAATTCTGGCCACCACCAAGTAGTGGTCAGAAAGTCCACTCCCCCATCCTCTATAAGCTCTTGCATCCATACACATCTTCGCATCCTTTCATCCACACACACTTAATCAATCATTGCCTTCCTTTCATTCAGTTCACCACCCACCCTTCTCATCACTCGCCATGTATACCTGTGGATCATTTTATGCCTGAAGAGGGTATTGGCTATCACCAACCCCCTCCTAGCACAAATGTCCACTAACGCACTGCCATTCTCATCTGTCTCAGCAGGCACACCCCACTCACCAACTATTCCATCCACCTTCACATTCCCAACTTTACCATTCATATCACCAATCAAAAACACTCTCTCATTCCTTCCAAACTTTTCCATGCACACTTCTACATTTGTCCAGTACTCTTCTCTCACTCTTCTAGCACGATCTTGCGTTGGCGCATACACATACACACAATCGCCCACATTTGTATTCCAACTTTCAACTATACCCACACAATCCTTGACCCAACTGATCCATACTCTCTTATGCTCTTCTTCCATCTTTTACTCACAACTATACATACTCCTTCCTTTCCCCTCTCATTCTCACCTACTCCTGCACATATACCCCATCCATACTCCCATTCTCTCACACTTTCTCCTCTCCATTTTGTTTCAGTTATTCCACATACATCCACTTTCGCACCCTCAAGCACCTGGACAATCTCTCTCTCTCTCTTTCACCTCATCATTCGCTCCTCTTACATTCCATGTACCCATTACCAATTCCTTTGTCCGGTCCTGGGTCGTCATCGTTTGGTCAGTCCTTGTCCGAGGCTTCTTGTTTGTTTTTATAGTTAGTTGTTTTCCCGGGAGGGGCACTAACCCTCCGCCAACCCTTTTAGTCGCCATTTACGACAAGCAGGGATACTGGGGGAGTATTCTTGAAAAACCCCCTTACCCCCAGGGGGGATAACACTGACACACTGACGTCAATGAAACACCGACAATGATAACAATAACAAGCTGACGTCACTGAAACACCGACAACACTAACACCCTGACGTCAGCACTAACACTAACACCACCACCAATGTCAGTACTGATAATATTAGTGGTGTCACTGAGAGTGACAACTATACTGTAACAAAGCAAAACACTGACAACACTAATGACAACTGTAACACACTGACAACTCGAACTTTTTGAAGACAGTAACATGTGAGAACGGTAACATACTGACAGCACTAATACATTGACAGTACTAACATACTGATAACATTGCCGACAAGTCCTGAGTACCATGTTCCTGTATCCAGCGTAGAAGATGGAGATAATACATGGATTGAATGGTATGTAAAGAAAGATGGAAGCGCTGATGAGGCCAGATGCAGAGGTTCATAAAAAGGTAAGAGTGACTAAGATTACACTGGAGTGTCATCATGGGGGGAAAACTTCGAAACCTGAAAAAGAAATGACGAATTTGCTATTGACATAAGCAGCAGAGTATGTAGCTACCTCTACAACGGGATAAAAGTTTTTGTTTTTCTTCTTTCGCTGCAAATTTTTTCTAGGATAACACCTCACATAAATATCAGTTACTTTAAGGACTCAGAAGAGTAATCTCTCTAAACTGTTAAAGTAACACTTTACCAAAAACCCCTCCAGTATGATTTTTCGGTTGTTTCTTGAAACATAATGACTCCAGCGCAATATGAAGGACAGTGGTCTCCACCCTCTTGTTGGCTTCGGTCCACATTTACCCAAGTTAATATTGTGGAGGGCGCCAGAAAAAAAAACAAGTTCACACACACACACACACACACACACACACACACACACACACACACGTTTTCGTTTTTGGAGGCTCGAACATGCTTGCATGCATCGGCCTTGGTCACCTAATGGCGGCTTTCCATGCTTATATTGTACTGTTTTATAATATGTTTTGTGGTTTCAGCTGCTTTTGGTATGTTGCAACCTGGTGTGCGGTGTAACCTGTTTTCTTGAGGTGAAATCAGGTGTGAAGTTTGTGGGACGATATTTTTCTGAAGAATCACACCCAAACAGCATTAAAACCTGGCGTCACTATCACTGCCATCTGTAATTCTGACAGCAATAACACTGTGACAGCATTAACAGTTCCAACTCTAACAGTGATATTACAGTACTTACACACTGACATCACAAAAACACCGGTGATGGTGACACTAACACCCTGGCGTCACTAAAACACCGACAGTTATAACACTAATCTACTGACGTCACTAAAACGCCGACAATGATAACATTAACACACTGACGTCACAAAAACATCGAAAGTAATAACATTAATACTATCTATCTATTGCCAGACGCCTTAATCCCGTTTGGGGTGGCCAGAAACAAATCGCCTCCAAGTAGTCCTGTCCCCCCGCCATTTCACTGCCCTGCTCCCAACTCACACCCCCTTCTCTCATATACCTCTCCACCCCATCCCTCCATCTCATCCTCGGCCTCCCCTTCCCTCTTCCCCCCTCCACCTCACTCACATACACTCTCTTCGTCAGTCTTTCACCCTCCATCCTCTCCACATGGCCAAACCACCTCAGTGTGTTCCTCATAACGCTTCCTATCACATCCACACCCACACCACAACGCTTCTTTATATCCTCATTCGTCAGACTGTCTCTCCATGTGACTCCACAGGCTCCTCTTAAATAACTCATTTCCACTGCTCTCACTCTTGACTTGTGTCCTTCCAACAACGTCCATGCTTAACTTCCATACGTTAGAGTTGGTATCACAATACTGTCATATAGTAACATTTTCAATTCCATGCTCACTTCCCTGTTTCTTATCACTGCTTTCAAAGAACCAGCAACCTTTCTTCCCTGCTGTACCCTTTCAAGCACTTCACCCTCCAAACCTCCAACCCAACTCATCACACTGCCCAAGTAATTAAACGTACTCACATTTCCCAATTCCTCACCATCCAAACTCGCTGTACATTCACTGACTTCACCTCTCTCAAAGACCATCACTTTACTTTCCCTACATTCACCTTTAGATTCCGTTTCTTACACACTCTCCCAAACTCATCCACCAAGCCTTGCAGCTCCCCTTCGTCTTCACTCAACAACACAGTATCATCTGCAAACAACAGTACAGGGAGTTTCCAAACACTATCCTCTCTCACCAGGGCCACTCCAACATCCACTACCCTACCTTGTACCTCTTTTATTACCCCATCCATATACAGATTGAACAACCATGGAGACATGACACATCCCTGTTTCAACCCAACTTTCAAAGAGAAAAATTCACTTAGTTCACCATCCACACGCACTTCAGCCTTCGCACCATCGTACATACTCTTCACTAGATTCAACAACTTCCCATATACTCCATATATTCTTAACACTTTCCACAATCCTTGTCTATCCACCCTGTCATATGCTTTCTCCAAATCCATGAAAGCCGCATACAACTTCTTTCCCTTCTCTAGAAACTTTTCCACTAAATATCTAAGAATGAATATCTGATCTACACAACCTCTTCCTTTCCTAAAGCCTCCCTGTTCTTCTCCAACTTCTCTAACTCTGTCAATAAGTATCCTACCATACACTTTTCCTATTATATTAACAAGACAAATGCCCCTATGATTACCACACACTTCTTTTTCCCCTTTTCCTTTGTACAAGGGAATAATTATACCTGACTTCCTATCCTCCGGGACTCTACCTTCCTCCCAGGCCAATCTGCACCTCTTCCACATCCATTCTACTACTTATCTCTCCCCCATGCTTCAGCATTTCACCACACACTCCATCAATTCCTGGGGCTTTCCCCGATTTAACTTTCTTCATTGCTTCCACAACTTCTATCCTACTGATTTCTTCCTGTCTTCTCTCCTCCCTCCTTCTCCCAGCCATTCCCCAGCCACTTATACTCGCATTACTTCCATCCTCTATGTTCAACAATTCCTTAAAGTGTTCTCTGCATCTGCTCACTTTTTCTCCGTTCTCCTCTAGTAATCTACCATTTTTATCTTTCACTCCCCTGCTAACTTCACTTCCACCCTGTCTTACTCTTTTCACCTCTTTGCAGAACATTTTCTTACAGTCCCTGCACTTTACACTCAAATTCCTTTCAAATTCCTCATCCACTCCCTTCTTACTCTCTCTTACTAATCTTTTCACCTCTCTATTTTTTTCTACATATAACTCTCTCTTCCGCCTCTCAACTTCTTCCACGCCCCTATTTCTCATCCATTCATTGTATGCTTTCTTCTTTTGTGCCACAGCCTGTCTCACCTCTTCAGTCCACCACGCTGTTCCTTGCACCCCCCTCTGTCTTCTCTTCCTTCCACACACCACATCACATGCTGCACATATTTCTTCTGTAAATATCCTACACACACCTTCCACGTCTCCCATCTGCTCCAGTTCATATTTGCCCAATCGTTCCTCCACTTCTCTCTTATACTCTGCCTTTTTCTCATCCTCTTGTAACCTTTCTACTCTCCTTGCAACTACTCCTTCCTCTCGTCTTTCACTTCTTCTATTCCTCCATCTTACTTGAATCCTAATTCTGGCCACCACCAAGTAGTGGTCAGAAAGTCCACTCCCCCATCCTCTATAAGCTCTTGCATTCATTACACATCTTCGCATCCTTTCATCCACACACACTTAATCAATCATTGCCTTCCTTTCATTCAGTTCACCACCCACCCTTCTCATCACTCGCCATGTATACCTGTGGATCATTTTATGCCTGAAGAGGGTATTGGCTATCACCAACCCCCTCCCAGCACAAATGTCCACTAACGCACTGCCATTCTCATCTATCTCAGCAGGCACACCCCACTCACCAACTATTCCATCCACCTTCACATTCCCAACTTTACCATTCATATCACCAATCAAAAACACTCTCTCATTCCTTCCAAACTTTTCCATGCACACTTCTACATTTGTCCAGAACTCTTCTCTGACTCTTCTAGCACGATCTTGCGTTGGCGCATACACATGCACACAATCGCCCACATTTGTATTCCAACTTTCAACTATACCCACACAATCCTTGACCCAACTGATCCATACTCTCTTATGCTCTTCTTCCATCTTTTACTCACAACTATACATACTCCTTCCTTTGCCCTCTCATTCTCACCTACTCCTGCACATATACCCCATCCAAACTCCCATTCTCTCACACTTTCTCCTCTCCATTTTGTTTCAGTTATTCCACATACATCCACTTTCGCACCCTGAAGCACCTGGACAATCTCTCTCTCTCTCTTTCACCTCATCATTCGCTCCTCTTACATTCCATGTACCCATTACCAATTCCTTTGTCCGGTCCTGGGTCGTCATCGTTTGGTCAGTCCTTGTCCGAGGCTTCTTGTTTGTTTTTTTAGTTAGTTGTTTTCCGGGGAGGGGCACTAACCCTCCGCCAACCCTTTTAGTCGCCATTTACGACAAGCAGGGATACTGGGGGAGTATTCTTGAAAAACCCCCTTACCCCCAGGGGGGATAACACTGACACACTGACGTCACTGAAACACCGACAATGATAACAATAACAAGCTGACGTCACTGAAACACCGACAATGATAACAATAACAAGCTGACGTCACTGAAACACCGACAACACTAATACCCTGACGTCAGCACTAACACTAACACCACCACCAATGACAATACTGATAATATCAGTGGTGTCACTGAGAGTGACAACTATACAGTAACAAAGCAAAACACTGACAACACTAATGACAACTGTAACACATTGACAACTCGAACTTTTTGAAGACAGTAACATGTGAGAACGGTAACATACCGACAGCACTAATACATTGACAGTACTAACATACTGATAACATTGCCGACAAGTCCTGAGTACCATGTTCCTGAATCCAGCGTAGAAGATGGAGATAATACATGGATTGAATGGTATGTAAAGAAAGATGGAAGCGCTGATGAGGCCAGATGCAGAGGTTCATAAAAAGGTAAGAGTGACTGAGATTACACTGGAGTGTCATCATGGGGAGAAAACTTCGAAACCTGAAAAAGAAATGACGAAATTGCTGGTGACATAAGCAGCAGAGTATGTAGCTACCTCTACAACGGGATAAAAGTTTTTGTTTTTCTTCTTTCGCTGCAAATTTTTTCTAGGATAACACCTCACATAAATATCAGTTACTTTAAGGACTCAGAAGAGTAATCTCTCTAAACTGTTAAAGTAACACTTTACCAAAAACATAATGACTCCAGCGCAATATGAAGGACAGTGGTCTCCACCCTCTTGTTGGCTTCGGTCCACATTTACCCAAGTTAATATTGTGGAGGGCGCCAGAAAAAAAAACAAGTTCACACACACACACACACACACACACACACACACACACACACACACACACACACACACACACACACACACGTTTTCGTTTTTGAAGGCTCCAACATGCTTGCATGCATCGGCCTTGGTCACCTAATGGCGGCTTTCCATGCTGCTTGATCTCTGGCAGCTTCCCTATTTAGTCCCTTAACCCTGAGGTCACGCTCAGTGACCTCGTCCTAGGTCTTTTTCGGTCTACGTATCACTACCGTACCCCCAGCATTAACACTTTTCACTTTCTGCACCCAATAATCATCCCCCATCTTCTCCACATGCCCAAACCTTCTCAATCAACCTCTCCTCACCACAACACCAATACACTCCAGTCCCATCCTACCTCTCAACTATTCCATTGTAAATCAAGTCCCGCAGGCCTTGCACTCAAGGACGGACTGCACATCCACGTAATCATTGCCATTTCTGTACGTTTGAGCCTGCGAATATATATATATATATATATATATATATATATATATATATATATATATATATATATATATATATATATATATTTGTAGTTCTGAGAAACAATGACATATATATCATAAGTTCCAAGGCACCCCGCGGGCTCCATAATAAGGCTCCGAGGGCGCCATGGCACCTGCGGACTACAGGTTGGGGACAACTAATGTAGGATATAATATAGGATCATTGGGATTGATAAGAACTGGGTTGGTAAGCTTTAGGTGGGCGACTCTGAGGTGCTTGTTCTTAAGGTGGGTTAGGCTGGATGATTCATCTATTACAAAACTACTATTGAAATCTAATGAGTTTACACTAACATGGATGTTTCACACATGGCAATGCATGGTCACAAACTTTAGACAGCCATAATCAACATATTTCACACACTTTACATTAAGTTACATTCAAACAAAACATTTTGAAAATACACTGTTAGAATCTTTAACATTGGTATTACCAAAGCAGTAGTATCATATTCCGCTTTTAGCAATTGTAGTACTGGGAGAACCTATAAGATGTAACAATAAGGATGTAAAACGTACTATGAATTAGACATGCGTTTGTAAATCTGACAAGACTGAAGTAATTTATCATTACCCTACTACAGTATGAACTTGACACAGAAGTATCTTAGAATAACGGATAAAATATTTGACACTCAGCACGAGAAAATACCACGAAGGGAAGATTGAGGAAAACATGGGAGAAGAGATTGAAGAGAGAGTTAGAAGGGGAGGAATGATGGAATCAGATTGAGGAGAAGGGAAAAAATGAGCAAGGGAGGATACAAGTAAATGAGGATGAAGGGAGAATGGAGAGGGAAAGGGAGGGGGAATGTTTTGGGGACAATGCGAAAGGGAAGGGGAGAGTGAGAGAGAGAGAACAGAGAGTGCGGCAGGAGAAAAACAAAGAATCAGAAGAAAGAAAAGAAAGATTTGAGAAAAGGAGAACAGAGAGGGAGGATGGGGAAAAAAGTGAGGGAAGCCAGCTATCATAAGGTCTCCTGACATCATCAAGGGCCTGTCAGGGTGGGCGCTGGGCACAAGCTGACCTGCTTATTCTCATGACCTTATTTATGGGGGCCCTGTGTACATACATACATATGAGGCCCTGCACGCCACAAGGGGCAAAGCGCCATACCATCTGAAACTTTTTTTTTTTTTCACCAGCTGCTTTCTCAAACAATACCTTATGCTTGCACAAAGTCTCTTTGCTCAATTCAGACCTTCACCCTTACTGCACTAATCAGAAATGGGTAAAGCGACTTTGTGCAGTCATAGGGTAGTGTTTGAGGGAGCAGCTGGTGGAAAAGAACACGTTTCAGCTGGGATGGCGCTTTGCCCCTTGTGGCGTGCAAGGCCTCATATATATATATATATATATATATATATATATATATATATATATATATATATATATATATATATATATATATATATATATACAATAGGGTGCGTTATAATAAAATATGCATGCATCTTCCAGCAAGTGGTCATTTACACGCACTTAATGGAAAAACTCCAGTGTGTAAATTTCACGCTGATTTCAGCAATGTTTACTGGTCGTGCAATTAAAATTTCTATAAATTTACGACCAAAAACCACTTTTAAAATTCATTTCTAAAATACCCTGATTAGTGCCTTGATTGTTCGTTTAATTTTACTATATTTTCGGTATACTGGCATACATCATTCGCACTTTTCTTTACAGATATAGATAAAATTCTATGACTAAAACTGGATCCAGTTCAGAAATATGCCTGGTTGGTCAGGCGTTTGGTGAGTGTTCCGGAGTGACGCTGCCTAGCTGTGGAGAGGTATTACGATTCCTGTACCATCATCACGAAGAAGCATCCTTGGAGGCTTGTGTGACTTTCACAGAGAAACAAGTGGCAAAAATCTGAAATAAAGCCAAGATTCCAGTTACTGATTACTGCCATTATCTAGTAAAGGTTAGGAAGTTACACACTGCGCACACGAAGCTGAAGAAAAGCAAAACAAGAGGTTCTGGAAGAGCACTAGAAGACAGGAAACGGTTCCAATAACATATACATGAGGTTTTTGATAACTCCCACCGTGATGCACTCGGCTTTATGAAGGTTAAAAAGGATCTGGATTTTATCATTGCTCAGCACCAACCTGGCCGACCAGGAATCATGACCGTAGTTGACAAAAACTGGTGCAAGTGGGAAAGAGCAAAGGAAAAACAATAGGAGCAACATAAATAATGGAAGATGCGAACCATGGAAGAAAAAGCTGCCTTGGCTGCAAAGGTGGATCTTGAACCTTCGTCTATTACTAGCAGTCACGAGCCAGACAGTGAAGTTTTATTCGTGCCATCACCTCTCCACGAGCCAGGACCATCTACCGAACAGCTCCGACGTATTGTGTTTGTCAGTGTCCACGTGGCTTCGGCTCCCGACAGGACTCAAAGTCAATGATTGGAGAGGAGCTCATATCCTTGTACCTTGTGCATCCAATCTTGGTCACGATGTGAATAAGGTGACTATTAACTCAAGCACTGACAGAAGAGAATGGAATGCTCATCGTCCAGCTTTGGCTGCAGAACTGAGGCTAAAATTTTGCACCACAATTCCTCTTACTCTTCACTGGAACTCATGTTTGACGTGACTGGTCAGGATGTCTTTGATCATTTACCGATTTTGGTCTCTGGTGAAGCAGTAACGAAAATTTTGGCAGTCCCCAAACTCACTGATGGGAATGCATGACCAATATCAGTGGTTTTGGGGGCAGTCCTAAAAGAGTGGAACATTGAGGATCGTATGAAGTCCCTGTGCTTTAATTCAAATGCAGTGAGTATGGGGAGGAATGCCGGAGTGTGCCTTAGGAATGAACAGATCCTGTAAGGAATGTTATACACCTGGCTTGTAGACATCACATTTCTGAATTGTGCTGGATGGTTTATTCACTTGGCTCTAGAAAATTCAGGAATCCCAAACATTTCTTTCTTCGATGAATTTAGAGAGTTCTAGCCAAAGGCTCATCAGAATGATTTCCAAACTGTCCTGGAAGATGAAAGAATGAGATTGGCGTTTGAACCATGGCGAATCGATGTCTTAATATTCACTCAGCAACAATTCCGATCCCAGCAGCCTCGAGATGATAACGTGGAACAACTCTAGTTAACGGTGGTGTTTTTTTGGGAATTGACTAATGAACGCCCTGCTGTTTCATTCAAGGCTCCAGGACCAATTCATGGAGCCAGATGGATGGCGAAGGCCATTTATGTTCTAAAGCTGTGGCTATTCAAGTACCAGTTTACGGACGCAAGAGACCATCGCAAGTCCACCATTAGCAGACAAAACCAGACGGACAGTTTCTGGAACAGTACTGGCGACCAGTGCTTTTTTTCTTGTCTAGCACTACTGTTTGTAACAATACCATGTAGTGTGTAAATATAGTATGTAAGTAGTTGTATAATTGTAAGTAGGGTGCAAGTAGGGCGCCACCGCCCTGTTATGTCTATGATGAGCGCGTATTATGTCTACCTTGAATGAATCATGCCTTTTGTGATCACACCACCGCTCTAGCCGGATGAGAGCCAGCGAGCAGTAGCTGTCTGTAAGGGTCTGGGGTTGGACACGGGTGGTGTCAGGTGCTGTTGTATAAAGATTCAAGACGGTGTTTAATTAATTATCAGAAAACTCGTTCCAGACTTTGCCTTCACCTACGACTGGCATCAAGGGGCATTAACAAGTATTAACATATGGTGGAAAGCGACTGGGATAATGGTGATTTTATGTCTTCTGTGGGCAATCTTGGCTGTGTCTGTCTTCCCACGCTGCTGTTCTTCCCACGACGACACACACTCTATCTCCACCCCAGCCTCCAGCCCTTTTAGCAGTCTTGGTGTGGAATCGTCCTAGCAGCTTTGATGTAGTTTTGGGATTTTCCTCCACACCAACACCCCACTTACCACCACGCCACTACAGCCACGTAAGCCTCCTGCTCCTATCAACCTACAACCTGCCTTTGCCTGCCAGTTCTGTGTGGCCTATTGTACAGGTTAGTTTCAGACCCCACTCCAGGAAGTAGCCCCCAACCGCCGCCCGACACCATTATGGCATCGTTTTCCTAACCCATCACACAGACCAATGTCACCCAGGGAGTGTGGCCACTCACACCGAGGTATGTCACAGTTTTCTACTCCTATCAGCTTCTCATTCCGCCCAGTGCTTAGCCTCAGCCCAACGACATCACGGACACTTCCACCCATTCTTAAGGAGACACTACGATACGAGAGCTTTCACTCAACCTCCAGCCTTTGCACGGATCGCATCTAACTACAAGTATTTTCTATCTGCATTTTCATGCAATTCTTCATTTCATCACATTAATCAATTCCTTTCTACAGAGAAGCCAAACGTCTCTACAGATTGTGATATTTTCACCATTTACTCTTATCCATTCATTGCATTTTGGTCCCTCATTTTTTTCATTCAGTCAGAATTTTTCGTTCACTCACTCCTGCTTAATCCCATTTTCTTCCAATTATACTCATGCTCAGCTGTAAATAACGCATTCATTTTCACTCATATTCATTGTATATTAATCATTTCTTCACATATTTTATATGTATATATATATATATTTAATTATTCTTTCATCCATTCATCTAATTGTTCATTTAGTTTCCTTTGGTTACTTCCAATTCTGTTAATGTCCCTTTTTAACCCATCATGTCCCGAGCTTTTTCGCACCTCTGACACCCCCCAATCCCGAGGTATTTTCGAAAAAAATTTTTTTGGCTAAAACCTCCGCTTTTGGTGAGAAACATCGAAAATTCATATAGAAATCGCTCATCTGAGGTTTAAAATAATCGATCCAGGTACCAGTACCTCCTTACCTGACTGGGTTTTCTAACAGGCTGGCACCAAAGAAAACGAGTTCTATGGAAGGGTAACTATTTCACACCACCATAAATGGTATTTATTTATTTATTTGGTACGAATTTATACGTAGTACGAGAGTATATTGGTTTTCAAACAGTAATATAGGCATTATAAGCATTGTTTCACTCACTAACTCATCACCATACCTGACCTTTTGCCACATTACCTGATCAGTATTTCTGACTGTTTCTTCCTCCAATGCTATGTAAACTTTGTCCTCCACATTGTCATCAATTGGGGAATCACTCTGGCCCTGAATGTCTTTACTGGCCAGGTCACTGGTAACAGATGAATTGCTGAGACAATGGCGTGAGGGGGGGAGGGGGGAGGTTATGCGGTGTAAGGCATTAGCCCTGCTTGGCATCTTGTGGAGGAATAGAGGAAGGTGTCCCGTGTGTACGTAAGAAAAGTCATGCGCGAAAATTGAAAATTGTGCAAATTAGGGACCTTGCAATTGCACGACGTACCAGTACGTTGTCGGGACTGGTAAATGCAAAATGTTGCCACGTACCCATACGTCGACGGGACGGGGCGGGTTAAAAAGGTAGATCTCTCCCTTATTGAATCTGATGGTAACAAAGATAATGCTGTCTGTGGTGATAATGTAAATCTTCATAGTGGCAGATCTTATAGTAAACCAACTGTAAGTTCCCTACCTCTTTCTACTACTCCTGTTAGTCCTACCCTAAATCCAGATATAATAACTCCAGATGCTCTATCATCTTCAACTGATACTCTTGAGGCCACTCAGCCTTCTCCACAGCCTTTATCCTTCCCTACTACTAGACATACACCACCACTAACTACGACACACACCACTACCGCCACGACACTTCCTTCCCACACACCGTCTCAGTTCACTACTGTGCGTACTTCCTCACCTTCGCGGTCTCACCCTCTTCCTACGATGATGGATCAGAACCCTCCATCTCCCCAGTCCATATATTTGGATGATGTTAACAGACCCAAATTTACAGGAGAGGATAGTACAGTTTCCATTTACGATTTCCTCAGAGAGGTCGAAAATGACATTCGTAATCGGCAAATCACAACTGGACCCTTGAAAGTTTCTTATCTACTTAGTCGCCTGCCCCAGGGCAGGTCACTATTAGGAGCCACTATTCATGTGGGGCACTTCGAAGATTGCCAAACATTGGACGCATGTTGCCAACAATTAATTCAACTTTGTTGCCAACATTCCAATGCTGCATCTCTTATAGGGTTGACTAACCTTCTCAAGCAAATGGAGGAGGACATGAAGGTACCTCCCCAACATGCAAAGGTAATTGAGGCAGCTGCTATTATGAGGGCGACGAGTTCAGAGTTGCGCCAATTATTCCATGATACTCAATGGGTAGCCGAATGTAATGGAGAGCTCATGATTTCATTAAATAATTTTGCAGATTTGTTCGGTTACTTTAGATTTCTTAACTGGCTTTCTGATACCCCAAAAAAGATAGCACTACAGCTTGGCTTTAACCCCAGAGACAAAATTGTTAACATTAGCAAAGCCATAATAGAAAGGTCAGGATCAGCCATCACTCGCCAGGTCAATTCTTACACCTCACCCTCTCACTCTGCAGGTGGTACTACGAGAGTACTACACACCAGCATTACTTCATCTGATTCCTCTGTTTGTGGCCAACTACAAAAGCAAAACCTAGTAATCGGTCTCACTCACACTATTGCTTACCTTATAGCGGTCGTGACAAATCAACTGTGCGATGAAGCAAACAATCCTCAATTGTGTGCTGGCACTGCGGTAATGTAGGTCATCAAGAGTCTAGCTGTGCACGCAAAGAAAGACGTTTCCGCTCACAGGAACGACAGCGCACACCCTCGCGGTCCCAACATCTAATAAGCAAATATCACAAGAATAGCACTATTCACTCCACGGACTAGTGTCATTACCTTAAGAGCCGTCAGTTGGGGGAAGATGAGCGCTCGGATTGGAGAAATGTAACCTAACAGCGGAAGATCCACCGGTGTGTGAAAATAAGGTAACAGAAAATCAATTCCCCAGTCGTCAGGTAGGACCTATAACATCTTTAGGCTTAGTCATTCTAGGATGGAGCGAAGGGGTACAAAGCTCTTTCTTTATGGACACCGGATCTATGGTAAACATGATGTCAGATATTCTTTAAACAACATTAGGAAAACAACTAAAAGAATTGGGCTCCTCGAACCACCTGACATTCGCCTATGTGGTGTGGATGGCTCAGGATTTCAGGTCAAAGGAAAGATCACACTAGAAGTACAACTTGATAAAGCCTTAAGACCTTTTGACACGGAGTTTCATGTCACTAATGATCTTAAATATCCAGCAGACACTCTCATTGACTTTTCGGCAATGGCCCAAGAAGCTATTGCTCTCCTCCCTGCTTCTCTTACCATAGATATCAATGGTTTCGCAATATCTAGTATGGAATATCCACGTCCGGTACTTTCCCAAACCAACTCAGTTATTAAATCTCATGTGATTCCAACATTACTTGAGAGTAAACAGGTACACACACACTGTTACCTGAAAAGCCAGGAACACTGCCATCTAGTACTACATCCTCTGAGCATTCAACTGTGTATTGTATCAACCCCTCTGACAGTGGCACACTCGCCGACTCAGACACGTCTCATTTAACTACCTCACATAGTGTGAATGATGTTTTACAGCACACAGAGACAAGGCATGCAGTAACAAATCAGTGCACAATTTTGTTGCTGCACAAATTTACCAAGGTCTCTGTTCGTGTTGTGGATGCGAAAGCAGGAGTGGATGTACTAACCTTACCTGAGACGTGTTGTATGAATGGCTTAGCTTATGAGTCAGTGTTGTGTACGATGCTATAGAATGGTTTATGCTACTTGTACCTTGCCAACACTACCAACGTTGCTCTAAAGTTACGAACTGGAACACAGATTGGTGATATACCCAGCGGCCGTAAGTGTGTGCCAGGATTTCCCATGCTCTGTTGCTGATGTGTGCTCAGTTGCTCAGTCCACAGATATTCCATCTAATCTTGAATCTCATGTGAAACAAAACGATTATCCCGAACACAGAAGTCAATTAATTAATCTCTTGCGAGACTATCGCGAAGTTGTAGCCCTACCTGGTGAGAATAAGGGGAAGACGGATTTCATGAAGTGTCACATTACATTACAGCCCATAGCTCAGCCAGTATATATACCTGCCTACCGTTTACCACATAGCCAACATCAACAAGCTGATCGTCTTATTCAGGACATGTTGGATAACGAGGTCATTGAACACTCTGATAGTCCGTGGAACAGCCCACTATTTCTGGTTCCAAAGAAAGGTGGTGAGTTATGACCAGTGATAGATTACAGACACGTGAATGCACTAACTGTCCCGGACAGATTTCCAAATCCTGTACTCACTGATTTGCTGGAATCCTTAGGCGAAAACAATTGTGTTTTTTCCTCCCAAGATCTTTTAAGTGGCTACTGTCAAGTGGAAATGGAGGAATCATCTCGCCTTATCACCGCCTTCAGTACTCCATCCGGACATTACCAATTCCGTGGACTTTCATTCGGTTTGAGAAATGTACCACCAGCATTCATGTGAATAATTCATACAGTTTTCGTCGGGATGATAGGTCACTCAGTTTTTGCTTATCTAGATGATGTCATAATCACTAGTCACTTGGTGGAAGTACAATTAGAAAAAATGGCCGAAGTGTTCACTAGACTCAAACAAGCTGGACTTAAAATCAAACTATCAAAGTGTGACATTTTACTTACAAAACTCCAATTCCTAGGACACGTTGTTGACGCTCACGGAATTCATACATGAGATGACAAGGTTAGAGCCGTGACAAATTTCCCAACTCCAACCAACACTGACGCTGTATGCAGTTTCCTCTGTCTCAGTTGGTATTACAGAAGATTAATTAAACTGTACGCCCAGATAGTTGCACCGTTAACAAAATTGCTAATGAAGGATGCGTCTTTTGTGTGGGCTGATGAACAGGCGACCGCATTCACAACAATCCCCAGTTTTGGCATTCCCTGATTATTCAAAATCATTTCTTCTGTGTACTGATGCTTCCGGAGTAGGCCTAGGTGCCGTTCTTATGCAAAATGACTCTGAAGGGAAGAAACGTGTCATTGCCTATGATATCTGTGTGTTAAACTCCGCGGAAAAGAATTACAGTGTAATTCACTGGGAAGCCCTTGCCGTGGTCTGGTCTTTAAAACATTTCCACGACATCATCTACAGATACCCTGTTCACATCCAAACAGACCATCTTCCCTTATGTGACCTGTTTCGGGGACGTAACCTTACCGGTCGACTTGCACGTTGGGCAGTCACTGTGACTGACTATAATCCGACATTTGAATACATTCCTGGGAAATCCAATGTCGTAGCCAAAGCCCTCTCGCGGCATGTAGCCACAGTCTCAACCGGTTGCGATGTAAACTTGGCGTTCAATTACGAAACACTACATAGGTTCCAGTGTGTGGACCCCATATGGTCAAAGGTCATGTATTTTCTAGAGTCAGGCGATGATTCTTCTCTGCCCAAGTTACCAGTCCCTGTATCTGATTTATTCCTCAACAATGAATTGCTCTATAAAGACAATACTGAAAGGTAACAACGTACCTCATCACAAAGTTAAGCAACTAGTCATTCCAACAGACTTAATTCCTGCTGCTCTTCACTTAATCCACGACACCCCTCATGCATCACACCCTGGTAAAGACAGAAACTTACGGGAAGCACGTCTGTCATATTATTGGCCCACTATGCGACAGAATATAGAAACACACTGCGATGCATGTTTATCATGTGCCCATCATAATGGGACAACCTGTCAACCTGCTCCCATATTGCAGTACCCAGTACCATCAAAACCTTGGCAAGCTGTCTCTCTTGATCTTCTGAAGCTGCCTCGTACAGAATCTGGCTTCGTTTATCTATTAGTGGTTGTCGATCATTTCTCCAGATTTGTTATCTTAGTTCCATTGCGTGAAAAATCTGCTAATGCAGTAGCACATGCCTTTATTAATTCAGTAATTTGCCCTTTCACAACACCAGAAGTAATATTAACTGATAACAGGTCAGAGTTCAATAATTCTGTACTGGAAGAAATTTGTCTTCGATACGGAATTAAGAAAAGTAATATAGTGACCCATCAACCAGCCTCGAATGGCCTAGTAGAGCGCCAGAATAGGAAGATATTGGAGAGTCTGCTTCACATAGTGGGAGATCAGACTTCCACCTGGGACGAGTGGATTCCGCAGGTAGCTACTTCAATTAATTAATCCATCAAAAAGTCAATTGGAGAAACACCATTCTTCATCACATGTGGCTTTGACAAAAGACTACCTTATTTACTGTCGCAATCCAAACCTGATCCGATCTACGACTACGATAACTATGTTTAAGTCAATCTGTCCAACTTCCAGAAAATTCATAAATATGTTCAAGATAGGCTAATCTGGCCCTTACAAATGAGGAGATGGTAGGTAACCAACATGCCGCTGCCATAGATGTTACCATCCAAGTAGGTGACTTAGTTTTCGCCCTAGATCATGACAGAGAATCAAAACTAAACAGTAAATTCTTGGGTCCCTTCCGTGTCATATCTCGTAAAGGTAATAAATTCGAATTAAGAGATCCCCACAAGGCAGAGACGACATGGGTGCATGCAGATGATCTCAGACATGCATCAAAACGCATAGCCTTGGAGGAGCCACTAAGAGAGACCACATCTCCACAACAAACTCCTACTCAACCTTTTTCCTCTTCTCTAAGTCCTCATTCTGACACTACTATTCAATCTTCCCCTACTGTTAAATAACTATCGTGCCAGATTGCGTTCTGCCACTAAGTCTCTTGCATAACGTTATCATCTCACACTGTCGTTACCATCTGTATTAACATCACCTCTGACATCAACTCATTTTATAGGAAAGATGCTGTGGGTATACGTGCTGGCAGTGCTGACTCTGGTCGAGTCTGGATCGGGTGAGGACGAGGTGCCGTATGGCCCGGGGCCTTGGTTGTCGCAGGAGGTGAGGTAATGATGGTGAAAGATGTAGTCTCCTTGAACTACGACCTGGAGCTGCTGACTGCCGTGGCCATCGCCCTGCCTGACTTTGCACGTCAGCTAGACAACCTGCAGGGACTCCTGTCAGATATTAAAAATCGACACCCAACAGACACATTTTTGTACCCACTCTACCTACCCATCTGCTGGAAGTTAGATTATATTCATTATCAGTTCAACCATCTCCAAGATTTCTTCCCTCGCCAAATGCCTGTGGGTCGCTCACGAGTGAAACGTGGACTTTTTGGCCTTGGAGGAGAAGTTCTCAGCGGATTATTCAGTGTAGTGACTACCCGTGACCTTGAGACTTATTTCTGCTCTACAGTACCAGGAAAAGGTGTTAAGTGTTCAACATTCTATGCTACAAGAGATGACACACCATTTGAATGATGGTACAAATAACATAAATAATTTTACATTTATTCTTAAGCGTGAAGTATCAAAGGTAAATATTATATCAGAGTTGATGTATGTTAAATTACATGTAGATAATTTGCAGGTTTCTCTGGACTCTCTTCTCTCCCAAGTTTCTAGCCTAATTCGTATTTTAGTCAATGCTCTTGATAGTCGTGTCACCCTAGATTTAGTACCTCTCTCTGACCTTCGTTCTACCTTGGAATGGGCTCACTCAACCTTCGGCTTGTCTCCTATGATTCAATTTTCCTCTTTAGAACACTACTACCCAATCCTAGAGGCCACATTCCTTACTAAAGATATAATTGTTCATATTCCTCTTCGTTGTTCCATCACATTCGATATCTTTCACATCTTTCCCTTTCCTTTTTGGTACAATAACTCCCTGGTACAAGCCTCTGTCTCCTCAGAGTACTTTCTTCTCTCCCATGATCATCTCTATATTGCCTTCCTCTCCTCAAGTGACCTCGGCAGATGTGCCTTTCTCACACCCAACTCTCGAGTTTGTGCTGCGTACCTCCTAACAATTTTTCCTGGCAGTGTTGCTCCTTGAGAATCTGCCTTAGTCCGTAACTGCTCAGTACAACCTGTATGTACCTTTGTTCCTGCCCCCCAAAGCTAGGTACACCATGCTCATCTAAATCACATCTGCTATTTCTTCTTTAGTGTCTCAACTCCTGTCAGTCTTATTTGTCCAGGAACCCCTGTCCGTTCACTATCGGCAATTGGTTTATTTAAGGCCCCTGATTACTATACAGTAAAGTCTGAGCCTGTAATAGCCCATGCTACACATTATCACTTCGCACTTCGCTCTCACAAGTATGACATCTTCAAACCTATTAATACTACCTTTCATCTACCAACAGACAATCTTTCCATCACATCAGAGAAACTACGTATGTTAAAACTTCTAAATCAATCTGATTTCATTATTAACCAGTTTTCTTCAGCTTTTAACCATTCTTTGTTACATCCAGTCTTTGTATTCCCTCTGGTGGTCTTATGTTTTCTAGGTTTTACTGCAATTGTATGTGAACTTGTTGAACGAAAGGCAATGATAGACTACGTGTGTGTGGATGAGCGAATGAGAAGACAAGTGCTGGATGCAAGGGTGTGGAGAGGGTGGGGGAATGGAGTCTCGGACCATCAGTTAGTGATGGCCAAGGTAAAGCTGCAAAGAAAATGGTTGAGGAGACAAAGGGGAAGACAGGAGGAAACAGCTCCTGTGAGAAGAGTGGAGAACTTGCAAGATTGTGAGAAAATGGCAGAATATAAGAGCATAGTGGAAAAAAGATTGGGAAGGTATAAGCTAGAGCAGATGGAAAGGGTGGAAGACGTACGAGTATGTAAGATATCTACGGAAGAGATAGGTGCAGCGTGTGAGGTGGTTTGTGGAGTGAGGAGATGCAAGGGTGTGCAAGGGACAGCATGGTGGAATGATGAGGTGAAACGAGCTGTGGAACAAAAGAAGAAGGCATATACTGTACTGAATGGTTAGCAAGTAGAGGTAGGGGAGAAGACGAGAGAAGAGAGAGGTATATGTGAGTAGGACAAGGGAGGTGAAGAGACTGGTGAAGGAGAGTAAGAAGAAAGTGGATGAAGAGTTTGGGAGGAATCTGAGTGTGAAATGGAGGGAGGGTAAGAAATTGTTTTGGAAGGAGGTAAAGAAAGTAAGGCAGTGTGAAAGGAGAAATAGTAGTGGAGTGAAAGACACGAAAAATAGATTGTTGGTGGAGAAGAGAGAGAAATTGAGGAGATGGAAGGAGCACTTTGAGGATTTGTTGAATGTAGAGAGTGACAGCAGTGCAAGTATAAGTGGTTGGGGAATGGCTGGGAGAAGAAGAGATGAGAGGAGGGAGGAAGAGATCAGTAGGACGGAAGTAGTGGAAGCAATGAAGAAGATCAAGTTGGGAAAGGCCCCAGGAATTGATGGAGTGTGTGGTGAAATGCTGAGGTATGAGGGTGAGATTGTTGTGGAGTGGATATGGAAGTTGTGTAGATTGGCTTGGGAAGAGGGAAGGGTTCCAGAGGACTGGAAATCAGGTAAAATTTTTCCTTTATATAAAGGAAAAAGGGAGAGAGAAGTATGTGGTAACCATAGAGGTATTTGCCTTCTTAGTGTGACTGGTAAAATATATGGTAGACTACTCATTGATAGGGTTAGGCATATGACAGAGGAGCTAGTTGGAGAAGAACAAGGGGGATTTAGGAAGGGAAAAGGGTGTGTAGATCAGTTATTTGTTCTAAGATGTTTAATGGAGTACTATCTAGAGAAGGGAAAGAAAGTGTATGCTGCCTTCATGGACTTGGAGAAAGCTTATGACAGAATAGATAGTCAAGGTATGTGGAAGGTATTAAGAATATATAGAGTGGATGGGAAGTTGCTAAATGCTGTGAAGAGTATGTACGAATGAGCTAGGGCTGTGGTGCAAGTGGATGGTGAGCTGAGTGAGTTCTTTGATCTCAATGTGGGACTGAAACAGGGTTGTGTGATGTCTCCATGGCTGTTTAACCCCTTAAACGCGAGGCGTCACTCTCGTGACACTTGAGAGCAAGGGATCATACCCCGGGGCATCACTTTTGTGATTCTGTGTTATTTTGAATTTGTCTGGGCTTTCAAGTGGTGGCTTGTATCATCTATCAGTACTGGCAATGTCCAACACTAGTCAGGACTCCTAATCTCATCTGCACTCCCATCCATTGTTGACAATTTAGCCATTTCTCCAGATTCTTGACTCCCCTCCCTACCTCCCCTCCATTACCTTCTCCTCTCACCTGCCCGGCCGTGCTACGCTAAGTAAATCTTCCTTGGAATTTTCCACTGATTTCATCCATTGAAATAAGCCCTATGCCTTATTCTCATGCCAAATAATATATACAAAAAAGAAATAAGGTAAGTGAGAGTGCCATACACCTGGAATTGGCTAATTATCACCTGACAACACCTCACATGCACTCGTTCGCTAATTTTTGCTGTTTATTTCCCCTTGAAATATGCCGTATAATCTATTCTCGTAATAAAAATATATATAAGAAAGGAAGGGAGAAGCCTAAGTAATATTTACATTCACCTGGAACTGTCTAATTTATAATGTTGTCTAGATTTCCTGCCAATCATTTCATAGCTATATATTAGCAGCTCTCATGAGGCTGACATTGGCAGTAATGCATTCTCCCTAGGTAGGCCACCCCGGCCCACCATTATCAGTTTGCTGTCGTCTTTCAAGGTGAAAGTACATCAGATTCGCGCCTGCTAACTACCGCCGCTTTTTAACCCCATGCAAAGGGCCCTGTGACCTCTACCCCCTACTAAACCTAGTGTGGAAAGAGGTAAAGGGCTGACAATTGATAGAGAGTGACTACAATCTTTCTGGTGAGTAAAACAATGCAAGTGGAATTGTAAATAATGTGTATATAATGTGTAAACAGCAAGTGAAAGCAATGAATGTAAATATAAGTGAACAGTGGAAAATAGTTTTATAAGTTACTGCAAGTGACTGCCTAACACAGTGTAAATAAAATAGAAATGTAAATAATGTAAATAAAATAGAGAACGTAAATAGAAATGTAAATGAGTAGTATTATAAGAATATGAGTATATATACTAGGAGTAATGAAAGTGAAAGTTTCACTCTAGCATGTATGAATACTATGAGTTATGAGAGTGAATGTGAAAGTGACATTCACTCTCAACGCTAGTATACAGGACGAGAGGGTGAATGCTACGTATTTTACTGATAGAGAAATTGAATGCCTACAGTGACAATAAACTACTATTACTGAAGGAAACTTATGGATAAAGACTGTAGATATATATAAGTGTTATATAGTGATAGAAATATAAACTGTGAGTGTTTTTATGAATAATAAATGACAGAACACCAGCGGCAAACGATGTCAAGTGGGAAGGTCATACGCCCTCGTAATTTTCATTGCTTTCCCGTATTTTGTTTTTTTTGGAGTATGGATTCCAAACTATTTGAGAATCATAGAATAGTGTTTCTAGTGATAATATCAGGCTGTGGTAATCATATTACGGGTTGTCGGGAAGTGTAAAGTGGAGACTTCGTTACCCAACTTCAGAGGTCTCCACAAGTCCTACGGTACTCGACGAAGGCTCAACAAACATCCCAGGAGAAAGCAGAAGCTATGTGCCATAAGCAAATATAATTTTAATATTCTAGGACAAATAACTGATTTTTGGCAAATATTTATAGAGAGTCTGTCGGAGCCCAAATATGCCAGCGGGACACGCAAGACAGAACAAAACAAGCCCGCGGTTAAGGGGTTAATATATATATGTGGATGGGATTGTAAACGAGGTGCAGGGTAGGGCAGTGGATGTGGGGGTGGCTCTAATGAATTAGGTTGAGATTTGGAAGATTCCAGTGTCGCTGTTTGCTTGTGATACAGTGTTGTTGAGTGAAGTTGAATGGGAGTTCCAAGGTTTGGTGAATGAATTTGGGACAGTGTGTAGGAGGAGGAAGCTGAAAGTTAATGTAAACAAAAGTAAAGTTATGGTGTTTGAGAGGAATGATGTCACAGAATGTACAGTGAGGTTGGATGGTGAGGATATGGAGAGTGTGAGTGCATTCAAGTACTTGGGTAGTGTGATGAGTATGGATGGAACTTTGGGGGATGAAGTGCGTGGAAGGGTACAGCAGGGAAGGAAGGTTGTTGGTTCACTGAAAGCAGTGATGAGAAATAAGGAGGTGAGTATGGAAGTTAAGAAGTCACTGCATGACAGTATTGTGATCCCTACCCTGACGTATGGAAGCGAGGCGTGGACCTTGCAAGAGGGGAACAAGTCAAGAGTGAGAGCAGTGGAAATGAGTTACTTGAGAGGAGCATGTGGAGTGACATGGAGGGACAGGTTGACGAATGAAGGAGTGAAGGAACGTTGTGGGGTGGATGTGGATGTGGTTGAGATCAGGAGAAATACACTAAGGTGGTTTGGACATGTGGAGAGAATGGAGAATGAAAAACTGACTAAGAGGGTGTATGTAGGTGAGGTGGAGGGAGGGAGAGGGAGGGGTAGACCAAGGATGAGGTGGAGGGATGGAGTTGAGAGGTATATGAGGGGGGGGGGTGAGTTGGGGGGAGGGTAGTCAAATGGTGGGTGACAGCGACTTGGAGGCGTTTTGTCTGCTGCCACCCTTTGCGGGATTACGGCGTCAGGCTATAGATAGATAGATAATATGTATCCTGTACTGTTGTCTCAAGTGAATGGACAAAAGGTTGCATGAGATCCGTGTAGCAACAAGGTTAATGCAACAACCAAGAGACCTGGAAACTGGTAGTTCTAAGTAACACTCCTTTGTGATTATTAGTACTTAATATATATGTGTATATATTAAAACATCCATTTGTAAATTGACCAAACCTATATGTGTATGCTATATTTCCAACATGGCCATGTACTGTAAATATATTAATCCCTTTTTATATCCAGCTTCTTGAATTATGTAGTAATATCTAATTTATTATTATACTCCCATGTAGTCCCGGTTGACTGTATACTCATCTCAGACCACTTGCATTCTTGCCATATTATGACTTAATGCTTCACCACTGTGTCGGGAGACACACTTTTTGATGAAGGGGGAAAATTGTTTATAACCATTTGTAAATATTATGTAGTGTGTATATATAGTATGTAAGTAGTTGTAAGTATAATTGTAAGTAGGGTCCAAGTAGGGCACCACCGCCCTGTTATGTCTATGATGAGCGCATATTATGTCTACTTTGAATGAATCATGCCTTTTGTGATTGCTCCACTGCTCTAGCCAGATGAGAGCCGGCGAGCAGTAGCTGTCTGTAAGGGTCTGGGGTTGGACACGGATGGTGTCAGGTGCTGTTGTATAAAGATTCAAGACGGTGTTTAATATATTATCAGAAAACTCGTTCCAGACTTTGCCATCACCTATGACTGGCGTCAAGGGGCATTAACACTACTTCTAAGCCTGGTTCATGGCTGACAAACCTTCTGATGCTCCAAGTGTGGACCTTAATTTTTTACAGAAACTTCCACTTCAACAGAACGCAATCATCAGCGAAGCAGCCATTAAGGCATTTGGAAAACACCTATGGTACTTGCCGGAAGTGACAGCTGGGTTGTCATTTTTTTTTTATGAAGGTGTTCCTTTTGATGATAAAAAGAAAATGATTGCAAACATAGGCACAGTGAAGAGTCAAGACAGCCCTTGCTACCGTGTTGCTCCTGCAGATGCAGCTGGAAAAACCAGTTCAAAGCTGTTCACCATCAAGGAAATATTCACCATAATGGAAACTGGCTCTGAATTCCATCAGACAGTCCAGAGCAATAGCCGGAATAGGACTCCTACACTGCTGAAAAAGTAGGCGTGGATAGCCTGATGGTAATCAACGGTACTGCTGAGAGTGACGTTTTGTTGATCAGTGAATTCACGCGCTCAGGAGGGACGAGAAAGGAGTGTCAGACGCAAAGCATGCTCCAGGTAATCGAAGGGCATCACCGACTACACCCCAAAACATCTTATAGGGGACTTGCTAGCCTAGGCCTGTAGGGTAAACGACGAATTTATGGCTATATATATATATATATATATGTACGAATATACATATGGACACATTGGAGGTTAGTCATTGCTGTGAAAATATACGATATTCATGAAGTTATTTGACACACAGATTCTAAAAACTTCGTAAGTGTTGCGCGACCCCTAAACATTTTTTAAATAGATTGAAACCTCCATAAGATACTTTTCCCGCGAAGTGGGATCGACTGACAAGCTGCTCGAAATAACTTCTGAAAATATATTTTTACCATGTACAGTAACCATGACACACTCTAATATATATATATATATATATATATATATATATATATATATATATATATATATATTTTATGTGTCCGACCCTGGGCAAAGGCTTCAGGGCCTATATCTTGGGGCAGTAGCCTATCCTAAGGCCCAGTAGTCCTCCTACACCTCCACATGTCACCACTTCGGCGCTAACACCCACCGTCCATATTGAATACATGCTAGGGCTGTCTCATACAGGACTGGTGTATTGGTATTAGTGGGGGTATTTTTACGACATGTCGGCGGGTCATCTGGTAGATCAGGAAAGTCTGCTTTTAATGAAATTCAAATCCTTAAACTGTCCCCTGCCCCAGCCAGGATTCGAACCTGGGTCCATCAGGACTGCAAGCCGCCTCTTTACCGATTCAGCCACCGCCTCATATATATATATATATATATATATATATATATATATATATATATATATATATTGTTACATAGCCTATGATTTCATCATCCTTTGTGTGCAGTATGCTGCATGTTTGATCACGAGCGTGTTCTGCCTCAGTCCCCCTTTCTACCGTTATAGTAGAGTAAGTCGTTCTTTCTGTTGTTCAGAGCGGGATTGTCAACTCTTTGTCCCCATGGCTTCATTTGCGCGTCCTTCTTACAAGTTGTATCAAGCTCTGCCGGCCCCTATATAATGAGCTCAGTCTCTGCATTATTGCCACTTAGATCTACTCCTCATTTTGCTCACATCTCTGTCCTCCCCTGTACAGTTGTTATTATTGTGAGTGCTCAGGAAGTCTCCAACCATCTAGCAGCTGTGTGTAATTTGAGTATAACTGTTATTGCATTTTTTCTTGTACTGTGTAGCATAAGGTTGATTCTTAGGCCTAGTAAGGTTTATGTACTCGTAATTTATGTAAAGGTTCTTTATGTCAGTCATCATTAATAATATTTTGTATCTGTAATAATTTATCTTGCATTAACTGAGCATTACCCAGTGTATTTTCATTTTATCAGGGCTGACTTAGGTAAATTTACTCTTGCTAATTTCGTGTTAATAGAGGCTATTGCAGATAACCATATATTTAACCTGTTTTTGCCATTACATTATCCTTATGAGTCCTGAATGTTTTGTTGTTAGTTTGAGCATTAAACTTTAACTTGTAATTTTACCTAACTCTTTGTTTTGAACCTGGAACTTTACGGGACAGTAGTGATTTTTAGTATTCTCACTTAAAGTGTACATTATCTTTCTCTGTTCCGTAACATAAATTTGGTGACCTCTCATCAGGATATTCAGGATATTATCATAAGGATATTGCTCGATATTTTGTGACTGTGATTTATTCATGATGTCTACTATTACTACACTTGATGAAGCCAAAGATTTTTTGTCAAATGTGCAAACAGTGTGTGATGTAGAAAACAGAACGAAGAATGAACTTAAGCTTGTTGCTCAACAATTGGGAATTGCTGTTCGCTCTCTTCATTCTAAATATCAAATTGTTGACATGATTAATGAAAGCTTGTTTAATGTAACTCCTCCAAATTAGCAAACGCAGATTGAATTAGCTAAGTTACAGCTAGCCCTGCAGGAGGCTCAGGCTAAGGAGGCGGAGTCTCGTGCTAAGGAGGCTGAATTTCAGGCCCGTTCTAAGGAGGCTGAGGCACAAGTTGAAATTGCTAGGATTCAGGCAGACCATGAGTATCGCATGAAACAAGGTGGAACTGGATCATCTAGCTCTGATGATTTTGATGTGGCTAAAAATGTTAAACTTGTCCCTCCTTTTAATGAATCTGATTTAACAAAGTATTTTCAGTTGTTTTGAGAGGGTAGCTACAGGTTTTAATTGGCCAAAAAAGTATTGGCCAGTACTCCTTCAAACTGTTCTCACCGGTAAAGCTCAAGTAACTTATGCATCTTTGCCTCAGGATCAATCTGATAATTATGATGTAGTTAAGAGCTTGATTCTTAAGGCCTATGAGCTTGTTCCTGAAGCCTATAGAGTAAAATTTAGGACAACTTACAAGCAAGATAAGCAATCCCATGTTGAGTATGCAAAAATCAAAGAAGATCTGTTAGAGCAGTGGTTAAATTCTAAGAATGTGGATTCTGATTTTGGTAAATTTAAGCAGATGATTTTGCTGGAGGACTTCAAAAGGTGTATTAGTAAAGATGTAAGCCTATATCTTGATGAGAAAAGAATAGATAATTTGTCTGATGCTCCAGTTTTAGCTGATGAATATGTTCTCACTCACAAGAGATATTCTAAAGAAAAAGGGAAAGCTGAGAGTAAGTACGTTGCCTCTACTCAGAGTACAGGTAACAGGAAAGAGAATAAAGATGATGTTTCTCAGGAAGTAAATACCAGCTTCACCTCTAGACTTCAGAAAAGTAAATGTTCTTATTGTAGTAAGCTTGGTCATACTACGGAGAAATGTTTCAGGAGACAGCGTGATATGAACAAAAAGGAGTCTTTAAATATTCAGTCAATTGGTTTAGTGTCCACCCTTGAGAGTTCCCAGAATTCTTTAACTGAGTTAACTGAACCTGCTTTGAGGGGTAACTTAAATTCTCATGATGGAGCTCCTCTTTTGAGCAGTAACGTGGGTGACACTCTCAAGAGTTCATGTGCTAATTTCCTGTCTGATGGCTTTGTCAGTCCTCTGGATAGTAATGACAGGAAATCAGTTAAAATATATCGTGACACAGGTGCTTGCCAATCCCTTATGCTGACCAGTGTTCTAGACTCTAATGTTAATTCCTCGGATGAAACTGTAATCTTACAAGGTGTAGGGAATAATTACTTCTCTGTCCCTCTGTGCAGAGTGAATTTAGAGTCTGGTTTTGTTAATGGTTCCGTTATGGTTGGGTTGGTTGAGACACTCCTAATGTCAGGTGTAACTTTCTTACTTGGAAATGATATTGGTGGAAGTCAAGTGTGTCCAGCTCCTCAGTTGTCTAGTGAACCAGTGGCTGCGTCCCAGGATTGTGATGTCCCTGATGTGTTCCCTGCATGTGCTGTCACTAGGGCTAAGTCTAAAGTTACTGGTGATTTAGAGGATAATGATGATGATGATGTTATCCTAGCTGACACTTTTCTTGCTAATATGGACCACTCACCAGATGAGGCAGTACCCCGTAGAGTTGATAATTTGTCTCGTCAAGAGTTGGTTGAGTTGCAGGTTGCTGACCCTGAGTTGAAAGGTCTAGCTAACTCTGCTTACAGTGAAGAAGAGTCAGCCGGTGCTTCTACTTGTTATTATGTAAAGTCAGGAGTACTTATGAGGAAGTGGAGACCCCCAACAGCATCAGCCGACTGTGAATGGGAGGTTGTACATCAAGTTGTCATCCCTCGTGTTTGTAGGCAGGATATCATTAGAGTGGCTCATGATTCCAGTTTGGCAGGACACCTTCGAGTGAGGAAGACTGTGGCACGCATTTTGAAACACTTCTACTGGCCAGGTATCTTCAGGGATGTTTCCTGGTATTGTAAGTCTTGTCACACCTGTCAAGTTGTGGGGAAGTGTAATCAGACCAAAAGGTTGCACCTCTAGTTCCCATTCCTCCTTTTGAGGCGCCATTCACCCGTGTGTTGGTGGATATTGTGGGCCCTCTTCCTAAGACTTCTTCAGGATTTTCTTATGTGTTGACCCTGATTGATATGGCTACTCGTTATTCTGAAGCCATTCCACTTAGAAATATCTCAGCAAAGAACGTGGTTAAGGAAATGCTAGGGTTCTTCACAAAGTTTGGTCTGCCCAAGGAGGTACAGTCAGACCGGGGAAGTAATTTCATGTCAAATGTTTTCAAGCAGTCTCTGAAAGAGTTGGGCATCACCCAGATCACATCTTCAGCTTACCATCCCCAGACTCAAGGAGTGTTGGAGAGATATCATCAAACACTCAAATCGATGCTCAAGAAATACTGTTTGGAACATCAGAAAGACTGGGATAAAGGTCTTCCATACATTGTATTTGCCGCAAGAGAATCTCCAAATGAATCACTGGGCTTCTCACCTTTTGAACTACTGTTTGGCCATGAAGTAAGAGGACCCCTTAAGTTACTCAAGGAATGCTGGCTGTCGGAGGAAGATGAGGTCAACCTGCTGGAGTATGTGATGAAGTTCAAAGAACGGCTGTTCACTGCTTTACAGCTGGCGAGAGAGAATTTAGGAGCTGCTCAGGAGAAGATGAAGACTTGGTATGATAAGAAGTCCAGGTTACGCCACTTTCAGCCAGGAGATCAGGTTTTGATTCTGCTACCGGTTCATGGGCAACCTCTTCAAGCCAAGTTTAGTGGTCCTTATTTCGTGGAGAAGAAACTCAGTGATGTCAACTATGTCATCACCACACCAGATCGTAGAAAGAACAAGCAACTATGTCACATCAACATACTAAAGTTATATCACAGGCGGGACGAAAATAATCCAGTCTGCACTGTAGCTGTTCCACCCGAGTCTGCAAGTGAAGCTCTCCCATGCAGTATGAGCCTGAGTGATAGTTTGGGGAAGAATCCTGATATCATGAATGATCTCCAGACTAAGCTTTCTCATATACCTCCCGAGGAAAGGCAGGAGTTTTCGGCATTACTGCAGGAGTACCGGCAAGTGTTCCGTGCCACTCCAGGAAGAACCACTGTGTTGATGCATGATGTCGATGTTGGAGACGCAAAGCCAATTAAACTGCCTCCTTACCATGTGAACCCAGTGAAAGTTCCTCTCATCCAGAAAGAGCTTGGCTACCTGTTGGACCACAAGATGATTGAGCCCTGTCAGAGCGAGTGGAGTTCTCCTGTCACTCTGGTCCCTAAGCCAGGTGGGTCACAGCGGCTTTGCATTGACTACAGACGTGTTAATCAGATAACCAAAACAGACACTTACCCTCTCTCTCGCGTGGAAGATTGCATAGACAAGATCGGAAAGGCTAGGTACATAAGTAAGTTTGATTTGTTAAAGGGATACTGGTAAGTACCTATGACTGAACGTGCTAGGGAGATCTCATGTTTTGTAACACTAGGAAAGACTTTTGCATGTTCCGTAATGCCATATGGTATGAAGAATGCACCAGCCACATTTCAGAAGCTCATGAATGTTGTAACAGAGGGTTTGGCAGGGTGTGTTGTTTATATTGATGATGTATTAATCTTCAGTGACAACTGGAAAGATCACCTATGCCATGTCAGTAAATTTCTTGAGCGTTTGGTTCAGGCTAATCTTGTAGCTAATTTATCAAAGTGTGAGCTTGGTCAAGCTAAAGTTCAGTACCTTGGGTATGTAATTGGTGATGGACATGTTGCACCACCAGGAGCTAAGGTTCAGGTTATAAGTGATCTTCCCAGACCTAAAAGTAGGAGAGAGCTACAAAGATTTTTGGGAATGGTAGGTTATTACAGGAGATTTGTTCTTAACTTTTCAATTCTTGTATCACCACTTACAGACCTACTGAAAAAGGGAGTTAAATTTGTCTGGACCGATAACTGTGAATCCTCTTTCAACAAACTTAAAGCTATCCTATTAAGTCAGCCAGTGCTGGCTACTCCAAATTTTGCTAAGCCTTTTAAGATGGCTGTTGATGCAAGTGACACAGGAGCTGGGGCTGTTTTGCTGCAAGAGGATGATCAGGGTATTGAACACCCTGTATCTTATTACAGTAAGAAGTTCACTCCACCTCAAAAGAACTACTCAACTATTGAGAAAGAGCTTTTGGCCTTGATTTTGTGTTTACAGCATTTTTCATTTTATTTGTGTTCTGGTTTTGACCCCATAGTCATTTATACCGATCATAACCCACTGAAATTCCTTAGTAAGTTTAAAGATAAAAATCAGAGATTGATAAGATGGAGTCTACTTCTTCAGGAGTATTCATTAGACATACAACATGTCAAGGGGAAAGAAAATGTTATTGCAGATTGCTTATCTAGACTTTAGACAGATTGTTTTAGAGTAATAAGAAATTTCCTTTGTAAATTTCTTTTTCTTTGTGGGGAGGTGTTACATAGCCTATGATTTCATCATCATTCGTGTAATTTTAACGCACAGTATGCTGCATGTTTGATCACGAGCGTGTTCTGCCTCAGTCCCCCTTTCTACCGTTATAGTAGAGTAAGTCGTTCTTTCTGTTGTTCAGAGCGGGATTGTCAACTCTTTGTCCCCATGGCTTCATTTGCGCGTCCTTCTTACAAGTTGTATCAAGCTCTGCTGGCCCCTATATAATGAGCTCAGTCTCTGCATTATTGCCACTTAGATCTACTCCTCATTTTGCTCACATCTCTGTCCTCCCCTGTACAGTTGTTATTATTGTGAGTGCTCAGGAAGTCTCCAACCATCTAGCAGCTGTGTGTAATTTGAGTATAACTGTTATTGCATTTTTTCTTGTACTGTGTAGCATAAGGTTGATTCTTAGGCCTAGTAAGGTTTATGTACTCGTAATTTATGTAATGGTTCTTTATGTCAGTCATCATTAATAATATTTTGTATCTGTAATAGTTTATCTTGCATTAACTGAGCATTACCCAGTGTATTTTCATTTTATCAGGGCTGACTTAGGTAAATATACTCTTGCTAATTTCGTGTTAATAGAGGCTATTGCAGTTAACCATATATTTAACCTGTTTTTGCCATTACATTATCCTTATGAGTCCTGAATGCTTTGTTGTTAGTTTGAGCATTAAACTTTAACTTGTAATTTTACCTAACTCTTTGTTTTGAACCTGGAACCTTACGGGACAGTAGTGATTTTTAGTATTCTCACTTAAAGTGTACATTATCTTTCTCTGTTCCGTAACAATATATATATATATATATATACACAGTAAAACCTCTACAATTCGGCATAATACATGTGCAAGCCTTGCCGAATTAGCCTATTTGCCGAGTTGTAGGGATGAACTTTAAGTTCCCCCCCAGCACACACACACACACACACAAAAGGAAAAAAATGGAAACAAATGGAAAAAATTAAGCGTTATTACAATAAACAGTAAAAGCTGCCTTACCATGATTCCACGCAGTTGTAGGGTGTATTGCAGGCATGGAGGAGGACTTTTGGTAGTTTTTGGAGGTGTTAGGGGGGCTCAAGATCACTTTTGGGCACATCTTTACTGTACTGAACTTGACACTGTACACTATGTAATGCACAATTAACACTATAAAGGCCATACTGTAATGTAATTTTGACTTGTACTATACTGGGGAACTAAACACTAAACACCTAAACATTACTGTACAGAACTTATTCACTAAACACTGGGGTAGCACTGGGAGACGCCATGGTTAGCTTCTGCAGGTACAATCCACTTATGAGTGCGTAACACTTAGTCACAAGAAGAGCGAGTGAGGAGAGAATGCAACACGGGTGGCGGACGAAGTCAAACGGGTCCACATGTGGCGCACAACAGGCTTTGTTTACATCCCCATACACACGTGATGCCGGGTTACTCTTGCTGAATATCGGTACAACTCGGCATCTTACCGAGTTGGGGGGATTTTTTGCCGACTCTTCCTCTCATGTGTGCATTTTTGGGAATTTTGAATTTTGATTTTTTAATTGATTATTTTGGAGCCTTCCCGAGTTGTAGAAGTTTCCGACTTGAAGGATGCCGAATTGTAGAGGTTTTACTGGAGAGAGAGAGAGAGAGAGATAGAGAGAGAGAGAGAGAGAGAGAGAGAGAGAGAGAGAGAGAGAGAGAGAGAGGTGGAACTTAAGGCTGCCAGCCAGAAAAAAAATTCTTTCTGGGATTATTGTATCAAGGAGAGCAACTGTAAATATTTATTCCATCTATTGTCTTTTTCTTTCCATTGCCAAGCATCATTCCTATGTTTCTTAATGTTGTTAGTTTCAATTCTATCTACTTTATCAGCTATTATGTTTTTGTGCTTTGTCGGCTAGAATTTCTGCCCTAACTCTGTTGCTGGCCATAATTGTTTGTGTTGTCATTTGCTGTATAATAACCATCATAAATTATTCAGTTTCATGAATATTTAATGGCACAGGAATCAATCGGTGGGGGGAAATATATTGGCTGTAAATTTCGTTCAGTGTACAATCGTGATCAGTAGTCACTTTATACGTCAGGCATTCCAAACTAATGAAGACAGATAACACTTCCTACTGGCATAATAATGAATGGTGAGCTTAGGTTAGCTTTATATGATCAATGTAAGGCTAGTAGTAGTAGTAGTTGATGTTGTTGTAGCAGCAGCAGTAGTAGTAGTAGTGAAGGTGCTGTAGCAGCAGCAACAGTAGTAGTAATAGTAGTAACAGTAGTAGTAGTTGTTGTTGTGGTGGTGGTGGTGGTTCTACTACCGGTAGTGGTGATAGTCATGTTTTTAGAATTGACAGTGATGGTAATGCTAGTAGAAATAGTGGTAGGTCTGTAAGTTAGATGGCACAAAGAGTACTGATGGTGAGGGTAATGATTATGTTTACAGACTTTGTTGTGAACTGCTGTACAACCTGTTGTAGCCAGCAGTTGAAGCGGTATGAGGAGAGAGAGATTAGGAAGGCGTGTTGCTACATGGGATGAGGCCGAGGGATTAAGGGTTGGCTGATGGAGTGCCACGGTAAGCCACTGCTCTCACCACATCACACCGTCTCCACACCAACACTACCAACCTCACTCACTGATAATTATAGTGTGGTCCATACCGAAAATTCCTCTTCCACTCCTCCGGGCGATTTCCCAGGTGTTGCCGGGAACACTCAATAAGCATTTTCAACGTCTATCCTGCATTGTTTATTCATATACTACCCCTACTGACACACATACGACCACACCAGCAGAGTATGCCTTGCCTGCAACACATACGATACCACAAGCTGAGTTTCTAGTAGACCACTGTTTACAGAGACCTGGATATATGAACAAAACCTTTCTCGGCTAGAGTTAATACGAAAGCTAGAAATAAATAAATAAATAAATAAAACTAGAACTCGGTAACTGTCCTATGGACAATCACTAGTCTCTCTCAACTATTTCTTAGTAATCTTGACCCCACTGGGGAGATTTGGAGTTTTCTATCATCAATGGCCCATGCCAGCACATATAACCTGGGCCTTTCAGATTCCTTGCGCAGCCTTGTTCTCCTGGAATCGTTGAGAGACTCTGAGGCGAGAATAATAATAACACCAGCTAAAACTAATGAATGCTTAGAGATATGTATTGTCTTAAGCTTCACACCCGATGTAGGCCAGCACAGGTTCTCGCATATGTATCTTAAATATTATCATTTTAAGATGATTTATCTACTGCCAGTGTGGAAGATTGAAAAAAACAGATGGATAATATCCTCTAACGACCGGTACATGTTATTATGAAGATCATTACCTATTATTTCTTTCACACCAAAAGTGTGGACTTTACTCTTATGTTTGTTTGCTACATTGTAAATAATTTATATTTTCTACCTGTAATTAAGTTTATAAGTTTAAATATTATTTCCTCTACCATTAACAAGAAATCTATAGTGAATCAAGGAGTACAGTCGCCTAAGTGATGGCAGAGTTTCAGATTGCTTCGGTCACTCTGCACTGATTTACATTCAATGAAAACTTAGTGAATATATGGTAAAGCTTCTGTGCCTCCATTACGTCATATAAAATAAAATATATATCACTCTAAGAAGTACGTAAAATGAATGACATGAGGTACTGATATATTAGAAGTTAACAGTCAGATATTCGTCTCCCAATTTGAATGGATGTGTAATGTATTACTTTGCGCGCGGGGCGCAGTATAACCGCCTTTCCTGATGTATTTGCTGCCCAGGATTTCAAATACACAATGCTCTAGTTTCAAAGACCAGTTAAGGAAAACTCTTGTGACTGCAATACACCACCTTAATTGCTGTGGTGATGATGCACCAACAATAAGGATGCTGCAACAATGAAGTTTACCTTAGTAATGATACCTTACTTGTGGTAGCAGCAAGACCATTCTGCCTTTTATTCCTTGTCTTCCCCTCGCTTATAGCGACTTTATTCCTAACTGATGCAAAATTATTTTAAGCTGTAAGAAGATAAGACAGGTTTTACCCTTTTCTCATACACTAGCAATGAAGAGGATGAAAGCATGAGTGTATACTCTTGAAAAGCACATACTTTTTGCTCTAACTAATAGTCTTTAATATCCTTCTTTTAAAATAAACCTCTGTGTCCTGCTTAACTAAAAATCTGATTTGAAAGTTTTGAACTCAGTGGCTTGTTTTTGAACATTTGCATTTTATTTCTCTTGCCATTTGTTTAGACACTGAGGCTACGAGGCTACGACACAAGTTTGTCATTATCCAAGGAGCTCCGACTCTCGGCAAATTATCGAGGTTTTTCTTCTTTTTCATTCATTGATAGAACATTGGCTTATATTAATACTTCAAGAGAATTTTTTTTTAAATGAAAAACTGGCCAAATGCAGTGTAATAACTGCATGTTTTTTAGTAAAAGCTGTTTCATTCCGTGAATACAGACTGAATCATTCAAAATAGCCTACTAACGCCGCATTCCCGCTTTCTGTCGCCGTCCATGAAGACAATAAAAACAGAAATAAATGACTTTAAATTATTCCTTGGTACTGTAACGGGAACTATTTAAATAATAATGACTAATTTTAATTGATTATTAAGGCGCATTTCCTTTTAGTCTTACGCTATTAAAAAATATTGTGTGTTAACATATTAGATATGAATTCTGCAAATTATTCCTGACTGTCCCTGAACGACAGTTTTGAAATTTCAATTAGTTCCGTTTCGGATTTTCTGTTATCGTAACTAACGAACTGATTCCTACAATTTTGAAATATAATGGTACTTTTGCATTTACTCCTTGTTTTCTGTAACAATTTTACATAATAGGACTCACCATGTAAAGATTTACGGAAGAGAATGTACATTATCGCTGACAGAAAACTTCTGGATATTCTGCCTTCACTTCCTAGACTGACTGTACAACTTGCAAGATCTTTATCATCATCATCATCATCATCATCATCAATTTTACATAGAACACCAAGGTTTCGTCTAAATCTGTGTTATTATATATTTTAGACGAAAACTTAGGTGTAGTGTAAAAGTGCATGCTTTCTCTTGGTACACTTAATATTAATACCAACTGTGCTATGACGTCTTATATTATTATTGGTACCGAAAGACATTTTCGTCAGCTTATGAGGCATCTTTGTCTGTGAAACAGGAAAAAAATGAATAATCAAAATTTAGTTGTCCGTCCCCGCTCGGGGACGGGTATTGTTTTCACTCGGTTTGTCTGTTTGTTTGTTTGTCTATCTGTCTGTCTGTTAACAACTTTACGCGAAAACTACTGGCGCCATTGTGACTAAAATTACAGGGATGTTGGGTTATGACCTTCTGATCACCTGATTAATTTTTGGATCAAACTGGGCCTAGACCCAGCTGTAGGACCAAAAAATGTAAAAAAAAAAAAAAAATAGTTTTTTCACCAAAACTTCTTTCAAATTCGTTATATCGACATGAAACCAAACCCAAAGACGCATCTTTCACATTTGCATCCTATAACAAGCCTCATTTCGTCAATTAGCAGTAGGGGGTTGGGGTCAGTGTCAGGTGGGGCTGGTCTAATATTTGAAATGGGCATAAAATCCCCAGTTTTCACCCAATTTACTCCAAATTTGATACTGTATGTGACATCTTTGACTAGAGATCCTGTTGTGTTTGTCATCGTTAAAATGGCAGCCGGGGACGGATTTGCTGTGCTTTGGCACCACTTCTTGTTAATATGATTTTATAGTCTATGTTCTGTTTCATCATCATGATCATGATCATCATCATTATCATAAAACAAAATGAGAAAACCTTTTATTTGTTTGTCCCCCGGTAATGTGAGTGGTTGCTATATTTCTGCTCCCGATAAGGAATACTCGTATTAATCAGCTCAGACACGCCATAATAACAATAATGATAAAAATAAAACTAATTTCAAGTCTTGCATCATCCCATTTCACTAACGCCTTCAATCTTCTTAGGCCTCTCTGATTTAACAGTTGCTAATATGAGGAGAGGGTTAGAGCTGATCTTCAGTAACCTCTTGATAAGAAAAAAATTTCCTTGAGCTGAATCAAATAATCTGACAGGAGAAAGAATGAGGTTTGAGAAAGACATCGCAATGGAGGGGCCAACAGTTATTTTTTTTCTCTCTTTATCTATCTATTGCCAGATGCCATAATCCCGTAAGGGGTGGCCATTTGACTTTCAGTTATTTGTTTTACGGGGAAGGGCACTAACCCTCCACCAACCCACTTGTTGACACGTAGGGAGCACGTATGGTTTGGTTAAATGGTTACCACCCAGCGTTGTAAATGGTTTCTTGGCTTACAGGAAACCATTTGGCTTGTCACATAATGTAAAGCCACCTGTAACGGAAAGAAAAGCAATAAGAAGTGACAGAAAAGATGAGAGAAATGGGAAGAGAGGAGGGCAGGCACAAACAAAGAATGATAAAGGCTAAGGAAGAAGTAGGCAGCACTGCGTCAAGTGAGTGGAAGATGGTCGCCACCACCTACCACTAACTGAGATAAAATTTCAATGTGACATTCTTGCTCTGAAAAGATCGATATTTATCCAGCTTATGTTACACGTTTCGTAATAAAGAAGTTAATTACAAGTACGACATCATGCCAATCCACTGACCCCCTCAAACGAATGGAGTACTTTTATATTTTCTTCATTTTAACAATCTATTACATTCTTTTCAAGACATACCTCTAATAATGAAGATGATGATAAAGACTATATCTAACGCCTATAGTCACGGCACACGACTCAGGTTGTCATTATCGTACCCTGGCAACCTACTGGTCAAAACTACGTTCGATTTCTTATCATTTTATACACGAATCATATTATTATGATGAATATATTATACACGAATATTATTATACACTACCATATTATACACGAATTACATGCGTCTCATACACGAAATCGGACACACTATTGTGCCAGGGCACGATAATAATAACCTCAGAGTCGCACGCTGGGACTAAAGTCCTGGACAGGGACGCCTTTGTGCAGGGGCACCGACATATATGGGCGGCCCCATTGCCTGGTTATGCAAACGCCTCTCAGCGCCCATCCTATCCCCTGAAATGGGGGTGAAGGCTAGCAGGAGAGGGTCAACTTCATCCTGCAGTCTACTGGATCCACATCTCAGATAATCCTGCAACAACAACAACAACAACAATAACTACTACTACTACTACTACTGCTACTACTTCTACTACTACTAGTACTACTATTACTACTTTTTCTATGCGAGGAAGGAACCAAAGGCCATGAGCCCGCAATAACAGTTCCCTCCAAGAGAAAAACAAAATACAACTACTATTACTACTACTACTACTACAACATCTAACCTACTAACCTCAGGAAATCACTATCAGCCTGATGAAGATGATACGGAGGTTAGCAACAGTAAGATGAAAATAAAGGTCATCGTTATAAAAGAAATAACTGTCGTAATTGCACGTCGTTGGCCAAAGAGTCCCACAGTCAGCCAACATACACGCTATGCAAAGTCTGAGATGTGATGCACTGGATAGTAAAGGGTGGTAGAGTCGGGGACGATGTGAAGCACTGGGATGTAAAGGACGGTAGTGTCAAGAGAGATGTCACGCAATAGGGAGTGTGAAGCAGTTACAACGGAAAGGTGTGACGTGACAGAAAGGAAGGGCCAAAGACATTCAGAGATGTGTTGTGGTGGAAAGTAAGAGCATAGAGTCATGGAAGACGTGACCCTCCTTTTGACATCACTTTGTTCAGTTTGCACAGTTCACAGCATCCAGTGAACATGAAATTAATATACGTAAATCTGAGATGCTATTGCATTTCTTTTACCCCTATGTGAAATGTGCATGTAGTAAAAAAAATATATATATATGAACCAGTGGCGTATCCAGGATTTTTGCCAGGGGGGGGCAAACACTTGGAATATTTCCCAAAAAATATGTCACCACAAATTTTCCTAGAGTTGATGCAGGAATAAATTTGCATGATTACTGTCGTATTTGTTCCAATGTCTTAAAGAAAAACTAAAAGAAATATGAGAGAAAATACTGACAACAAGGATACTTTTGAAAGTTTTATATTTGGAAGAAAAAAAGAAACTGATGAATCCCAGAGCAGCTGTATTATTTACCAACTGTAATAGAAAAGTTTCCCCTCGAACAGTGCCAGTAAACCCTAGTGGTAAGGATAAAAACGGATGAACTGCAACTTTGGGTAGCTTTTGTTTTTTGTCCAAAGGTCCTCCATCAAATCTTTCAGTGCTCTTTATTTGAAACTTAGTAGTTTTTTTTTTTCATTTTTTTTTATTTTTATTTATTTTTTATTTTTTGCCAATCGACCATTGAGGCCGGAGCCCCTGGTCATTAAGGCAAAATTATATATATGTATATACATTGACACACACACACACACACACACATATATATATATATATATATATATATTTTATAATAATTTTTATCATTATTTTTTTTGTATTTTTATTTTTATTTTTATTTTTTTGTGATTTTTTTATATTTTTAGCCTTATATTACTTATATACAAAAATGCCTAATATAAAGACCCTAAAACTAATCACCTAACAGACAAATCGCTAACCTATACTAAGTCCTAGGAGACAAATAACTAGACCTACACTAATGGTAAAAAAGCCTCGACCAAGAGAGCACCATCGACTGCAGATATGTAATGCCTTTCTACTTTACATACCTGCACTCATCACCTGGTGACTGTCAGTCGAGGAACTTGGCTTAATGTAGGGGACATCTATATTAGAAATAGATCAGTGGGAGGAGGAACTATTTCAAATATGTCAACTGTCAACCCTAATTAATATTACAATATATACATATTTACCGTTGTTAAAAACCATAACCATACAGTAAAAAGTCACATCACTCTGATCAGTCCGGTCTCTCTCAAGAAAGCCATCAATTTATCAGTCATAACAATGTCCCCATCACCCAGGATGGTGGAAAGGGTGAAGGGGACGTCTATTGCGCTGCAGTAATTTATAAGTGAAGCATGTTCACGAGTAAAGCGCCGACAGCGAGGATGATATGACTGATAGATAACACCGCATCACAGATGTCACAGTGTGGTGGGAAGCGTCTTTTCATATAAGGTTTCATATGTGTTAAAATGGTGGCATTGAGCCGTAACCGTGCCAACACTTTTTCTTCCAGGCGACTGGGGCAGTTGGCAGTGTCCCAGTCGCCCAGGTACGGCTTACAAGTTGGAATATTTAGTCTGGTCCACTGACCTTGCCACAGAAGATTTATTGATTTCTTCCCGAGAGAGAGACTCGACCGTAGATCACGAGGAACGTCCCAAGTCTCCTCGAGCTCTACAGCCGTCTTTGCAAGTAAGTCAGCCTGCTCATTGCCATAGATATGACAATGACCAGGCACCCAGATCAGTGTGAATGACTTGTTGCATGAATGCAGCTTATTAACAATGCGGCCCTGGATCTCGTGCGAGTCCGTAGTGCAAGAAGCAATTGCCTGAAGGGCTGATTTTGAGTCTGAAAATATGACAAATGAGTCATGCCTAGAATTGAGAGCATAGTCTATGGCTTTGTCAATAGCAAAAAGTTCGGAGGTAAACACAGATGCATGAGTCGGCAACCGATACCTGAGGGCACATTCAGTCGACCACACACTTGCACCCACACATTCACTCAACTTGGAGTCGTCGGTGTACAAGTGATGGGACCCAAAGTGATGAATGATGATGTTACGAAACAAGTGGTGGACCTCCGCCTCCAGCGCCTTGGCCTTTGGTGCTGGGAGCCATGTAACATCAACAGTAAAGCCGGGTGGCTCCCAAGGCGCTATATTTTTTAACATCAACTTGTCACAGTCACTGGGGTCCACACCAAGCTCCTGAGTCAGTAAGTGGAGGCGAACGGCAAGTGGCCGACGCACCCCCCGCAGAAGGTGGTGGTATTGATGCAGGGGGGTACAGGCCACATTGCCGATATTACTTTTCCTATATGTTCGAAGGTCATAGGACCAAGCCAGGTGGTCAAGGCGAATACGGAGGGGAGGCACATTCGCCTCCACTTCCATACGAGCTACACGGGTACACCGTACGGCTCCAAGACACATTCACAAACATTTATTCTGTAGCACATCCAATCCTTTCAGCATGGCATCGGATGCTGAGCCATACACCTGTGCGCCATAGTCTAGCTTCGATCGAATAAGGGACTTATACACCATTAATAAAGATTTTCTGTCGGCACCCCAGGTAGTACCTGCTAGGTACTTGAGGACATTTAACGGTTTATCACAACAAGCAAACAAAGTATTAACGTGAAGTTTAAAACTCATTCTACGATCAAAATGTATTCCTAAAAACTTTAAAGAATTTTGAAAAGGTACCGCCTGAATATCCAAAGTTAAGCACAAATTAGGTACGTTACGATTAGTGAAGACTACAGCGGCACACTTACGGACGGAAAGCTTAAATTCCCACTGCAAGGCCCATTGGTGGACGGAGTCAAGGGCTGCTTGAATCTGCCCAGCCGAAAATTGTGCATTACGGGAAGAGTGCCATATTGCACAATCGTCAGCGTAGAGTGAGTATTTTAAGATTCCTTGGGATGGGAGCTGAAGACAAAATATCATTGATCATAATACTAAATAAAGTAGGACTAAGCACACTTCCCTGTGGCACCACGTTTTCCTGGATAAATATATCTGATGTTACGTTATGGGGCAATTTGACAGAGAAAGTTCTGTCCCTTAAGATTTTTGAAATATAGGCAAATTTCCTCTTAAACCATAAGCATAGAGCTTCATTAGTATACCGTGTCGCCATGTCATGTCATAGGCTTTATGGATGTCCAAGAACACCCCTATCATGAATTCTTTATTGGCAAATGCCTCTGAAATACAATGCTCCAAATTCATTAAATGATCTAGTGAACTTTTGTATTTACGGAAGCCACATTGTTGATCATTTAACAAATTCTTCGACTCTCAAACAAAAAGAAGCCTATTGTTTATCATATGTTCCATGACCTTACATAGACAAGAAGTCAACACAATAGGACGAAATGAAGTGGGATTCATAAGACGACCAGCCTTTTTTGGGTATCGGTATGACGTGCGCAAAGTGCCATGAGTTTGGGAACGTTCAAGACGCCCAAATCTCATTGTACAATGCTAACATCTTAATCAGGTTGTCCTGATTAAGATGCTGGATCATACTGTACGTGATGGTGTTTGGTCCAGGGCTGGTGTCTTTACAGGATTTAAGGGCAAGGAGCAGTTCATCTAGCATAAACTCTTGGTTGTACGGGGAGTCTACGTCTTCTGTGGCAAAGTCAATAATCAGCCATGCGTTTATGGTGCTGAAAACGCGAATCATAATTGGCTGAGCTACTTACATGAGAAAAACTCCTGGCAAGGATGTTAGCAACGTCCACGGGCTCGTCATAGATATTATTATTTACTTGCAAGGTGGTAATGGGGAAGTATGGGCCTTTATTATTCAATATTCTTATGGTGGACCAGACTTTACTTAATGGTGTTGTACGAGTCACCGTGGACACAAAGGACCGCCAGGAGTCACGTTTGGCCCTTCTTATTATTCTCCTTGCCTCAACCCGTGCCTGTTTGTATGCAATAAAATTTTCCTCGGTGGGCTGACTATCAAAAATCCTGTATCTCCTATTGCGTTTTCATAATGCTTGTCAGCAATCCGGCGTCCACCAATGTGCTCTATGCTTCGCATGAACTGTAGAAGTCTTGGGAATAGCAGCCTCAGCTGCGTGTAATATGGAAGTAGTTACATTTTCGACCTTAACATCTATGGTCTCCCCAGATATATCTAAATTGGCGATTCTTGAGAAGGATCCCCAATCTGCTTTCTTATAGTTAAAATTTGGAGGTGGAGGGTCTGAAACGATGTCGCGTGTATAAGAAAGACAGATGGGTAAATGATCACTTCCCAAGGAGTCGTCATAAGGATCCCATAAAAAATCTTGATGTATACCAGGGGAGGCCAGAGATAAGTCAATGGCCGAAAAGTTACCAGTACGATCATCTACACGAGTCACTCTACCATCGTTCAGAAGACAGAGGTTGGACTGTAGTAATAGGTCGGCTACTTGCTCCCCACGACCATCGATCCTCAAGCTACCCTATTGATAGTGATGGGCGTTAAAATCGCCCAACACTAACTTATTGCCAGGAAGATGTTCAAATAGTGAATGTAAAGCATCACTATCAATGGGGCCATGTGGAGGACAGCAGAGAGTGCAAATAGACAGATACGTGTTATTAAATTTTACTCTGCACGCGACCGCTTCCAGAGTAGAATTTAGAATCACTTCCGTTTGTGGGTGTGATTTGTGTGTGTAAATGGCAACTCCGTGACCTTCATATCTTCTATACGAGTGGTAGTGTTTTAACTGTGGAGGATCAGGGTGATTCTCCAGGCGTGTCTCCTGTAAACAAGTAATGTCTGGCCTGTGTAAAGAAAGCAAGATTGCTATATTCTGTAATTTATTCCCAATACCTCTACAATTCCACCGTAATACAGTGAAAGTGACGGTTTAAGATTTACGTTGGGGGCCAGTGTGCTTAGGTTTTTTTTGCCGCCTGCCAGAAGGCGAGCAACTACCGGTGGACCTATCCCGGTGCTTGTTTACGGAAACCTCCATATTTTCATCAATAACGAGGGTCCCAGATTCCACCGAGGAAGAGCTACCTTTTCTTTCCCTCGCTGGACCAGGAGCAGGAAGGACATGAGGTCGTGACTTAGTAAGGGTGGTCATATTACTCTTACAAGAGTTGTCAGGCTTCGTTTTAGGCTTGACTGATTGAGAAGCAGCAGCAGCCTGAGAGTAGGAAGTTGTAACAGGGGTATCAGGTTGAGAGGTGGATTGGACAGGAGGCTGAGATGGAGAGGTAGAATGTGTGGCAAGAGGAACTGGTTCAGGGTTAGTCTGTGTTCCTGCAGAGCACATCACGGGACGGGACATCACCGCCGAAGCATGGGACCTATTCGGCGTAGGAGTTGCATGCAACTCCTTCACCTTTTTCCTTGCTTCGTAGTAGGAGATACCCTCAGTCGCCTTCACTGTGCAGACCTCTTTCTCCTCCTTCCACTTGGGACAATCCCTAGAGGAAGTGGAGTGAGCACCCTTACAGTGAAAGCAACAGATAGTCTCTGATGTGCACTGCTCAGCATCGTGACCCTGTGTTGCACATTTGCCACACACTGACTGTGAAGCCCGACAATTCTTAGCAACGTGCCCATATAATTGACACTTCATACAACGGAGTGGGTTGGGGATATATGCTCTTACATTAACAATTTCGTAGCCAACTTTGACATGTGCCGGAAGTGATACTTTGCCAAAAGTCAAAACAATAGTGGCTGTCTTCGTCCTCATGCCTTCGGAAAATCTAGATATAACCCGGGCATCAATGACATCTTGCTGAGCAAGTTCCTCTATGATGTCTTCCTCACTCATCACCATAAGATCCCTGCAAGTGATAATGTCATAAAATGACTAAATGTCATAAAAGACTTTGTATTTACTTGTAGAGAAGTTATATATATTATGAGACTGGTGGACGAGCGGTTTTTATATTTTGGAGAGGTAAAGAATAGTATGGGACTATTTTTATTTGTCTTGGAAATATTAACAAGTCTCTCACACAGAGCGGAATATAGAGTCCAGTCCCGCTAGCTATATCTCTGTCTCTCTCTCGCAAGTTGCCAAGCCCTTCCCCTGCGACCAGCCTCTTGTATCGCTTGTCCCCTTCTCCTCCTGCCTCTTGTATGGCTAACCTCCATCTGAGCTCTCTTTCCTAAATTCTGGTGTAGCAGGGGTGTGTCACGTGTGTTCCTTGTGAGCGGAAAGTTCTAGCAGCCTGTGTGTGAGTATGTGTGTGTATGGTCACTAGGCGCTGTCGTGTGCCTATCAAGCACTCCTTGAGTTAAGAGTGTGTAAGCATGTTTAGCATTGCTCGATTCTTGCAGACACAATACCTTCTCATCATCTGACTCCCTGCTTCTATCTGTCTCTCTATCTATCTATTTATCTATCTATCTATTATGATTTGCAATTATAATATGGAGTCCCACATACTGCTCGGCCGCGCGAAAATGGCGTACCATCGACAGTTAATAGTCATAACATATTAATACATATTATATATACATTATAATGAACTTATAAGCTAATTAAGTGAAATACATAATATTGTAAAAGTAACATAATTGTATGAACATTGTATACATATAATATTCATAGTTAATAGTGATTATTTAGTAATATTACATTTTAAACAAGTTGTATACATATTTGAATAAATGCAATGGTTGTTGTATAACACTTTGTAAGACGTGCATGTACAACAGACGTACACATATAATTGTGCAATGGTAATACTGCTAGGTTATACATTACATAGAGTTATCACTTTAGTAATGTCTAATATTTCACCTAACTTGTATGATGATACTGGTAATACAGAATTGTGCTATAATTGTATGACTTATAATATTGTACTAACATTGTGGTACTACATAATTGTAACATTTTATGAATTGTTACAAAATATTGTGTTAATGCATAATTGTGTTGGCCTTATAATTGTAGTTACATTTTGTTAATGCAACTATTACATAAGTGTCTTGGCCTTATAATTGTAGTTAAAGTTACATAAAAGTTACATCTTGTTAATGCAACTGTTAATTGGCAAAGTGTAACATAATGGAATCGTTTGTCGTTACATAATTGTTACATATCGTTTGTAGTTACATAATTGTAGCAAGTGTAACATAATGCAATCGTTTGTCATTACATAATTGTTACATATTGTTTGTAGTTACATAATTGTTACATATCGTTTGTAGTTACATAATTGTAGTTAAAGTTACATAAAAGTTACATCTTGTTAATGCAACTGTCACATAAATTGGTACATATTGTTTGTAGTTACATAATTGTAGCAAGTGTAACATAATGCAATTGTTTGTCGTTACATAATTGTTACATATCGTTTGTAGTTACATAAGTGTAGTTAAAGTTACATAAAAGTTACATCTTGTTAATGTAACTTACATAAATGGTACATATTGTTTGTAGTTACATAATTATAATATGGAGTAACATAATTGTAATAACTGCAGTCCTAACATATGCTGCGATCGATGATAGTGATGATGTGTCATTCCACTTGCTTGTGGAGACAACAATTTGCTTTTTTGTTTGTAGTTTATGTGGTATTTTGGCATATGTAGTAACACTTACACTTATTTTCATTTGTTTGTTATGTGATCTTACTCTATTTCTCTTTTTTCTGTTTTACTTTTCTTTCTTTCTTTTTTTTTTTTTTTTTTTGTATGTATTGATTTTCTATAGTTTGTTTTTCTTCATTTGTGTACGCTTTTTCTATGTTGTTCATGGTTGCATAATTACTGGCTAATTTCCTTGGGATACTTTTTTAAAGTTTAGTTTATATTGCACAGGTATTACTGAAAATGATATTATATAGTCCCATATTTTGTTATTTTATATAAAAAATATATACACTATATACAGTATTAACTGTACACACTGACTTGTTGTTAACCTATACCTATCGTGAGTAATATGTGTGTCAGCACTGTGTGGAAATCATTGTCTTCACGATTGTGTTGAAGATGTTCACTCTTGCTAACGTCATTTGTGTTGGCCATTTTTTTTTTTTTTTTTAGTTTACCTTGTAACTTAATTTATATGTTTCCACAAGGTAGCTTTAATTAATAAATGTTAAATACAGTTCTTTTAATTGCTCACTGAGTAACTGTGATGGTATATTTTCTTTATTACTGTGTAGATGTAATAATGTATAGCTGTATGTATGAAACACGTATTTTATGTAGGTATAAATGGTAACACTCGTTGGTAGTAAATAAATGTTATAATAAATGAATGAATATAGACAGTGTAGAATATTTATTGTTGGTGATTATTTAGTGTTTGAGTTATGCAGATAACTGAAGTAAGTATGTGTATTTAAGCTGTAACTATACAGCACGTTTTATATGTTTGTGCAGAAGCTTATTGTCTATCACTGTGTATTGTATAAATGAAGTAACTATGTAACTCACTAATTTTTACCGTGGTGGGAATGGTGTGGGTGGTATTGCACGTAGTGATAGCGTTGTTCTTCACGGGTTGATTGGCGTGTTGTGGGGTGTCAGACACACGGCTTGGCGTCGTCTCAGCACACGTATGGTGACGTCAACTTCCCACACTGGTAGCTGTGGTGAGTAAATGAGTAGCGATGAGTAACTTGAGTGAAGACGGGTGAGTAAGATGAGTTGTGAATATGGACTTGGTGTTTTGCTGCGTGTCTTGACCTCTGCGTCAGCGAATGGTGGGAGAGAGTGGTGGGGGCTTGTGTGCTTGTTGGTCTCTCCTCTTCTTTACTTGCTTTGTTTTATATTCTTCTTGTTGCTGCTTGAAGTTACATGAAGATTATAGAGTTGTTTTGTAGACTTGTAGACTATTTGCATTGTAGGCTGTATTTTGTAGGGATTCACTGTAGAACTGAAGCTAATCTTGTAGAGTCTCACCTGCTTTTGTAGAAATTTGCTTTTAATTAGGAGACGATGTCCGTAGATTCGCTGGTTCGTCATAGAAGTTGCAAGATCGTATCAATGTTTTGTTAAACTACTTGCAAGGCGTCGTGTGATCTATTCACCTTTGCATCAGCATGATGATCGGGGAGACGGAGGGGGCTGGGTGGAGAGAATACTGTCAGGAGCTGGTTGTGAGAGGTATTCTTTTTGTTTTCAATCTTGATATTTTGTGGGAATTCAATGTTGATTCGTAGACGAGGTTCGTATACGTTCGCTGCCACCAAATGTCATAAAATGACTAAGTGTCATAAAAGACTTTGTATTTACTTGTAGAGAAGTTATATATATTATGAGACTTGTAGACGAGCGGTTTTTATGTTTTGGAGAGGTAAAGAATAGTATGGGACTATTTTTATTTGTCTTGGAAATATTAACAAGTCTCTCACACAGCGGAATATAGAGTCCAGTCCCGTTAGCTATATCTCTGTCTCTCTCTCTTTGTCTCTCTCTCTCAAGTTGCCAAGCCCTTCCCCTGCGACCAGCCTCTTGTATTGCTTGTCCCCTTCTCCTCCTGCCTCTTGTATGGCTAACCTCCATCTGAGCTCTCTTTCCTAAATTCTGGTGTAGCAGGGGTGTGTCACGTGTGTTCCTTGTGAGTGGAAAGTTCTAGCAGCCTGTGTGTGAGTATGTGTGTATGTGTGTGTATGGTCACTAGGCGCTGTCGTGTGCCTATCAAGCACTCCTTGAGTTAAGAGTGTGTAAGCATGTTTAGCATTGCTCGATTCTTGCAGACACAATACCTTCTCATCATCTGACTCCCTGCTTCTATCTGTCTCTCTATCTATCTATTTATCTATCTATCTATTATGATTTGCAATTATAATATGGAGTCCCACAATAACCCCCTTGCAGGAATTCATGGATGATGGAATCTTGGCCTCAACATCATAGCAATGAAACTTACGCAGCTTCAACAAGTCTTTAACTTGGGAGGAATTACTAGTCTTAACAAGGGGGTCTCCATTCGCAAGTCTTTTTTACTTGTTCCACCTCCCCAGCACAGCCATCAATAACCTTCTTGATCATGAAGGGATTGAGACTGCTCAAGGGAGTGGAACCTAGAGCATGGATGATGACAAACTTTGCATTATTGACACTGATGTCAAAAGGCTGACGAGTCTGGGGCCATTCTGTCTGAGGGCTGTCAGTCTGTTGGTCAGTCAGGGGTCGGTCAGGACCACCTCCCCCCATGAAGGGGGGGGAGGCAGTAGGGGTGTCAGTCATAGTACCACTCCCCCCTAGAGGGGGAAGTGGGAAGAGGACGAGAAAACAAACAAGGGACAAACAACCCGGGGCAAAACACCTAAATCTGAGGTTGCCCTCCCAAACCACTCCAGGGAGGCCAGACCGTGTCGATTCACGCCCCAGAGCGATCAGTGGGGGGGACCCTCCGTGGGCAATAAGCAAAGGTAAACTCAGTATAACGGTACAGACACCTACTGTACCTAGCTAGAGGGAGGGGAGGAAAATGAGTACTAGATAATCCTAACTTTATTTAAAAAACGCCCTAGTAGCGGAGAAAAAAAAAATAATGCCGGTGAGGTAGCCCAGTGCTAGAGGAGAGCAAGAAAAACACGTCTTCACTCTCCACGGCCATGCATAAAAGTCCCATTTAGAAGGTCGTAGCAAAGCTATTTATTGACTGATCTGAATGACTCCTATTTTAATTTGAAGAAGAATGCTGGGTCTATCTTATGCACTGATGAAATAAAATAATTTGTTCATATCTTTCTTATTATCTTTTTCCCACATATTCACAGCTTTCTTCAATTAAGTTTAAGTAAACAGTTGATAATCCTTTCAGAGGAGAGGTATGTAAAAACACCCAGCACATAATGTTACCAGAGGTCTACTCATTCATTAGAAAGCAAAAGGAAACACCAGCAATAAATTAGCAGGCACTGGATTTTCCATAGCAGAAGAAATCTTCTTGTCACTAGTATCATTGGTCATCATGTTCGCTCTCGTAGATGGTATAATTATCGATATATGCATGCTAACTTCCGTCCGTTCTACCCCGAAACAATTTTTGGTATAACTTTAGAAGTAACCAACGTTACCAATTTTCATTATATTACGTCCCTGAACTATTCTAACTAAGACTTACCTTTTAAGCCTAGTTTGAGTTGGGGGAGCAAATTTTGTAGGGGTAGTCATATAGTGGCTTAGGTTAGGCTATCGCTCAGTAGCCGATGAATGTCGTGCCATATTGGCTGGTGCAGGCGTGTGCACTCGGTCTATGTCAGGCCCTAAATTAGGTTAGGTTAGGTTAGTTTAATGCAAAATAGTGTTTTTAATTAATTTCGATCTTGATTTTGGGGGATAAACTCACTTTTAGAAATCTTACTCAAAATTCCAAAAGGGGGATTTTCTCCCAAAAATGAAGGTCAACAGTAATTAAAACATAGTAATTTGCATTGGAAAACATAAAAATAATAATAAAAGAAAACGCTGGTTTCTTCTAAAAATTTACCCAATGTTTTTTTCTCGGTGCCGCAAATTTCTTGTGCAGTTTTAGTGCTGAAAAAGCACTGTCAACACTATATTCTTAGCACATCATTTACCTGCTGTCTTTATCTGTCTGTATATATAAGGAAGTACAGCTACTAGGCATAATAATCTACGAAATTGTGATGAAATATATCACACATCGGCACGCACCTACCATACTAGAGGCAGTGCCGTCCATACTAAGTATCTGTTTATATTCGGTAATAAACCCTGTATTTTGATTGGCTGCTGGAAGAAAAATGGCGGAATGCATGGCCACTTGAAAACTCAAGATCTGGCGTGAGTGTCCCAAACACACACACTTCCCCACTTCGTGATACTATTGCCTTTGTCTATTTTTCTTTGCGGTTCTCTCTCTCTCTCTCTCTCTCTCTCTCTCTCTCTCTCTCTCTCTCTCTCTCCACTTAGCACGTATGTGTAAATTAAAATTTGCTACCGCACCCACCCTCAGTCTGGTATTCTGTTTTGTACTACTGCTGTGGTGGTAGCCAATAGGAATTCTGTTTTCCACTACTTATTCTTTTGGTTTGATTCTCATTGGCTCAGGCATCAGAGGTGCTTCATACGTCAAGACATAAGTAAATACATCTGGTGTGAACAACCTCTCTTAATCCTTGACTCAGGTGACCAGTTGATGTGCCCCGTTATGCAGGGAATGATTTTCGTATCACCTGAGTTGTACTGTTCTGTATAGAAAAGATTTTTACATTAGGGAAAAAAAAAATGGAGTAAAGCAATTCATCCTGAAAATTTTCGCCTAGAAAAGTGGGGGGACAAAAGATACTGTCCCCCAGGCTCCAAAAATTGAGGGGACATGTCCCCCTGGCCCCCAACCAAACGAGGCCCCTGGCACACATGTTTGCTTACTTTCTAATATGTGATATGAGGTGATAAAAATGGCTTCATGCAGTCTTAAAAAAATCTGCTTGTTTCAGTTGTTTGTAACAATAATTGTGCAGTGTTTGTTTGCAACTGGCTACAGGGTGAAAGGATATGGCTGCAGGGTGAGAGGATGTGGCTGAGGGGACAGAAAGGCCATTTTTACACTTCATCAGGATTCAACTGCAAAACATCATTAGAGCTCTAATATTAACCACATAATCTAAGGTGATAGGGGAAATTGTTAAGTTATAACTGGTCATTTTTTCTCAAGAGTTTTATAATATTTAGTATAGCATTCAATTTCAAACGAAATTTTTGCTCCCAAATAAATATTTTTGGAAACAGATAATATTGTTTAATATACAAATGGTAAAATGAGGAAAACTGTATTGTCATACAAGAACTAATGATGCAAAGCAAAAAAAAAAAAAAATGTCATCTTAAAAAAAAAAATACTTTCTTTTTTAAACAAGTAGAATTTTTATTTTTTTTTTTTTTTAGCAGGCAAATATATTTCTTTTAAAGGTTACTACAGGAAATCATTCATGATATTGCTTAGAATATGCCAAATACTGATGTTTCTGTACTTATGGGTGAACTCGCAGATTATCGATCCAACCAGAAGATTTTGGCAAATCTTTCATTTGGACTGCAGTAAATCACACATCTGTGACATCTTGGTGGTGTGGCCTTTGTAGTTCAACTCAACTATCAAAATTAGCAACAGGTATTTTAAAATTACCTCCAACAAGTGCTGCTGTAGAGAGGATCTTTAGCAAGCATGTAAATGTACTCTCACTGAAGACAAACAAACTTACAACTGACAGAGCTGCCAAGCTTGTTTATGTTGCTCATAACTTGAAACTAACTGAAGATGATGTTCTTTCCACTATGAATACAGGCCAACCCAATACTAGAATTCTCAGAGAACCTAGCATTCAGGCAGCAAGTGAGAACGCAGACAATCTTTCAACCTTTGCTCTAAGTGACAGCAGCGATGAGGATACCCATGTAAGTGCTTCTCATGACGTGGAAATAAGTGACAAGGGCAATGACAAAGCAGATGAAGAATCTGATGATAATCAGGATGAAATCTGCTACAGATGGGTGCACAAGCTCAGAATATTTGGAATTAAAGAGGCAAGGCTCAATATGTTCAATACAATAGCATCGGAGCTCTAGAATTGAAAATACTTTTTGTTTTGTTTTTGTTCTACTTTGCAAAAGTTAATCTGCCAAAACAAGTATTTTAATTTATATACCTTTTTTAGTCTTTATTAATCTGGTGTTTATTATACTGTGTACAGAATAAAGGTAAAATACTGAAATTGTTGTAGCTCCCTACCCTATCTTTGTTACATTATGAATGATAAAGATCTTGTTTACTTTTGTTGTACTTACTGTAGAGTTCATTTGTACAAAAACTGATACAGCTTAAGCCTTGGACTGAAGCAGTATTATCAAATAATTACGGTCATGATAACAAGAATTAAGAAAGGAGTAAAGAATATTCACTGTGGTTATAAGGTTCAAGGCAGTCAGTTATCAAGGCTGAAGGTCAGACTTGTCAGATGTTCTAGTTCTGATTCCTGGCCCTGCTACCTCCTCTAACGTGGAGTAGGAAACTTGGTTCATTTCTTGCAAATTATGGAATACATAAACACCTTGTCACAAACAGGTTACAGGGGAAATATTTATTGTATTTTTACTCTTTCCAGGACTGTCAGAATGTGTGACTAATGTCTCACCCCCAAAATATGAACTTTTGGCATAGAAAATGGTATAAGAATAATTAAATATTCGTCCCAGGAAATTAGGGAAAAAAAAACAATAAAAACAAAGAACTTACAAAAGTAAAAAAAATAAATAAATCTTTTTTTGCATCACTAAAGAGAACTATGCCAAAAATCCCTTTCAGCATATCCCCAAAATTTTCCCAGGGGGGGCAAACTGCCCTCCCTGCCCCCACAGTGACTACGTGTATGATGTGAACTAGGAAGCTTACTGCCACATTTTTATTGGCGATTTATTTAGCCTGTTACTAATTTTCCCAAGCATAAATCTTCTTATCCCCAAATAATTACATTCTGTTTTGAAAAGACCCTTAGATCTGCAGAGGTTTGATAGAGCCTTCGCCAATTCATTTAGTACTGTGATGACCTTCCACGTTTGAACGAAATAATTTGGAGGTAGCAAAACTAAAAATATAGGCATTTATAGCACAATATGTAATAGATATAGGCATTATATAATCATACCACAATATGTAACATAAGCAGGTAGATATGTCTAGGGAAGTGGTATTCAAATGGCAGACCGCGGTCCAAATCCAGACCGTGACGGGCTTTGGTACGGACCCCAGCAACTTCTATAACTGAATGTGCAGTATCGCCGTTGAATGAAAGAAACACAATATTTAGCATCTCTAGATGAGTTGTATTCACAGTACGGCTCAAATAATAATAATTTCAACGGGTTGCGGTTACGTATAACTACTGCAGTAATACCAGTCTGTCCACTTGATGGTTAGGCCTACAATGCAAACGAGTGAGCTAACTAATCAACACAGAAGCTGCTGATTTTTCCAACTACGCTAGGTGCTCACATCAGTCAAAGGAACGAGAGTATCATAATAGCTACTAAATAGAATATCATCACTGTGATCCTGTCAGCATTAAACATTGGTAACATGAGGACAGGATTCCTAGCCATAGGAATTTTGTATTTAGCAATGAGCGCTGCGTGTAGTCATACCCAGAGATTGTTGTCCTTGGCTTGTTCAGTTGATTAATTGACAGAAAGATATTGATAAATGTTAAGGCTAGTTACTGATGGACAGTATGGTGCTGAAGTGGCGGTGATAGTGCTAAAGTGACTGTGCTTATGTAGGGATGGTAATTGTAATTTGAGCAATAGAAGAACGTCGTTTTGTCTCTAAGAGGGTGGGAGTCTGGAGAATAGATTTTTGTGTATTATTTAACTACCTAAACAGAAGAGAATGTGTGCTTTAAAGCCTATTTCAATTTTGATCAGGGTATTAACTTTCCGCACAGTTTCGGTATATTTTAAAGAACTAGTTACTCTGCATCCTAAAATAAATTCAAGTAATTTATTCCATTATTAATTTTAAATACATGATTTTACATCTGGACCTCTGCCACATCGGAAGATAGTATAATTGGACCTTCATAGAAAGTAGTTGAGGAACCCTGGTATAGGGCATCAGGAAGAGAATCACAAAACATCCCTGGTTCTAGACGCCCAGAAATGTATGATGTACAGTATGTCAAACACATGATGTTGTCAAACATGCTCATGGAAGTCAGTCAGCCCACATGTCGGAAGCATGCTAGAAGCTATACAAACATACATACGTACACACGTCATGTAACTGGAAGCCAGGCAGCAATATAATCTGGTGTAGGGGCCACAGGAAGGCAGAAAGAAATTGGGAGGCATTAGAGAAAGGATAGGAGATCAGCAGGAGGCAAAAAGAGACTGGAGAGAAAAGATTACCTGTGACAGTGGGGTCATGTCACTCTGTCCGTCATCACATGTATCGGATTAGGCAGTAACAATGTAATTGAACAATATACCTGTGTCACAAAACAACTGTCACAATAAAGCCCGTTAACCCCAAAGTGTCTAAACCTCACCTCCACTTACGATACAATCTCCACGCTTTCAAAACCTTATGATTTTCCATTGGCAGCAGCTCACATTACTCATGACAGAGGTGCTCGTCAATCTACAAAACTCCTAAGCTATGACTATAATCTACATTTGGTAGCAGCAGCAATCTACAAATCTCTTCAATATCCGCTTATTGACACTGGTGGCACCTACCTACCTATCAATTTACCTATCGACACTGATAGCAGCGGTAAAAAAGAAAGAAGATTACAAAGGTAAAGAAGCGGTAAAGCAGCGGAAAAGAATTGGTAAAGAAGAAAATACAACAACTATCTACTATCAATGATGCAACTCTCAGATTTACAACTCTACAATCAACTATAGCAAGTAACAAGCTCAATAAGTAAGTCTCGTACAAGTAACAAGCTCTTCAAGTTAATCTTCTACTGTACAAGTAACAAGCCGTCTACCACAAGTAACAAGCCATCTTCTACAGGTAACAAGCTCTACATGTTAATCACAAGAAGCAAGAAAAAAACTGAAGTAAGGAAGAAACAAGAAAGCATGCAGTAAGGAAGTGCACTGTTTTGACCTACAAGGCAATGAAATTTTGATGCGGTAAGCACTTCATCTCACATCTGGCCTCCACCCTGCACCCTCCACAGTCATTTATATCACAACTACCACAGCTGCCACAATCACTACTAAAACTACCACAACTACCACAAGGACCCAGCAGGAATGCAGTGAGTTATAACAAATGCTGGTGACAGCATAAGAAGACCCCTGATCAACCTCTCTGTCCACCACCATTATTAACAACAACTACCACCATATTCATCACCATTCCTACCACAATTGCCTTTAGTGAGTCAATTATTTATTCATTTCAAGGTTGCATTACTTTATTTGCACTTCATCATTTATAAAAAAAAAAACTAACTTATAGCTAAAATAATATACTAACATTAACTCATCTATCGATATTAAAGTATTATCAACATACGGTACTAACAATATGTAACACTTATATCTTTATCTATCTATCTATCTATCTATATATATATATATATATATATATATATATATATATATATATATATATATATGAGCCTCGTGGTACGGTGGTAGAGTGTGCGTCTCGCACACGGGTGAGCCAGGGTTCGCGCCCCGCCAGGGTAATAACTTTGGGAGTGTTCACCCGGATACGTACTGCATTGGCGGACACAAGGGGTGCTGTGATTGAACCAGTGTCGCATACTATAAAGTATGCTTGCACCCAGTTGGCTTGCGCGAGCTGATTACACTTGGTTCATAGACTACATACACATCCAAAGCCACTCCAACACTACAATTATACTTACAAGCACTTCTCACCCTACATACAATCTCTACCAGACAGCCTAAGCCACTTGGTAGAGATACATTGGCTGTATCGACCCGACTTCGGTCGGGACTGGCCGGTCCTGCAGTGGATACTCAAACGGCTGATGATGATGATATATATATATATATATATATATATATATATATATATATATATATATATATATATATATATATATATATATATATATATATATATATATACAGTAAGGAGAGAGAGAATCATTCAGTTATATTTACCAATCATATAACCTTCATATCTCTGTAAATTTTCATACACAACTATAATGAAAAACATATATTTTACACTGGTGTATTGGACGTGTTTTATAATCATTAAAAAAGAAAGTAGGTTTACTCCCTGCACCCCAGCAACTCTACCATCAAGTTCTGTTAAAATGGACCAAAATTGTATGTTTTATTTTGTTAAGAAATACACTCACCTACACACTCTAGTCATAATTTGACTTCCCTACAGACCATGACCTTTAACTATTTGATCTCAAAACTGAATCATTTCATTCTCGCCCGAGCCTCAACACTTCCCACATATTTAGTCAATATTGGATAAAACTGCTTAAGGTGATTTTGCAAGATGTTGCTTTTTGACTTTGTCCTTTGGCATATTTAGATAAAAATAGAGGTTTGCACATTCGTTGACCCCGAACTTCCGTCCACCAAATTGTGTTAAAGTCAGGTAGAAACAGTTTGAGCTATAGTATGAATACACACACACACACACACACACACACACACACACACACACACACACACACACACATTAAATGATCACCCTTTTCGCATGCCTACGTAAAAATAATAATAATGTTCGTACAGAAATCCTCCCTAACCTGCTGTTTCTTTTTTTCCCCCAAGCTTAAAAGTTGTTGTTGGTGTTTCGACCTCGTACAGTACGTTGGAAAAGCAGGTTTGTGAGAAAAGACATTAAAAAAGTTCTAAGTGAGTCAGAGGGTTCGTGAAGAGGTCTCGATCGACATTCGTTATTATTTTACATGGCTTGTGAGTGTGTGAGTATGGGAATGAAAGTGAGAGCAATGGTAAAAATGAAGGTGAGGGTGCGAGTAAGAGTGAGCGTAAGAGGGAAAAAAAATTGAGAAAGTGGGAGTTAAAGAGGGAGTTAGAGTAAGAATGAGAATGAAAGTGCAAGGAGAGAGAGAGAGAGAGAGAGAGAGAGAGAGAGAGAGAGAGAGAATCATACAGTCCATATTTACCGTCGACAGCGTAACTTTTTTTTTTTTTTTTTACATTGTCGCCACGGCCACATAATTATTGGTTTAGGAGCGATGTCTCCTGATGAGGGTGTTGGAAGCAATCTCCATTATCACTTTCAGTACGACAATAAAATTATTGTTTAATCTTTGCTATTTCTAGACTATTTATGCTCCAGAAACTTTCAACTGAAAACATTAATGGTCATGAGCCTTGACCTCCTTTAGTCCTAATCACAGCATCCTTTACCTCTAACCAGGGATGGCCCGAGGAGTTTGTCATGGGGGGGAGGTACCTTAATTTTTTTATTATGCTAGGAAGAAGGAACCAAAGGCCACGAGCCCGCAAACTGTTCCTTCCAAGAGAAAAACAAAATACAAGAGAGAGCCAAATTCAAGATCCGATCATTTCGAGATGCCTGGACACACTGCTTTTGAAAGACTTGAGATCATAGCTAGCAGGAAATACAGACAGAGGGAGACAGTTCCAGAGTTCACCTGTTGCATAAATGAAGGACTGGGAGTAACTAACTCTTGCATTTGAGTGTTGGACAGAAAAAGGATGAGAGTTTGCTGCTAGACGGATGCTACGCACCCGTCGTAGAGGTGGAGGAATGTAAGCAGACAGTTCAGAGGAGCAGTGACCATTGAAGTAACGATAGAAAAGAAGATAAAGATGCAACAGTGCAGCAAAGAGACAGAGGTTGAAGAGAGACAGTAAGAGGAGGAGAGTTGATGAGACGAAAAGGTTTGACTCCACCCTGTTGAGAAGAGGTGTATGTAGGGAGCCTCCCCACATATGAGCGTTGTACTCAACAAAGGAACGGATAAACCCGTGTATAAAGTCAACAACCGCGCAGGGGTAAAGAAGGAACGGAGTCAGCTTAGCACACCTAACCTCTTGGAAGCAGATTTTACAAGAGATGTAATATGATCTTTCCAAGATTAGTCCCGAGTGAATGAAACCCCAAGCATGTTCAAGGATGATGCAGGATTGAGCTGAATATTAATAAACATTAGTGGGTACACCTGTGGAAGATTTTGTCGGGTTGATAGATGTAAGAACTATTTGATGCATTAAAAACAAGATTATTTTTACCCCAGTCAGAGATACAAGCCAAGTCTGACATTAGGTGTGCCATAGCCTCATTCCTTGTCTGTTGAAGTAACTGCTGAGATGGACGTTGCAGGAACCGAATGGAAAGGTGAAGGGAGGAATCATCAGCGTATGGGTGGATAGGGTTAGAAATACAGCTTAGAAGGTCATTGATGAGTAAAAGGAAGAGAGTTGGTGATAGGACAGAGCCCTGAGGAACACCACTGTTGATTGATCTAGGAGAAGAACGATGGCTGTCTACATCAGCTGCTATAGAACGACCAGAAAGGAAGCTAGAGATGAAGGCACAGACAGTAGGATAGAAACCGTAAGAGAGGAGTTTGGAAATTAAAGATTTATGCCAGACTCGATCGAAAGCCTTTGAGATGTCAAGTGTAATGGCAAAGCTTTCGCCAAAGTCCCGAAAGGAGGATGACCAGGAGTCTCAAAGGTAGGTGAGAAGATCGTCAGTGGAGCGACCCTGACGGAACCCATACTGACGATCAGAAAGAAGGTTGTGATAGGAAAGATGCTTTAAAATTTTTCTGTTAAGAACTGACTCGAAAACTTTTGAGATACAGGATGTTAAAGCAATTGGACTATAGTTAGAGGGTTGGGAATGGTCACCCTTCTTTAGGACTGGCTGAATGAGAGCAAACTTCCAACAAGAAGGAAAGGTACAAGTTGATAGACAAAGGCGAAAGAGTTTACCTAGGCAGGGTGTAAGCACAGAAGCACGGTTCTTGAGGACAACAGGAGGAACTCCATCAGGCCCATGTGCCTTGTTAGTATTGAGGCCTCTAATGGCAGACAATACATCAGCTGAAGAAAGTTTCATGTCAGCAGTGAGGAAGTCAGACGGGGGAAGTGATGGAGGAACAGCACCGGAATCGTCTAAGGTGGAGTTGGAGGAGAAAGTCTGAGCAAGGAAATCTGCTTTATCAGTAGAAGAAATAGCTACAGAACCATCAGAGTAGAAAAGAGGAGGGAAGGGTGTTGAGGCAAAGTTGTTAAAAAGGTTTTTGGCAATGTGCCAGAAGAAGCAGGAATAATTCTAGTTGAAGAGTTGAGAGCACTTATTACGGATGAGTTTATTTTTACCAGAGCGAAGGACAGCCTTAGCACAATTCTGGGCAGAAACATAAACAAGATGTGATTCAGGGGTGGGTTGGCTCTGGTACCTTTTATAGCCACTCTCCTTTTTGCGGACAGCATTAGAACAAGCGTGAGTAAACCAATGCTTTCTTGCATTAGTCAAAGGATATGAGAAAGGAATGCATGCTTCTATGCCCAAGAGAATAACCTCCGTAATGCGAAAGGCACACTCAGATGACTCCTGACCATGGAAGCAATAATCATTCCAGGGATTATCAAAAGTACTGCCTGAGGGCCTCCCAATCTACAGCTCCAAAGTGCCACAAACAACGTTTCTTTGGAGGGTCCACAGGCCGTACCGGAGCGACAGGACAGGTTAAGGTAATAAGGTTGTAATCGGAGGAGCCCAACGGAGTGAAAAGATTAACAGTGTAAGCAGAAGGATTAGTTGTGAGGAAGAGGTCAAGTATGTTGAAGCTCTCTCCAAGGCAGTCAGAGATACAGGTAGGGTGCTGTACAAGCTGCTCTAGGTCATTATGAATAGAAAAGATGTAGGCTTGTTCACCAGGTGGATCAGTGAAAGGAGAGGAGAGCCAAAGGTGGTGGTGAACATTGAAATCTCCTAGAATGGAGATTTCAGAGAAAGGAGAAGTGGATAGAATGTGTTCCATCGTAAAAGTAAGATAGTCAAAGAATTTTTGATAGTCAGTAGAATTAAGGGATAGTTAGCCGAAGCCAGACTGTAGAGAATTCAGAAGAATCGAGTTCAGGAATACAAGAGCAAGATAAGTCGTTGCGTATATATACACAACAGCCACCTTTGGTCGCTTATTTGACCAACTCACCTGTGACTTGACCAACTCGAGTATATTTGACCAACAAATTACTGTAGATATGGCTCTTCTACGCTTTTAGGAATAAAAAATAGCCCTAAGATAATATATATATATATATATATATATATATATATATATATATATATATATATATATATATATATATATATATATTTATGTGTCCGACTCTGGGCAAAGGCTTCAGTGCCTATTTCTTGGGGGCAGTGACCTATCCCAAGGCCCAGCAGTCCTCCTACACCTCCACATGTCACCACTTCGGCGCTAACACCCACCATCCATATTGAATACATGCTAGGGCTGTCTCATACAGGATTGGTATATTGGTATTAGCGGGGGTATTTTTACTACATGTCGGCGGGTCATCTGGTAGATCAGGAAAGTCTGCTTTTAGGAAATTCAAATCCTTAAACTGTTCCCTGCCCCAGCCGGGATTCGATCCTGGGTCCATTAGGACTACAAGCCGCCTCTCTAACGATTCGGCCACTGAATATTCACAGTTGAATCATCAGGGTGTATTTACACTTTATAAATATATACATGTAAATATTATATTATATTATATATATATATATATATATATATATATATATATATATATATATATATATATATATATATATATATATAATATTTACATATATATATTTACAAAGTGTAAATACGCCCTGATGATTCAACTGTGAATATTCATTGGACTTCACAATATACCCTACTCCTATTGGAAAAGCAGCTTGTCCCTTTTTGGCCAACTGTGTGAATGTTTGACCAACCGTAAGCTAAGTATTGGGAAATGAGTCCCACCTCCCCCTCTCGGTCAGGCCATCACAGCTTGTACTTGTACTTAATGCCAACTGATCTTGGACCCAAGCCTGAAGTATTGGTAACAAGAAAATATACACCATATAAATGAATTAGAAGTCTGATCAAACTAATTCACCCAGTCATGACATTTGGAGTTATTAATAACCAGCCCAGTAGCAAGAGTGCACACCAATTTGACCGCCCCCCCTCCCTTGCCACGTTCCATGGGTAAAGGGGACACAGGTCAAGGCACCTTTATTTAATATGGTACTTGATTTTGACAGACTATTCTCCTGATAAGAAGGAAACTAGGGTATCTTTTATTTTGTCCTCTAAATATATATATATATATATATATATATATGTATGTATGTATATATATATATATATATATATATATATATATATATATATATATATATATATTTTTTATGCGAGGAAGAAGGAACCAAAGGCCATGGCCCGCAGTAACAGTTCCCTCCAAGAGAAAAACAAAATACAAGAGAGAGCCAAATTCAAGATCCGATCATTTTGAGATGCCTGGACACACTGCGTTTGAAAGACTGGAGATCATAGGCAGCAGGAAATACAGACAGAGGGAGACAGTTCCAGAGCTGACCTGTTGCATAAATGAAAGACTGGGAGTAACGGTTAACTCTTGCATTAGAGAGTTGGACAGAAAAGGGATGAGAGTTTGCTGCCAGACGGGTGCTACGCACCCGTCGTAGAGGTGGAGGAATGCAAGCAGACAGTTCAGCGGAGCAGTGACCATTAAAGTAGCGATAGAAAAGAGATAAAGATGCAACAGTGCGGCGAAGAGACAGAGGTTGAAGGGAGTCAGTAAGAGGAGGAGAGTTAATGAGACGAAAAGCCTTTGACTCCACCCTATTGAGAAGAGCTGCATGTGGGGAGCCTCCCCACACATGAGAGTTGTACTCCACACAGGGGCAGATAAAACCTCTGTATAGAGTCAACAATTGTGCAGGGGTAAAGAAAGAGCAGAGTCGGCTTAGCACACCCAATCTCTTGGAAGCAGATTTTACAAGAGATGTAATATGGTCTTTCCAAGATAAGTCCCGAGTAAATGAAACCCCAAGCATGTTCAAGGATGATGCAGGATTAAGCTGAATATTATTAAACATTAATGGGTATACCTGTGGAAGACTTTGTCGGGTTGATTGGTGTAAGAACTGAGTCTTAGATGCATTAAAGACAACCATATTATTTTTACCCCAGTCAGTGATACGAGCCAAGTCAGACATTAGGTGTGCCATAGCCTCATCCCTTGTTTCTTGAAGTAACTGTTGAGATGGGCGTTGCGGGAACCGAATGGAAAGGTGAAGGGTGGAGTCATCAGCGTATGAGTGGATAGGGTTAGATGTACAGCTTAGAAGATCATTGATGAATAAAAGGAAGAGAGTTGGTGATAGGACAGAGCCCTGAGGAACACCGCTGTTGATAGATCTAGGAGAAGAACGATGGCCGTCTACAACAGCGGCTATAGAACGACCAGAAAGGAAGCTAGCGATGAAGGCACAGATAGAAGGATAGAAACCGTAGGAGGGCAGTTTGGAAATTAAAGATTTATGCCAGACTCGATCGAAAGCCTTTGAGATGTCAAGTGCAATGGCAAAGCTTTCGCCAAAGTCCCGAAAGGAGGATGACCAGGAGTCTGAAAGGTAGGTGAGAAGATCGCCAGTGGAGCGTCCCTGACGGAACCCATACTGACGATCGGAAAGAAGGTTGTGATAGGAAAGATGCCTTAAAATTTTTCTATTAAGAATTGACTCGAAAACTTTTGAAATACAGGACGTTAAAGCAATTGGACGATAGTTGGAGGGTTGGGAGTGGTCACCCTTCTTTGGGACTGGCTGAATGAGAGCAAACTTCCAACAAGAAGGAAAGGTACAAGTTGACAGACAAAGGCGAAAGAGTTTGCCTAGGCAGGGTGTAAGCACAGAAGCACAGTTCTTGAGAACAACAGGAGGGACCCCATCAGGCCCATATGCCTTGTTAGTGCTGGGGCCAGTGATGGCAGAAAATACATCAACTGAAGAAATTTTAATGTCAGCCATGAGGAAGTCAGAGGGGAGAAGTGATGGAGGAACAGCACCGGAATCGTCTAAGGGGGAATTGGAGGAGAAAGTCTGTGCAAAGAGATCTGCTTTATCAGTAGAAGAAATAGCTACAGAACCATCAGAGTAGAAAAGAGGAGGGAAGGATGATGAGGTAAAGTTGTTAGAAAGATTTTTGGCAAGGTGCCAGAAGGAGCGGGAAGAATTCGAGTTGGAGAGTTGAGAGCATTTAGTATGGATGAAATTATTTTTAGTAGAGCGAAGAACAGACTTAGCACGATTCCGGGCAGAAACGTAAAGATGATGTGATTCAGGGGTGGGTTGGCTCCGGTACCTTTTGTAGGCCTTCTCCTTGTTGCGGACAGCATTAGAACAAGCGTGATTAAACCAAGGCTTTCTTGCGTTAGTCAAAGGATATGAGAAAGGAATGTATGCTTCCATGCCCGAGAGAATAACCTCCGTAATGCGCAAGGCACACTCAGATGGCTCACGGCCATGGAAGCAATAATCATTCCAGGGAAAATCAAAGAAGTACTGCCTGAGGGCCTCCCAGTTCGCGGCTCCAAAATGCCACAGACGACGTTTCCCTGGAGGGTCCACAGGCCGTACCGGAGTGATAGGACAGGTTAAGGTAATAAGGTTGTGATCGGAGGAGCCCAACGGAGAGAAAAGATTAACAGAGTAAGCAGAAGGATTAGTTGTGAGGAAGAGGTCAAGTATGTTGGAGCTCTCTCCAAGGCGGTCAGGGATACGGGTAGGGTGCTGTACAAGTTGCTCTAGGTCATTAAGGATAGAGAAGATCTAGGCTTGTTCACCAGGTGGATCCGTGAAAGGAGAGGAGAGCCAAAGGTGGTGGTGAACATTGAAATCTCCAAGAATGGAGATTTCAGAGAAAGGAGAAATGGACAGAATGTGTTCCATCGTAGAAGTAAGATAGTGAAAGAATTTTTGATAGTCAGTAGAATTAGGGGATAAGTAAACAGCACAGATATATTTAGTCAGAGAATGACAGGAAAGCCGAAGCCAGAGTGTGGAGAATTCAGAAGAATCAAGTTCAGGAACACGAGAGCAAGATAAGTCGTTGCGTAAGTATACACAACAGCCACCTTTGGCTTTGAAATGAGTATAGAGAAAGTAGGAGGATACAGAAAAGGGTTTGCTGTCGGTTGCCTCAGACAGCTGAGTCTCCGTCAGAAAAAGAAGGTGAGGTTTAGAGGAGGAGAGGTGGTGCTCAACAGAGCGAAAGTTTGATGAAAGGCCGCGAATGTTGCAGAAATGAATAAGAAGAGAGTCAGACAGTGGTTCCAGGCACCTCGAGTCGTCACCGGGAGAGGGGCAGATGGCGGGGCATTTATGGTCCCCCCCCCCTGGGGACTCCGAGGCTTGATTAGTAGACGCCATTTTTGTTGATTTTTGAATAGGAAGTGTAGTGTGTACTGTGCATGTATATATATATATATATATATATATATATATATATATATATATATATATATATGTATATATATATATATATATATATATATATATATATATATATATATATATATATATATATATATATATATATATATATATATATATATATAATTAATTATATTATAATATTTTGTCCTCTCGGAGACATAATTGTAGGAACATAGTAACATTGTAGTAACATAATTGTAACATATTACAATTGTTCACTTTCTGGTAAAAAGCCTCTACTCTCCATTTTTTACCAATTCAGCATTTTTTTGATCAACTCATAAACAACCATGGGGAGGACCCCCCCCCTGTTGGGCCATCCCTGCCTCTAACATTGTAATCTTTTAGTAATTCTTCCAGCATTCACCTTCCCTAGCATTGGTATCCCTCAGCCATAACCTTGGCATCCTTTAGATCAGGGGTCGGCAACCTTTTCAGTGCGAGGGCCAGAGAAAGCTTCTAGGAGTAGCCTGCGGGCCGGAGTGCCAAAGAGAACCCAAAAGTGACAGTGTACAAAAATTTTATAGAAAAGCAGGCAAAGCAGTGACTAGATTACAAGAAATTTATTGAAAAACATGCAAATCATTGACCGCCGAAAACAGTTTGTGACAATATACAAAAAAAAAAATATATAGAAAAGCAGGCAAACAAGTGACTAGATTACAAGAAATTTATTGAAATACATGCAAATCAATGACTGCAGAAAATAGTTTGTGACAATATACAAAAATTTTATAGAAAAGCAAGCAAACCATTGACTAGATTACAAGAAATTTATTGGAAAACATGAATGGGCGTTTTTGAGTGTGCGTGCATGTGTTTGAGTAAGGCTCAGTAAGCCATTGTCTGATTTGGGCGGGCGGGCGGGACAGGACCTACCAATATGAGTAACTAGTGAGTGTGAATGTTGTTGTGAGCTTGGAGGCTGGGTGAAGTGGGTGAATGAAGAGAGAGAGAGAGAGAGAGAGAGAGAGAGAGAGAGAGAGAGAGTAGCAGCAACAAATGCTCTTTATATTATCCACATTCCCTAATGATAAAAGTACATTTCAGACTAAGAAAGTTTGATGCATACCTCTTCTCAGTACGAACTCCTACGCCACGGAGACTGGCCGCTGGCATGACCGTTACTGACTGGTGAGGGAAGGCTGCTCATGGGACGTCACATGTAATGCAGAGTTGCCAGATGCCACGATAGTGGCCAGTCCCACGTCGGCGCCTCTCGACATGATCATGTGTTGCCATGTAGTCATTTTCTCCCTGGCGATTTTCCGTGGTGCTTCTGTGGTAAAGATCTCAGTCATGCAAATTTGCCCCGCGCTACCCGCCGCGATCAAGTCACGAGGCACCGACTTACTCATTTAGTTGGCTAGGCTGTTGCAGGCCAGATTGTTGTATAAATATCAAGCAGGGTGACGGGCCATGAGTTCGGACTCTGCGGGCCGGATCTGACCCGTGGGCTGAAGGTTGCTGACCCCTGCTTTAGATGGACCCTAGCATTGTTTCGACATAACTTTGGACTTTATTTTTGCTCATAACCTTGGCATCATTAAGTTCTTACTTTGAGATCCTCTGATCCTAACCTAAACATCATTCATTCCTAACCTTGGCATCCTGCAAACCTAACCTTGTCAACGTTCGGTCCTCTTACTCATCCTACCGAGGATCTGCATTTTTTTATTTTTATTCTGGGATCTTCTGGCACTATACTTATCAGCCACTGGTCCTAACTTCTGCATCCACTGATTCTAATCTTGGCATCCCTTGTTTCCTAACTAAAGTGTAATTCCGTCCAAACATTGGTATCCTTCGGTCCCAGAAATGCTTTCTTTAAGTATAGCCAATGAACACAAAGAGCTGAATGCAAGAATAAGGATTAAGCCGGACTTGGGGCTTGAGTCGGCCATAAACCAATAATTAGAAATGAGGTTGTGACGCCTCTCCTCCCTGACCACACCCCTAAAAAAGGTGAACCTCTTTTACCCGCCCCATCCCGACGTTTTCTGGGCAGTGGTACGCCCCAGTCCCAACATTTTTGGACCTTTTTTTTTTTTTTGGCTCAAACATCCGCTTTTGGTGAGAAACATCGAAAATTCATAGAGAAATCGCTCACCTGAGGTTTAAAATACTCGATCTAGGTTTTCAAACAGTAATATAGGCATTATAAGCATTGTTTCACTCACTAACTCATTACCATTCATGACCTTTTTTTCCCACATTACCTGATCATCATTTCTGACTGTTTCTTCCTCTAATGCTGTGTAGACTTTGTCCTCCACATTGTCATCGATTAGGGAATCACTCTGGCCCTGAATGTCTTTATTGGCAAGGTCACTGGTAACAGGTGAATTGCCAAGACAATGGCATGCAAGGGGGGGGGAGAGGTTATGCAGTGTAAGACATTGTCCCTGCTTGGCATCTTGTAGAGGAATAGAGGAAGGTGTCCCTTGTATACGTGCCAAAAATCACTCGTGAAATCATTCGCGAAAATTGAAAATTGTACAAATTAGGGACCTTGCAATGTTGCCGCGTTAATTCACGTCTCCGGGATATGAGTGCACATCATGTGAGGACGTGAATTCACGTCTCCGGGATGCGCCGGGTTAACCCATGCAGTGTCATAAGAGGTGGCGGTACAGAAGGAGGCAGGGTTGGGTGCCTGGGAGACAGGAGGAGGGAGGTGCGTGAGGAGGGGGCAATAGTGGTCTGGCTGGTGTAAAGGGGGTTGGGGACTCTACAATACAGGAGACAAGTGATGGGGTAAGAGAGAGTGAACTGTGACAGGAAGCTAAGATGGGATGGAGAAATGATACATTGGTGACATGGTGCCAAATCAGCCATAGTTTAACGATGATTATGGAATGTGAGTGTCAGGCCATTAAACGTTATGCAGACTTTGGCACATTATGCAGTCTACCTGCATGTTTTCTTATATCGTCTATAGGATGACCTACTCCCCACGGGGTGGCACATTGCACAAACCCTGCATTATTAGTGTACGGTGAAGACTGTATCTTCACTTGGTGATATTTATTTGTCTGATGTCACACTTGCCCTAGCAATTGGGAGCTATTCTTGTTGTGTTTATGTAGTTACATCATGGATGAGGACTGTGATACCAAAAGCAGAGGAAGAGCCGGGAGGATTTTTTTCTCGCCAGAGTTAATAATAGCTAACAGTTGTGATTCACGCCTATGGTTCCCGCCGATATCTGTATGGCACCGATTTAAACGAAAACGTGATTGACTAGAATAGGATGGACTGGGTCCCAGATCATAGGTGGTGATACTGGGGTGGGCTAATAGGTGGGAAGAGATATGCCTTATCACCAGTATTACATGATCTTTATGTCGGATTACTGTTAACCCTATACTGATAAAGTAAATCGTGGTATGAAGGACGTGTAACTCTTAAACAGTGTGATTCACAACCTCAATATCCAGTTCACTGTCTGTCCCCCCCTCTTCCAGACAACTGCAGGCACTCAGAGATGTGTTCTGACTAGGAGAGATGGCCGTTATGACTGCTACACCTTGAACAGTGGATCACATGTTTATACATCAACGACAGTGGTTCACCCGTGTTCTTTAATAGATTGTAATATACACCGTTACTCAGACAGGGGAACAGATCCATGTTCGGACACTGCTGAAATGTGGGGCTCAGTAGTTGCTCTCTGCGAACAGGGCAATGGTCCTCGTGTCCTAGTTCACGAATCACATTATTTCGTATCCTATCCACTCTCTGTATTCCACATACATTCCTCAGCAGTTCCATCTCCATTGCTTTCACTCATCACTTTTCATTTTCATGCTGTACCATAGGCTCACATTCATATATCAAAATTGGTACTAACACTCCATCATGTAAGCCACGTGCAGCTGCAGCACTCAAGCATTTGTTTCTTATCAAGGCCTTCATTGCACCAGGTACTTTTCTTCCTTGTGTAATTCTACTTTCCACTTCTTTTGTACATATTCCTCTCTTTTCTATCACTATACCCAGGTATTTGAACTCACCAGTTCCAGTCTCTCTCCATTCACTGTAACATCACACTGGGAGTCACCTTCTCTCATTGTAAGCATCACTTTACTGTTTTCTACTGTACATTTACTCTCAAGGCATGACGCTCACAGACATCAGTAAACTTTGCACTAGTCTTCCAAGTTCTTGTCCGGTATTTGCAAGTAGTACTGCATCATCAGCATACAACAAATTTCATCACCAACGCCATCCCCCTCTCCATTACTATCGTTCTTTCTTCTTTCGTCACTCCATCCGTATACTTATTGAACAACCATGGGGACATCACGCAACCTTGTCGCACACCCACACCGATCGTGAACCATTCACTTGCATGCCCATTAACCCTTACGCATGCATCACTACCATCATAAAAACTCTAGACGGTATCTAGCAACTTACCAACTGCATCGTACATGCGGAAAACCTTCCACAATCCTTCTCTGTCTACTTTGTCGTATGCTTTTTCCAGATCCATGAATGCTATAAACATCTAATAGTCCTTCTCACAAGCCTTCTCCAATACCTATCTCATTGAAAATTTTTGACCCACACATCCTTTTCCACTCCTAAAGCCACCCGGTTCATCACTCACTAGGACTTCTCATATCTCTCTTACTTTCTTTATAATAATTCTTCCATACAGTATACTTTTCCTACCACACTCAATAAACTTATGCCACGATAATTCTTGCACTCACATCGCCCCCCTTTAATTTGTACAGGGGTACAATCACAACCTTTTTCCACTCTGCTGGCACAATTTCACTCATCCATGCCTTTTTACATATCTCCAATAAGCAGTTCATTCCTCTCTCTCCACTAGCCTAAATAATCTCTCTTGCACCTCACCAACCCCAGCTGCTTTCCCATTTTTTCAGCCTCTTCATAGCGTTCTTCATCTGTGCGAGTGTCACGTTTCCTGGCACTGCATTCCTTCTCTGCACACCCCAATAACAATCATGTATACAGCCGCTCTGCTCTCTGTATTCCCTTTCATCAAGCTTTCATAATATTCTTTCCATCTGGTCCTTACTTCATCCCCATGGGTTAATAATCTACCACTTACATCTTTCACACTTTCACATTTCGCTTTCACTTCTACATTTCCTCACTTCTTTCCAGAATAACTTCCTATTTTCAGAGTAGTTGTCATTCATTTTTCAGCCTAGATCATCATTTACCTCTATTCAGAGACACTGAAAAAAAATCAAGGAAAAAAATTAAAATGTGTGTTGGCTATGAAGAATAGCAAGGCGACTGAGTGCAGTCATTTGAAAGTAGTAAAAATAGAATACGTTTTGCTTGTCAGATCATGTACGTCAGTGTATTAGCTGCGTGGGGGGAAAGATTAAATGATCTGTGATCCATGTCGGATGACTGGATAAATTTTACTGGTAGCAGGATATGCGCTGTATGTAAGTGACGGAAAAAATTAGTGTAGCTGTACCGTACTACATTATCTCTAAGCAGCAAAAATAAAATGTGTGTGTGCGTGCGTGCGTGCGTGTGTGTGTGTGTGTGTGTGTGTGTGTGTGTGTGTGTGTGTGTGTGTGTGTGTGTGTGTGTGTGTGTAACACATAAAAGGTGGGATGCGGACACCAGGCTACGTAACGTAGGTTTTGTAGAGCTGGAGTAAGTAAGAGCAAGGATAATTCAGCTTATACCAAGTCCCGTCCTTGGTTCAGAGTATAATTGTCCCGATCAAGCAAGAATATAAGTAAGAGAAATCCTCTGACTGAAATGATTTAAGCCAGCCCTTCAATCCATCCCATATTTTTTAGCTCTACTCTAAGGTAGTCCAAAGCATTATTAGTCTGCGCCTAGTTAGCCCAGTCCTTTAAAAGAGTAGCCTTTAGTTACCCCTGCCGTTAGTTCAGCTATTAGCGTTTTTTTTTTATTAGTCCTTAGCCTAGCCTAGGGTGTCAGGAAGGCTTGGTGTGGCCCAGCGAAAGTGCCCCACCTTCACGACGGAAATGAGGGCGTCGGGGCTGTGTTGTTGTTGCCACAATCCCATACGAGTATTATTTACCTCAGACCTAGCATCCTTTCCCTTCAGCTTATCCCTTCAGCCTTATCCTCTTCAATCCTATGAAAAGTTACTTAAGCTTACTCATCCCCGCATCTTTCTATCTGTCTATCTATTGCCAGACGCCTTAATCCCGTAAGGAGTGGCCACAAACAAATCGCCTCCATGTCGCCCTGTCCCCCGCAGTTTCATTGCCCTGCTCCCAGCTCACACACCCCTCTCTCATATACCTTTCGACTCCATCCCTCCATCTCATCCTTGGCCTTCACCTCCCTCTCCCCCCCTCCACCTCATCACATACACTTTCCTCGTCACTCTCTCACTCTTCATCCTCTCCACATAGCCAAATCACCTCATTGTGTTTCTCCTAACGCTTCTTATATCACATCCACATCCACACCACAACGCTCCTTCAGTTCCTCATATGTCAGTCTCTCTCTCCATGTGACTCCACATGCTTCTGTCAAATAACTCATTTCCACCGCTCTCACTCTTGACTTCTGTCCCTCCAACAAGGTCCAAGCTTCATTTCCATACGTTAGAGTTGATATCGCAATACTATCATGTACTTTAGTAGCTTTTTCACTTCCATTGTCATTTCCCTGTTTCTTATCACTGTTTTCAAGGAACCAGCAACTTTTCTTCCCTGCTGTACCCTTTCAAGCACTTCACCCTCTAAACTTCCATCCTTACTCATCACACTACCCATGTACTTAAATGCACTCACATTTTCCATTTCCTCCTCATCTAACCTCACTGTACAGTGTTAAGGAACAGCGAAAGATAATGTTCACTTTAAGTGAGAATACTAAAAATCACTACTGTCCCGTAAAGTTGCAGGTTCAAAACAAAAGAGTTAGGTAAAATTACAAGTTAAAGTTTAATGCTGAAACTAACAACAAAACATTCAGGACTCATAAGGATAATGTAATGGCAAAAAACAGGTTAAATATATGGTTAACTGCAATAGCCTCTATTAACACGAAATTAGCATGAGTAAATTTACCTAAGTCAGCCCTGATAAAATGAAAATACACTGGGTAATGCTCAGTTAATGCAAGATAAATTATTACAGATACAAAATATTATTAATGATGACTGACAAAGAACCCTTACACAAATTACAAAAACCTTACTAGGCCTAAGAATTAACCTTATGCTACACAGTACAAGAAAAAATGCAACAACACTTATACTCAAATTACACAGCTGCTAGATGGTTGGAGACTTCCTGAGCACTCAATAATAACTGTACAGGGGAGGACAGAGATGTGAACAAAATGAGGAGCAGATCTAAGTGGCAATGATGCAGAGACTGAGCTCATTATATAGGGGCCAGCAGAGCTTGATACAACTTGTAAGAAGGACGCGCAAATGAAGCCATGGGGACAAAGAGTTGACAATCCCGCTCTGAACAACAGAAAGGACGACTTACTCTACTATAACGGTAGAAGGGGGGGACTGAGGCAGAACACGCTCGTGATCAAACAGGCAGCACCCTGTACGTTAGAATTACACAAAGGATGATGAAATCATAGGCTATGTAACACCTCCCCACAAAGAAAAAAGAAATTTACAAAGGAAATTTCTTATTACTCTAAAACAATCTGTATATGGCATTACAGAACATGCGAAAGTCTTTCCTAGTGTTACAAAACATGAGATCTCCCTAGCACGTTCAGTCATTGGTACTTGCCAGTATCCCTTTAACAAATCAAACTTACTTATGTACCTAGCCTTTCCGATCTTGTCTATGCAATCTTCCACGCGAGGGAGAGGGTAAGTGTCTGTTTTGGTGATCTGATTAACACGTCTGTAGTCGATGCAAAGCCGCTGTGACCCACCTGGCTTAGGGACCAGAGTGACAGGAGAACTCCACTCGCTCTGACAGGGCTCAATCATCTTGTGGTCCAACAGGTAGCCAAGCTCCTTCTGGATGAGAGGAACTTTCACTGGGTTCACACGGTAAGGAGGCAGTTTAATTGGCTTTGCGTCTCCAACATCGACATCATGCATCAACACAGTGGTTCTTCCTGGAGTGGCACGGAACACTTGCGGGTACTCCTGCAGTAATGCCGAAAACTCCTGCCTTTCCTCGGGAGGTAGATGAGAAAGTTTAGTCTGGAGATCATTCATGATATCAGGATTCTTCCCCAAACTATCACTCAGGCTCATACTGCATGGGAGAGCTTCACTTGCAGACTCGGGTGGAACAGCTACAGTGCAGACTGGATTATTTTCGTCCCGCCTGTGATATAACTTTAGCATGTTGATGTGACATAGTTGCTTGTTCTTTCTATGATCTGGTGTGGCGATGACATAATTGACATCACTGAGTTTCTTCTCCACGAAATAAGGACCACTAAACTTGGCTTGAAGAGGTTGCCCATGCACCGGTAGCAGAATCAAAACCTGATCTCCTGCCTGAAAGTGGCGTAACCTGGACTTCTTATCATACCAAGTCTTCATCTTCACCTGAGCAGCTCCTAAATTCTCTCTCGCCAGTTGTAAAGCAGTGGACAGCCGTTCTTTGAACTTCATCACATACTCCAGCAGGTTGACGTCATCTTCCTCAGACAGCCAGCATTCCTTGAGTAACTTAAGGGGTCCTCTTACTTCATGGCCAAACAGTAGTTCAAAAGGTGAGAAGCCCGGTGATTCATTTGGAGATTCTCTTGCAGCAAATACAACGAATGGAAGACCTTTATCCCAGTCTTTCTGATGTTCCAAACAGTATTTCTTGAGCATCGATTTGAGTGTTTGATGATATCTCTCCAACGCTCCTTGGGTCTGGGGATGGTAAGCTGAAGACGTGATCTGGGTGATGCCCAACTCTTTCAGAGACTGCTTGAAAACATTTGACATGAAATTACTTCCCCGGTCTGACTGTACCTCCTTGGGCAGACCAAACTTTGTGAAGAACCCTAGCATTTCCTTAACCACGTTCTTTGCTGAGATATTTCTAAGTGGAATGGCTTTAGGATAACGAGTAGCCATATCAATCAGGGTGAACACATAAGAAAATCCTGAAGAAGTCTTAGGAAGAGGGCCCACAATATCCACAAACACACGGGTGAAAGGCGCCTCAAAAGGAGGAATGGGAACTAGAGGTGCAACCTTTTCGGTCTGATTACACTTCCCCACAACTTGACAGGTGTGACAAGACTTACAATACCAGTAAACATCCCTGAAGATACCTGGCCAGTAGAAGTGTTTCAAAATGCGTGCCACAGTCTTCCTCACTCCAAGGTGTCCTGCCAAACTGGAATCATGAGCCACTCTAATGATATCCTGCCTACAAACACGAGGGATGACAACTTGATGTACAACCTCCCACTCACAGTCGGCTGATGCTGTTGGGGGTCTCCACTTCCTCATAAGTACTCCTGACTTTATATAATAACAAGTAGAAGCACCAGCTGACTCTTCCTCACTGCAAGCAGAGTTAGCTAGACCTTTCAACTCAGGGTCAGCAACCTGCAACTCATCCAACTCTTGACGAGACAAATTATCAACACTACGGGGTACTGCCTCATCTGATGAGTGGTCCAAATTAGCAAGAAAAGTGTCAGCTAGGATAACATCATCATCATCATTATCCTCTAAATCACCAGTAACTTTAGACTTAGCCCTAGTGACAGCACATGCAGGGAACACATCAGGGACATCACAGTCCTGGGTCGCAGCCACTGGCTCACTAGACAACTGAGGAGCTGGACACACTTGACTTCCACCAATATCATTTCCAAGTAAGAAAGTTACACCTGACATTGGGAATGTCTCAACCAACTCAACCATAACGGAACCATTAACAAAACCAGACGCTAAATTCACTCTGCACAGAGGGACAGAGAAGTAATTATTCCCTACACCTTGTAAGATTACAGTTTCATCAGAGGAATTAACATTAGAGCCTAGAACACTGGTCAGCATAAGGGATTGGCAAGCACCTGTATCACGATATATTTTAACTGATTTCCTGTCATTACTGTCCAGAGGACTGACAAAACCATCAGACAGGAAATTAGCACATGAACTCTTGAGAGTGTCACCCACGTTACTGCTCAAAAGAGGAGCTCCATCATGAGAATTTAAGTTACCCCTCAAAGCAGGTTCAGTTAACTCAGTTAAAGAATTCTGGGAACTCTCAAGAGTGGACACTAGACCAATTGACTGAACATTTAAAGAGTCCTTTTTGTTCACATCACGCTGTCTCCTGAAACATCTCTCCGTAGTGTGACCAAGCTTACTACAATAAGTACATTTACTTTTCTGAAATCTAGAGGTGAAGCTGGTATTTACTTCCTGAGAAACATCATCTTTATTCTCTTTCCTGTTACCTGTACTCTGAGTAGAGGCAACGTACTTACTCTCAGCTTTCCCTTTTTCTTTAGAATATCTTTTGTGAGTGAGAACATACTCATCAGCTAAAACTGCAGCATCAGACAAATTATCTATTCTTTTCTCATCAAGATATAGGCTTACATCTTTACTAATACACCTCTTGAAGTCCTCCAGCAAAATCATCTGCTTAAATTTACCAAAATCAGAATCCACATTCTTTGAATTTAACCACTGCTCTAACAGATCTTCTTTGATTTTTGCATACTCAACATGGGATTGCTTATCTTGCTTGTAAGTTGTCCTAAATTTTACTCTATAGGCTTCAGGAACAAGCTCATAGGCCTTAAGAATCAAGCTCTTAACTACATAATAATTATCACATTGATCCTGAGGCAAAGATGCGTAAGTTACTTGAGCTTTACCAGTGAGAACAGTTTGAAGGAGTACTGGCCAATACTTTTTGGGCCAATTAAAACCTGTAGCTACCCTCTCAAACAACTGAAAATACTTGGTTAAATCAGATTCATTAAAAGGAGGGACAAGTTTAACATTTTTAGTCACATCAAAATCATCAGAGCTAGATGATCCAGTTCCACCTTGTTTCATGCGATACTCATGGTCTGCCTGAATCCTAGCAATTTCAACTTGTGCCTCAGCCTCCTTAGAACGGGCCTGAAATTCAGCCTCCTTAGCACTTGCTTGAAATTCAGCCTCCTGAATACGAGCCTGAGACTCCACCTGCTTAGCCTGAGACTCAGCCTCCTTAGCACGTGCTTGAAATTCAGCCTCCTTAACACGAGCCTCCTGCAGGGCTAGCTGTAACTTAGCTAATTCAATCTGCGTTTGCTCATTTGGAGGAGTTACATTAAACAAGCTTTTATTAATCATGCCAACAATTTGATCTTTAGAATGATGAGAGTGAACTGCAATTCCCAATTGTTGAGCAACAAGCTTAAGTTCATTCTTTGTTCTGTTTTCTACATCACACACTGTTTGCACATTTGACAAAAATCTTTGGCTTCATCAAGTGTAGAAATAGTAGACATCATGAATAAGTAACAGTCACAAAATATCAAGCAATATCCTTATGATAATATCCTGAATATCCTGATGAGAGGTCGCCAAATTTATGTTACAGAACAGCGAAAGATAATGTACACTTTAAGTGAGAATACTAAAAATCACTACTGTCCCGTAAAGTTCCAGGTTCAAAACAAAAGAGTTAGGTAAAATTACAAGTTAAATTTTAATGCTCAAACTAACAACAAAACATTCAGGACTCATAAGGATAATGTAATGGCAAAAAACAGGTTAAATATATGGTTAAATGCAATAGCCTCTATTAACACGAAATTAGCATGAGTAAATTTACCTAAGTCAGCCCTGATAAAATGAAAATACACTGGGTAATGCTCAGTTAATGCAAGATAAATTATTACAGATACAAAATATTATTAATGATGACTGACAAAGAACCCTTACACAAATTACAAAAACCTTACTAGGCCTAAGAATTAACCTTATGCTACACAGTACAAGAAAAAATGCAACAACACTTATAATCAAATTACACAGCTGCTAGATGGTTGGAGACTTCCTGAGCACTCAATAATAACTGTACAGGGGAGGACAGAGATGTGAACAAAATGAGGAGCAGATCTAAGTGGCAATGATGCAAAGACTGAGCTCATTATATAGGGGCCAGCAGAGCTTGATACAACTTGTAAGAAGGATGCGCAAATGAAGCCATGGGGACAAAGAGTTGACAATCCCGCTCTGAACAACGGAAAGGACGACTTACTCTACTATAACGGTAGAAGGGGGGGGACTGAGGCAGAACACGCTCGTGATCAAACAGGCAGCACACTGTACGTTAGAATTACACAAAGGATGATGAAATCATAGGCTATGTAACAACAGTCAATGACTTCACATCTCGAAGACCATAACATTACTTTTCCCTACATGACCTTGAGATTCCGCTTCTTACACACTGTCTCAGACTCATCCACCAAGCCTTGCAGCTCCCCTTCGTCTTCACTTAACAACACAGTATCATCTGGGAACAAAGTACATGGAGTTTCCAAACACTGCCCTCTCTCACTAGGGCCGCTCCAACATCCACTGCCTTACCTTGTATCTCTTTTATAACCCCATCCATATACAGATTGAACAACCATGGAGACATGACACACCCTTGTTTCAGTCCAACCTTCAAATAGAAAAATTCACTCAGTTCACTATCCACATACACTGCAGCCTTAGCACCCTTATCCATACTCTTCACGTCATCAAACAGCTTTCCATCTACTCCATATAATCATAATAATTTCCCCGCATCACACCATATTATTAGCCACGCTCTCTCCAGACCAATTATTTAACCACTGAATGATTTCTATCAGTGAAATAGATGATAAAAGTTACATCTCTCCCTTCCAGCTTGTAAGGTCATCCCTTAATCGAATAAAATCGTGTTGTAATAGTACGAATAAAATATAGAATACTGCACGCCATGTGACTGAATTGGACATGTAGGAATACGTATGTAAAGTACAATTAGTGTTCTTGATGGTTTAGGAGACTCTCTGGTAGCTACTTCATTGCCTATATATTATAGTCTCTTCAGCTCGAGGACGTAAGCTATATTTAGTTCTTGCAATCTTCAGATGATTTTACTGAGTTTAGATATTACGAATGGTGGATGGATATATCATACTCTTACTCCTTATATAATATATATATATATATATATATATATATATATATATATATATATATATATATATATATATATATATATATATATATATATATATAGATAGATGGATAGATATGTGTAGGAAGAACATCACCAGGGCTCGTATATACATCTTCATCTTTATTGGCTAACGTTTCGGTACAATACTTTTACCATCATCAGGGTCAAAAAAAGAAATAAAGGACTGTACATGTAATATTCTTCCTTACTGTAATTTAGTTACAAGTAATAAAATAAAACTGCATTAATTTCTGCATAAAAGCCTTAAGGTGAGAAGTGCAAAATGAAACAAAGTTTTACTAACTATTGTGTCGTCTAGTGCACTCATTATTTTTTTTTTTACTATTGGCATTTTTATACTAGTGTTTACATAAGTTTTTGATACGTTAATGAATGCTTGCCACATTTTGTAACGTCTTGTGACTTATTTATTTCTATCTATCTATCTATTGCCAGACGCCTCAATCCCGTTTAGGGTGGCCACAAACAAATCGCCTCCAAGTCGCCCTGTCCCCCGCCATCTCACTGCCCTGCTCCCAACTCACACCCCCCTCTCTCATATACCTCTCCACCCCATCCCTCCATCTCATCCTCGGCCTCGCTCTCCCTCTTCCCTCCTCCACCTCACTCACATACACTCTCTTCGTCAGTCTTTCACCCTCCATCCTCTCCACATGGCCAAACCACCTCAGTGTGTTCCTCATAACGCTTCCTATCACATCCACATCCACACCACAACGCTCCTTTATATCCTCATTCGTCAACCTGTCTCTCCATGTGACTCCACAGGCTCCTCTTAAATAACTCATTTCCACTGCTCTCACTCTTGACTTGTGTCCTTCCAACAATGTCCAAGCTTCACTTCCGTACGTTAGAGTTGGTATCACAATACTGTCATGTAGTAACATTTTCACTTCCATGCTCACTTCCCTGTTTCTCATCACTGCTTTCAAAGAACCAGCAACCTTTCTTCCCTGCTGTACCCTTTCACGCACTTCACCCTCCAAACCTACATCCTTACTCATCACACTACCGAAGTACTTAAACGTACTCACATTTTCCAATTCCTCACCATCCAACCTCGCTGTACATTCACTGACTTCACCTCTCTCAAAGACCATCACTTTACTCTTCCCTACAATCACCTTTAGATTCCGTTTCTTACACACTCTCCCAAACTCATCCTCTAAGCCTTGCAGCTCCCCTTCGTCTTCACTCAACAACACAGTATCATCTGCAAACAACAGTACAGGGAGTTTCCAAACACTATCCTCTCTCACCAGGGCCACTCCAACATCCACTACCCTACCTTGCACATCTTTTATTACCCCATCCATGTACAGATTGAACAACCATGGAGACATGACACATCCCTGTTTCAACCCAACTTTCAAAGAGAAAAATTCACTTAGTTCACCATCCACACGCACTGCAGCCTTCGCACCATCGTACATACTCCTCACAGCAATCAACAACTTCCCATCTACTCCATATATTCTTAACACTTTCCACAATCCTTGTCTATCCACCCTGTCATATGCTTTCTCCAAATCCATGAAAGCCGCATACAACTTCTTTCCCTTCTCTAGAAACTTTTCCACTAAAGATCTAAGAATGAATATCTGATCTACACAACCTCTTCCCTTCCTAAAGCCTCCCTGTTCTTCTCCAACTAATTTCTCTGTTCTTTCTCTAACTCTGTCTATAAGTATCTTACCATACACTTTTCCTATTATACTAAGAAGACAAATGCCCCTATGATTACCACACACTTCTTTTTCCCCTTTTCCTTTGTACAAGGGAATAATTATACCTGACTTCCAATCCTCCGGGACTCTACCTTCCTCCCAGGCTAATCTGCACATTTTCCACATCCATTCTGCTACTATCTCTCCCCCATGCTTCAGCATTTCACCACACACTCCATCAATTCCTGGGGCTTTCCCCGATTTAACTTTCTTCATTGCTTCCACAACTTCTATCCTACTGATTTCTTCCTGTCTTCTTACCTCTCCTTCTCCCAGCCATTCCCCAGCCACTTATACTCGCATTACTTCCATCCTCTATGTTCACCAATTCCTTAAAGTGTTCTCTCCATCTGCTCACTTTTTCTCCCTTCTTCACTAGTAATCTACTATTTTTATCTTTCATTCCCCTGTTAACTTCACTTCCACCTCTTACTCTTTTCACCTCTTTCCAGAACATTTTCTTACAGTCCCTCCACTTTACACTCAAATTCCTTCCAAATTCCTTATGCACTCTCTTCTTACTCTCTCTTACTAATCTTTTCACCTCTCTCTTTCTTTCTACATATAACTCTCTCTTATTTATTTACCTTGGTTTAATAGTAATTTTACTTACCAGACCCGACTTCAAATTTTTTATTATTTCTCCTAGAATGAGTTTTTAATTTCATTATTTCACGTAGGTTGATTTCACCCAAAAGTATTCATTTTGCACTTTTCACCTTAAGGCGTTTATGCAGAAATTAATGCATTTTTATTTTATTACTTATAACTATAATACAGTAAGGAAGAATATTACATGTGCAGTCTTTTATTCCTTTTTTAGGCTCTGAGGATGGTAAAAGTATTGTACCGAAACGTTAGCCTACAAAGATGAAGATGTATATACAAGCTCTGGTGATGCTCTTCCTATTAAGACTATGCTTTCCAAGCAACAAGTCCGTGGCTGTTTCGTTTTCGTTTTTAAAGGCTCCAACATGCTTGCATGTGTCGGCCTTGGTCACCTAATGGCGGCTCTCCATGCTGCACGATCCATTGCAGCCTCCCTGTTCAGTCCCTTAACCCTAAGGTCACACTTAATGACCTCGTCCCATGTCTTTCTCGGTCTACCCCTCATAACCCCACCCCCAATATTAACACTTCTCACCTTCCTCACCCAACTATCATCCCCCATCCTCTCCACATGTCCAAACCACCTCAATCTACCTCTCCTCATCACAACACCAATACACTCCAGTCCCATCCTACCTCTCAACTCTTCCATTGTAAACCCAGCCCCTCCAGGCCTTGGACGCAGGGACGCACTGCACATCCACCTAATCATTGTCATTTCTGTACGTCTGAGCCGGCGAATGTCTTCCTCCTTCACTGCCCAGGTCTCACTGCCATACAGCATTACACTCCTAACACACGCTGCATACAAAGACCCCTTAGCACGTAGGGAGAGCCCCCTCAATGTCAGGAGAGGCAAGAGCTCCCTGAACTTCTTCCAACCACTTCTCACCCTAGCCACAGAGCTAGCTCCAGCCCCACCTCCAGCACACAACATGTCTCCTAAATAACAAAACTCTTCCACACACTCAAGAGATTCACCAGCAAGTTCAATTCTTTCACGTCTGACGATCTCCACCTGCTCACCCCGGCACGCCGCACACACAAAATCAGCATTATCTATATATATATATATATATATATATATATATATATATATATATATATATATATATAAACTGAGGACTGTAGCCGTCGTCCTCTGTGGTAATAGGACAGCTTTAAGTAATGTATGTAGAAAGATTTTCAACACAAAGAAAATCGCCAAGAGATTTCAAAATTTTACCAATATAATACGTCACCTGATTCAGGCAGTTTACTATTATTAAACCGCAATGTGTGATATGGAAAATATGTATTTTTTTCTCTTGAGGTTAGGAGAGTTTCCTGCATCAATTCTTTAGCAGTGTACTGTATGTAATCTAAGAAAATTTATCCCCTTCAATAATAATTAGTATTATTTTTTTTTAGAACGGTTTAATTCAGCCTAGAGGTAACCACCCCTTGTGATAGGATGAAAAATAATTTCCATTAATCCTTGCCGTGTACGATCTTTCCTAAGCTGAATGTAATGTTGTATAATTATGCAACAAAAATAAAACATACAAGAGTGTATTGAAGGACAATTATATGTGTTGCGCGTTGAACTTAACTGTCCTCGGCACCCATTCCTTTGACTTACTTTGGCTTATTGCAACATATCCCTTTTAGTAAAGAGGTATCTTTTTTTTCAGCAAATATATAGTTGTGAGTAAAAGATGGAAGAAGAGCATAAGAGAGTATGGATCAGTTGGGTCAAGGATTGTGTGGGTAAGATTGAAAGTTGGAATACAAATGTGGGCGATTATGTGTGTATGTGCCAACGCAAGAACGTGCAAGCAGAGTGAGATAAGAGTTCTGGACAAATGTGGAAGTGTGCATGGAAAAGTTTGGAAGGAATGAGAGTGTTTTTGATCGGTGATATGAATGGTAAAGTAGGGAATGTAAAGGTGGATGGAATAGTTGATGAGTGGGGTGTGCCTGCTGAGATAGATGAGAACGGCAGTGCGTTAGTGGACATTTGTGCTTGGAGGGGGTTGGTGATAGCCAATACCCTCTTCAGGCACAAGATGATCCACAGGTATACATGGTGAGTGATGAGAAGGGTGGGTGGTGAACTGAATGAAAGGAAGGCAATGATTGATTATGTGTGTGTGGATAAAAAGATGGGAAAATGTGTAATGGATGCAAGAGCTTATAGAGGTTAGGGGAGTGGACTTTCTGACCACTGCTTGGTAGTGGCCAGAATCAAGGTCCAATTAGGATGGAGAAATAGAAGAAGGGAGAGACGGGAAGAAGGAGTATTTGTAAGGAGAGTGGAAAGGTTACAAGAGGATGAGAAAAAGGCAGAGTATAAGAGAGAAGTGGAGGAACGATTGGGCAAATATGAATTGGAGCAGATGGGGGACGTGGAAGGTGTGTGCAGGATATTTACAGAAGAAATATGTGCAGCATGTGATGTGGTGTGTGGGATGAAGAGAAGACGGAGGGGTGTGCAAGGAGCAGCATGGTGGAATGAAGAGGTAAGACAGGCTGTGGCACAAAAGAAGAAAGCATACAATGAATGGATGACAAATAGGGGCGTGGAAGAAGTTGAGAGGCGGAAGAGAGAGTTATATGTAGAAAGAGAGAGGTGAAAAGATTAGTAAGAGAGTAAGAAGAGAACGGATGAGGAATTTGGAAGGAACTTGAGTGTAAAGCAGAACTGTAAGAAAATGATCTGGAAAGAGGTGAAAAGAGTAAGACAGGGTGGAAGTGAAGTTAGCAGGGGAGTGAAAGATAAAAATGGTAGATTACTAGTGGACAAGGGAGAAAAAGTGAGCAGATGGAGAGAACACTTTAAGGAATTGTTCAACATAGAGGATGGAAGTAATGCGAGTATAAGTGGGGGGGGGGGGAATGGCTGGGAGGAGGAGGGAAGTGAGAAGACAGGAAGAAATCAGTAGGATAGAAGTTGTGGAAGCAATGAAGAAAGTTAAATTGGGGAAAGCCCCAGGAATTAATGGAGTCTGTGGTGAAATGCTGAAGTATGGAGGAGAGATAGTGGTAGAATGAATGTGGAAAATGTGCAGATTAGCCTGGGAGGAAGGTAGAGTCCCGGAGGATTGGAAGTCAGGTATAATTATTCCCTTGTACAAAGGAAAAGGGGAAAAAGAAGTGTGTGGTAATCATAGGGGCATTTGTCTTTTTAGTATAGTAGGAAAAGTGTATGGTAGGATACTTATTAACAGAGTTAGAGAAAGAACAGAGGAATTAGTTGGAGAAGAACAGGGAGGCTTTAGGAAGGGAAGAAGTTGTGTAGATCAGATATTCATTCTTAGATCTTTAGTGGAAAAGTTTCTAGAGAAGGGAAAGAAGTTGTATGCGGCTTTCATGGATTTGGAGAGAGCATATGACAGGGTGGATAGACAAGGATTGTGGAAAGTATTAAGAATATGTGGAGTAGATGGGAAGTTGTTGAATGCTGTGAAGAGTATGTATGATGGTGCTAAGGCTGCAGTGCGTGTGGATGGTGAATTGAGTGAATTTTTCTCTTTGAAGGTTGGGTTGAAACAGGGATGTATCATGTCTCCATGGTTGTTCAATCTGTACATGGATGGGGTAATAAAAGAGGTACAAGGTAGGGTAGTGGATGTTGGAGTGGCCCTGATGAGAGAGGATAGTGTTTGGAAACTCCCTGTACTGTTGTTTGCAGATGATACTGTGTTGTTGAGTGAAGACGAAGGGGAGCTGCAAGGCTTGGTGGATGAGTCTGGGAGAGTGTGTAAGAAACGGAATCTAAAGGTGAATGAAGGGAAGAGTAAAGTAATGGTCTTTGAGAGAAGTGAAGTCAGTGAATGTACAGCGAGGTTGGATGGTGAGGAATTGGAAAATGTGAGTACGTTTAAGTACTTGGGTAGTGTGATGAGTAAGGATGGAGGTTTGGAGGGTGAAGTTCTTGAAAGGGTACAGCAGGGAAGAAAAGTTGCTGATTCTTTGAAAGCAGTGATAAGAAGCAGGGAAGTGAGCATGGAAAAGAAAAAGTTACTACATGAGAGTATTGTAATACCAACTCTAACGTATGGAAGTGATGCTTGGACGTTGTTGGAAGGACACAAGTCAAGAGTGAGAGCAGTGGAAATGAGTTATTTAAGAGGAGCTTGTGGAGTCACATTGAAAGACAGGCTGACAAATGAGAATATAAAGGAGCGTTGTGGTGTGGATGTGGATGTGATAGGAAGCGTTAGGAGGAATACACTGAGGTGGTTTGGCCATGTGGAGAGGATGGAGGGTGAAAGACTGACGAAGAGAGTGTATGTGAGTGAGGTGGAGGGGGGAAGATGGAGGGAGAGGCCGAGGATGAGATGGAGGGATGGGGTGGAGAGGTATATGAGAGAGGGGTGTGTGAGTTGGGAACGGGGCAGTGAAATGGCGGGGGACAGGGCGACGTGGAGGCGATTTGTTTGTGGCCACCCCGAACGGGATTGAGGCGTCTGGCAATAGACAGATAGATAGATAGATATTCAGCTTGGAGTACTCACTCACAGTGAAGGAATCCGTAAAGGCTCTGTTTTTCCTCTCCAATTCGTAAAAGTCTCTCCAAAGCTGAAAAGTATTGTCTGGGGATGGTAACACTTTAATTTATAAGGCATCTTCGTAGTCAAGTTGCCAATATTCTCATGTGTAATTTGAATTTTTTTCATCAATGCTGCTTCCCCCCCTGATTGAAGAGAACGTCAGTCCCTTCATTCCGGTATGATACGACATGTTCGCTTTTTCCTTTCTAATCTTTGGGAGAAGAACCAAGTCGTGACGTGGTTTATGGATACTGTTTTCGACCCCATGGTTTGGTCAAAGTTAACAAAATCGTCCGGAGGTGTGTGCCACGAAGAAACTACAAAGAAAAAAAAAGTTATTAAAGTAAATTGACTGCCATGCCATATGCAGAGAAACACAGGTTTTCTTGTGCTCTTAGGAAACTCCCTTGGATCCCTTTATTTGTGGCAGGGTTTGACCTCCATCGCAAGACCAGGTAAATGTGCTTGAATCAGTATATTAGTGGCAGGATTTTACCTGCATCACAAGACCAGAATAATGAGAGTGAATCTCTCTCTCTCTCTCTCTCTCTCTCTGAGAACTATGAGCAGAATTTTTCGCTGCACCGCAACCGTTATTCTTGCAACATTTATTTTCATTAGGTGTACTTCCTGCCCAAGTCCAACCAGAATTCCAGGTCATTCTACTCATTCCCTTGCTATCCAGGCCCATTTCCTCATCCCTTCTGTGGCATGTTCATGGCGAGACTCAGGTCACGCTGTCAAAGAACAAGAATTTTGCTAGTTTTTACTGGTTCTTTAGAAACTGGGCTTATGTCCCTAGCTCTCCGTCCACCTATTTACAGTATTATCACCATTCGCGCCTCCGTTCAACCTCCTCATTTCAAGCCAAGCCCCCCCTTGTCCATCAACTCAATTAAAAACTTATGATAACTTTCCAGGTGCCTGAAGTGTACTGATGGCCGTGTGTGTGTGTGTGTGTGTGTGTGTGTGTGTGTGTGTGTGTGTGTGTGTGTGTGTGTGTGTGTGTGTGTGTGTGTGTGTGTGTGTGTGTGTGTGTGTGTGTGTGTGTGTGTGTGTGTGTGTGTGTGTGTGTGTGTGTGTGTACTAGTTCACGTAACTACTAGGCAATTGATACTGATCATTTCTCCCTGCATATGTATGAATCTATGTATCTGTCTATATAGTTTTACGTATATCTGTCTGTTTACATCTACTTATTATCCTATCATTCAGTTTCTCTTCCTCTGTCCATAAGGCTGTCATCTCCATGTCTTTTTTGTCTTCCTTTCTCATTAAACTACTTCTGTCCTTCAACGTCAGCAAATAATATTACAACAACACTCGTAATAACTTCTCGGCTACCTGAAATGAAATTAGATCTGGGTGTGTATTATTACCCACGGCCATCCGAGATTACAAGCTCCTTTGCACTGTAATTATTTGAATAATTACGGTGATAAATTTAGAAGTGCAATCACGACAGGGGAAGAGGAGTTGCAGGAAGGGTGTGTCAAATTACGGGTAATATTAACAGACTATCATAATGACAGAGACGGGTAATTGTGTAACTGTTATTCTTTTTATGTCACATAGGCATAATCACTATCATATGACTTGCCATATTCTCCTCCAAAATAGGGTGAGGTATAATCCAGAAACAAATGCTCTGCTATTCCTCAGTTTCACCAGGTTTCATTCCTCGGTGTTTCACGCATAATTTCCTATATCAATGAACCTTTTTCTTGCTCTGTCATGCCTCCTCCCACAGTCAAACTCAGAGACGTGCTCTAAGTTGCTCTGGAGATATGGTAGCACTCTTCTTGAACGATTTATCCTGCACATTCCACCTCAGTATCCTTTCGTAGGTTGTTGATGCAAACTGTGTCAATATTAAGGCGATAAAAGTACATTTCAAAAGGAGTATGTTATGTAATATACAAAATAATTTGCTAAATAAGAGGCGTTACGAAACCTACTATACCTCCCGGATTATGACTCTCAGTCACAAATACTGTACATGCAACGTTCCAGCAAAGCCATCAGAACAAAAGTTGTGTTCGTCTATCATTTTTATGCGTGACTAATTCTCGAAAAAATTTGTCTGTCTATTTATAGCCCGACGCATTAATCCAGCAAAGGGTGGCCGCAGACAAAACATCTCACAAATATGTCTGGATAATTTATATCACATCAAGGTCTTTACTCCAGTGGCGAAGTTTTCTTTTTTTGTTTACCAATCAGCGGACGTTCTTACTGAACGATTTCATTCAACAGCAATGGGGAAGGGAATAAAGAATGGCATTAATAGCCCCTGCATTTCAAGATGTGTTTCCTAAACATAAATCATCTGTAAAGCAAGAATATAAAAAGTCCTCGGACTGAATGGATTCATTCGTTTTTATTTATTTATTTTTATTTGTCCACAGAGAACAGTTGAGGTCCAGTTAGATGGAAGATTTTACTATATGAATACAGATGTTGTTGGCTTATTGACTAGATGGAAGTAATATCATTATCCTGGACATAGAGAGATGCAGCAAGCTAGGAGGTGTCGGGCAGGGGGGGGGGGAGGGGGAAGGCAAGAAATGGGTTGACTGGAGGAGGGGAATGGATGGTACAGTCGCCCAAAGAAGTGATGGGACAGTAGCCTATAGAGAAGTTTTAGTCAGCAATAATGCATATACTCTTCCTTATATCTTTACCATGTGAAATTGTAACAACAGAAGACAAACGACATGGCTAAAGCAGTATGTGCATCTCAATATTTTGGGAAGTAATTAGTTTGTGTCGATACTAAAGAATTCTCAAACTACCTGAAATGTAAAACTATCACCCAGGGACGGTCAAGAATAATTTGCGAAATTTAAATTTGACATGGTAACAAAGAATAGTCCTGTAACTATGTAAGACTGAAAAGATCAGAAAGAATCAGTTCAATCACTAATGATTACTATTGAAACTCTATGTTAGAACACAAATGAATATTATAAAGCCATGTAATATCATATCTGCTGTTCGGAAAGTGACAAGGTTAGAAGGATATTTAATATGGCTCATCATCATCAAGCGAAGAGGAATGAAACTGTTGTTCATAGCAAGTACTTTCTACACTGAAGACGGTCATGTTTCCGGTAAGAGAAATCACTAGATGACTGTAAGTGCCAGATACCTATAAATCAGTGAATAAAGTATGGATAAAGAGAACTTTGAAAACTTGACAAGATTCGAAATTCCTTGGAAAGTCCAAACATAAGTCATTTCCCAATACCTTCAGGGTCTAAATGGTTTACTGGCGTGGTAGAAAACAAAGGCTTATATATAGATTTACGAGTTAAAAATCCTCAGTTCAGTAATTTCAGGTACACACGACTTGAATGGTTTGTTCAAACGATAAAGATTTGAAAGAATAAAAGACAAAGGTATTTCCCTTTCTATGGATCTGTAAATTACGTTCAGGTCCTCCTTACTGACACGTGTAAAAGAAAAACGGTAAAAATCTGAAATACTTTATAAAACTATCCATCCAGCCATCCATCATCCAATCCTACATTGCCCCATGAGTGTAGGAGCCCGGGGCTAAGCAGTTGGTCCCGACATTTAAGATGAGAATGACCAGCCTCACTCATCCCTGAGTGGCATTACATGAGCAATCAACCCCAACAACCCCTTGCATATAAACCTTCACCTGTTCAATCAGAATGGAGCGCAATAATTACTCACTAAACCACCAGGCGCCAAAATTTGGTTATATGGTTACCACCCAGCGTAGGAAATAACTTTTAAAAATCTTTGAGGAATAAACTGGCGACAATTATGAGCATTTTAACTGAGAAGATAAAGAATAAAGGCATGCAAGTTAAGCTCCTACGAATTATTAACTGATTCGTATTTGCTACATTGTATTTTTATTGTTGTGGCATTTGTATTGTTGTTACATCATCGCCATGGCATATGATACTCGTGTGTGTGTGTGTGTATATATATATATATATATATATATATATATATATATATATATATATATATATATATATATATATATATAGATAGATAGATAGATAGATAGATAGATAGATAGATAGTGTATAGATAGATAGATAGATAGATCTCGAAACCTTCTTAGTTGGCCTTCGAAACTACACAAGTTATTGTGCCTGAAAGCCAACAACATAAATACTTCAGGAAATTCTTCCCAGGTGGCAAGATTTAACATCACACATTCAGCTTCGGAAGACGTCTCTTACGGTGTTACCTCCTAAAATGTTTAACTGTCTCATGTTATTCATTTTACATCAGTATCAGCGTAAAGCAATATTCATTTTTTTTTTCATAACGACTCTATAGGCATATAAATTTAAATCTATATTAACTATTTTCCACTGAACATTTGGCAGTGCACTGCCTGATGGGTTTTGAAACTGCCTTTCCTCTCGGGGCGACTGTACAGTGCAGATTTTGAACAGTGTTGGGTGTTTATGTAGGGTATGAAGAGAACTCCCTGTGCAGACGGTTTTTGTATAAGCGTGACGGTGGTGAAGAGACTGAGTCTACATTTTACTTCGATATTTAAATGGATGAAGCAGAATATCACTGTGTTGGGCGGAAGGGGGTAGGCAGGATGGCCTGAGATTGTAGTGGATGTTAGGACAGTGTACCAATGTACCCTGTGAAGATAAGTGGTGGTGGTTGCATGCACTGGCATGAAAAAGGTTTAAGTTAATTTTTTTCCTATGAATATGAAGTGAGAGTGAACAAAACGGAAACATGGATTTTACTTCTGGGCAACTTTTGTTCAATTTATTCTTGAAAGAACAACTTCTTTTTAGATTTTTTTTTTCAAATGTGCTACTCTCATTTTCCTCCTGTCATGCTACACAGGAAAAAAAAAATCTGTCATCCTGACAAATAGGAAAGGAACACTATTTGCTACATACTTTTCTGAAATAATTTTTACCTAAATCTGCGTTGGTTAAAGTTCTTTCGAGATGTGCAAAAGGAGAAACAGATCCATACATTCTACGATCGTAACAACACTGTCACCAACTTCCTCGAACGATTAAACCTCGAATATATATATATATATATATATATATATATATATATATATATATATATATATATATATATATATATATATATATATAATTTCCCGTGGCATCCCATGGGATGCATAGGGTCTCGATGAACTCTCTCCACCAATTTTTGTCTATTGCCATCTCCTTCAGGTCCCACCAACACTCCTCTCCTGCTTCTCTTTTCATTGTCCTCAACCAGGTTTCCCTCGGCCTCCCTCTACCTCTTCTTCCTCTAGCAGTCCATTCTGGCACATCCTGTATTAAACTGCCTTCGTTTCTGTATATGTGCCCCAGCCACTTCCAGCGAGATAGTCTCACATATTCATTAACTGGTTCCACTCTCGTAATATCCCTTACTCTTTCATTTGTAACTCTGTCTTGCCACTGTACCCCAAGAATCCTTCTCAGTATTTTATTCTCAAATCCTAATACTTTCTGATCTGTTGCAATTGTAGTGTACCATGACTCATGCCCATAAATTAAAATTGATGTAACCATTGACTTGTAAATTTTCACTTTAGTATGTAACCTAAGCATATTATTATTCCAAACAGATTTCAACATTCCAACAGCTCGCCAAGCCTGTCTAATCCTCTCCTCAATTTCATTGTTTAATGATCCATTAGATGATAGAATCGTTCCCAGATATTAGAAGTTTTCTGCATTCTTCACCACATTATTCCCAGTTACACAATCGATTTGGATCTCCACGTTCATGTTAATAATTTCAGTCTTTCCACAATTTATTACCAATCCCACTTTTTCTCCTTCCTCCACCAGACAATCAAGCACCCTCTGCATCTCGTAATTACTTCCGCAAATCAGTACAATATCATCAGCATAGTCCAAATCCATCAGCTTCTTATTTTCTTTCCAGTTAATTCCTGCACCTGTTCTCCTTACAACCTTTCTCATAACATAATCAATAACCAAAACAAACAGCAATGGCGGAAGAAATCCTCCTTGAATCACGCCTGACCTAACTTCAAATGGATCACTCAAAGAACCACCCACCATTACCTTACAAAAAGTACGTTCATGCAGGCTTCTAATAATATTGACAAAGTTTTCTGGTATACCATAGAATCTAAAAATTTTCAACATAGCTCCACGTGAAACACTATCAAACGCCTTTTCAAAATCCACAAAACACATACTAAGTGGCATTTTAATCTCAATAGCTTGCTGCATTAGATGCCTTACAATAAAAATATGATCATTACAACCTCGACCCTTTCTACATCCCGCTTGTTCTTCTCTTAAAATTTTATCAATTACTGGCTTTATTATGTTTAAAAAGATTTTGGGAAAAACATTTGCAACTGCAGGTGTCAAAGTTATCCCCCTCCAATTGCCACACACACTTAAATCTCCCTTTTTTGGTATTTTTATAATCACTCCATTTTTTCCACTTTTCTGGAATTCCACCATTATCCCAAGCCACATTAAAAAGTTTCAAAAGTACATTCATCAACTCATCATTTTCTAACTTAAGCATTTTAGGAAATAGTCCATCCTCTCCTGGGGCCTTAAAATTCTTTAACTCCTTTATCGATTTTGTTACGTCTTCCAAGGTTATATCCCCTGTTTCTATCTGCAAATCTCTCTCGGCTGGCAAAATGTCCTCTTCAGCTGGGATTGTTCTATTTAGAACAAATTCAAAATGCTCTTTCCACCTTCCTTTTATATGCAAATCTTTAGTCATCATATTACCATTTCTGTCTCGTACAGTTATTTCCTTCCTTCTCTTTTCAGTCCCAGTTAACTCTTTTATGGCCTGATATGCTGCCCTTGTGCTCTGACCGTCATTTTTACTTAATTTAATTTCTGTCTATGTTGCCTTTTCATCATATAACCTGCTTTTATCACGTCTAACGAGTCTTTTTCCTTCACAATGTAAACTCCAGTACTTTGCTCTAAGACGTCAACTACCTGGCCATCAACATGTTGTTCTTCACTTCTTAACTTCGCCTCTTTCCTTTGCTGAATTACATTCCATGTTTCATCTGACATCCACTTTTTGCTTCTCGCTTTTCTATTTTTCATAATAGTAACCTTAGCACTCTCATGCAAAACCTCTTTTACCTCTCTCCACATTTGATTAATATCATTGTCTTCAGATTCCATAAAAGTCTGCAGGACTAGAAACCTGTTCCTACATTCTCACTGAAACTTTTCCTTCGTGTTCTCATCACTTCTCAGTTTATCAAAATCATAATTATTACCTCCTGTACAATTACCATTAATGTTTCTCTTAAGTTTTATTTTAATATTTGACACAACAAGTTGATGATCACTACCTATATCTGACCCCCTCCTTACGCAAACATCTCGCAGATAGCTCCTATGCCTTCTGCTAATTGCAATGTGGTCAATCTGGTTACAATATTTACCACATGGTGAAATCCAAGTAGTCTTCTGTATTTTTCTATGCTCAAAGATACTTCCACCAATTATAATGTCATTTGCCAAACAAAAGCTTCCAGATCGCACCCCATTTACGTTTCTTATACCAACACCCTCCTTACCCATACAGCCTTCAAAGTCATCCCTACTACTGGCAACAATCGCATTGAAATTACCAGTGCAAACTAACACACCATGTCTTGCTACTCTGTTCACTACATCCTGCAGCTTCGCATAAAGTCATCCTTCATTTCATCAGCAGCCTCATTTGTCGGAGCGTACCCTACAACCATACTGACATTACCATGGTCAGATTTTAAACGAGCATAAAGCAAGCGCTCATTAATTGGTTCAAACTCACATACTGCCTTACAAGCATCTCTACTCAGCAGTAAGCTGAGAGAGAGAGAGAGAGAGAGAGAGAGAGAGAGAGAGAGAGAGAGAGAGAGAGAGAGAGAGAGAGAGAGAGAGAGAGAGAGAGAGAGAGAGAGAGAGAGAGAGAGAGAGAGAGAGAGAGAGAGATTATACATCAGTCCGGTATGAGACAACACTAGCGTGTTTTCAATATGGACGGTGAAGGTCAATGCCGAATTGGTGACATGCGTAGGTGTATGGACGTAGGATGACTACTGGGTCTTAATACCAGGCTATGAAGCCTTTATCCAGAGTCGGACACACACACACACACACACACACACACACACACACACACACACACACACACACACACACACACACACACACACACACACACACACACACACACACACACACACACACACACACACACACACACACACACACACACACACACACACACACATACACGATAATGCTATATAAGTGCATATCAGGGAAGGAGAAAATAGACATAAATGATTACTTAACATATGGAGAAGCATCAGCAAGAGGACACTGCAAAAAACTGCATAAGAAGAGAGGTGATAAAGACGTAAGAAAATTCTGTTTCCCAAATAGAGCAATTGATCAATGGAATGCACAACCGAATGAAATAGTGTGTGCCAAAACAATTCACAAATTTCAGGATATGTACGATAAATATGGTTTAAGACACGGGACAGTACGAGCTTGACTCATTCCTGTAAAGATACAATTAGGTAAGAACAATTAGGTAAGAACACACACACACACACACACACACACACACACACACACACACACACACACACACACACACACACACACACACACACACACTCTCCATCAACCCGCCTACAGTATTATCATCATTCCCTCTTCCGTTCAACCTCCTCTTTTCAAGCCACGCCCCCCTCCCTCCTTTGTCCATCAACCCAAATAATAACATATAATAACTCTCCTGGTTCCTGAAGTGTATTGATGGTCGTGTGTGTGTGTGTGTGTGTGTGTGTGATTACTTTCGTATTTACTAGTTCACATAACTACAAGTCAATTGATACTGATCATTTTTCCCTTCATATGTATTAGTCCAGGTATTTGTATATCTAGTTAATTTATGTACACCTGTCTCTTTATATCTGCTTATTATCCTATCACTCAGTTTTTCTACCTCTGTCCTTATGTCTGTCGTCTCCCTGTCTGTTGTGTGTTTCTACCTCGTTAATCTCCTGTTCTTCAACGTCAGGAAATAATAACATTAAAATAAGTTTCGTAACAACGTCTCGGCTACCTAAAGTGTAATTAGATCTGGATGTGTCTTATTGATCCACGGCCATCCGTGATTACAAGGTCGTGGGACTGTAATTCCTTGCATAATTACGCTCATCAGTTTGGAAATGGAATCACGACAGAGTAAAAGTAGGTGCACAAAAGGTGTGTCAAATTACGGGTAATATTAACAGACTTTATCCCTGGGGATAGTTTTTTTTTTTTTTCAAGAATACTCCCTCAGTATCCCTGCTTGTTGTACAAGGCGACTGAAAGGATTGGCGGAGCGTTAGCGCCCCTCCCCGGAAAACAACTAACTAAAAAGACGAAGAAGAAGCCTAGGACAAGGACTGACCTAAACATGACCAAGGACTGGACCAAGGACATGGCAATCACAACATGGAATGTAGCAAACTCTCATCCCTTTTCTGTCCAACTCTCTAATGCAAGAGTTAACCGTTACTCCCAGTCCTTCACTTATGCAACAGGTCAGCTCTGGAACTGTCTTCCTCTGTCTGTATTTCCTGCTTCCTCTGATCTCCAGTCTTTCAAATGCAGTGTGTCCAGGCATCTCGAAATGATCGGATCTTGAATTTGGCTCTCTCTTGTATTTTGTTTTTCTCTTGGAAGGAACAATTTTGCGGGCTCGCGGCCTTTGGTTCCTTCTTCCTCATAAAAGAAAAATTTAGCCCTATGGGGTCAAATTAATTTCTCTCTAAGGATTTCCCACTTCACCTGCCCCTTGTTTCTCTCCGTCTTTGTGCCGTGATCTGTAATCCCTTTCCCCTGGACCTCACCTTCCTTACTCTACCGGCACTCTTCCCTACCAACCCCAGCCAATACCTGTCGAGCAGGGCAGTACTCCCAAGGTGGATGGAAAGCTGATGACAGGGAGAACTGGAGCTCCCGTTTCATCAGCCTTCGGGACTAAGTCCCGACCATCCCCCTTTGCTGAACTTTTTCAGTATCTCATTAACACAGAGAGTACACCAGCATGCTCTTCAATATATGTTTCTCCAACTATGAACACCAAACTACATGCACAGTACACACCACACTTCCTTTTTCAAAATTTTTGAAAATGGCGTCGAAAAACATAGCCTCGGAGTCCCTAGGGGGGGGTAACATAAATGCCCGCACCTTCAGCCCCTCTCCCAGTGACGACTCAAGGTGCCTGGAACCACTGTCTGACTCTTCTTCTTCATTTCTGCAACATTCGTGGCCTTTCCTCTAACTTTCGCTCTGTTGAGCACCACCTCTCCTTCTCTAAACCTCACCTTCTTTTCCTAACTGAGACTCAGCTGTCTGAGGCAACTGACAGCAAACCCTTTTCTGCATCCTCCTACTTTCTCTATACTCATTTCAAAGCCAAAGGTGGCTGTTGTGTATTTGTGTATATATACGCAACAACTTATCATGCTCTCGTGTTCCTGAACTCGATTCTTCTGAATTCTCTACACTCTGGCTTCGGCTTTCCTGTCATTCTCTGACTAAATATATCTGTGCTGTTTACTTATCTCCTAATTCTATTGACAATCAAAAATTCTTTCACTATCTTACTTCTCCGATGGAACACATTCTATCCATCTCTCCTTTCCCTGAAATCTCCATTCTTGGAGATTTCAATGTTCACCACCACCTTTGGTTCTCCTCTCCTTTCACTGATCCACCTGGTGAAGAAGCCTACAACTTTTCTATCCTTAATGACTAGAGCAGCTTGTACAGCACCCTACCCGTATCCCTGAATGCCTTGGAGGGAGCTCCAACATACTTGATCTCTTCCTTACAGCTAATCCTTCTGCTTACACTGTTAATCTTTTCTCTCCGTTGGGCTCCTCCGATCATAACCTTATCACTTTAACCTGTCCTATCGCTCCGGTATGGCCTGCGGACCCTCCAATAAAACGTCGTCTGTGGCACTTTGGAGCTGCGGATTGGGAGGCCCTCATGCAGTACTTCTTTGATTTTCCCCGGAATGATTATTGCTTTCATGGCCGAGAGCCATCTGGATGTGCCTTGCCATTACGGAGGTTATTCTCTCGGGCATGGAAGCATGCATTCCTTTCTCATATCCTTTGACTAACGCAAGAAAGCCTTGGTTTAATCACACTTGTTCTAATGCTGTCCACAACAAGGAGAGGGCCTATAAAAGGTACCGGAGCCATTGCACCCCTGAATCACATCTTTTATACATTTCTGCCCGGAATCGTGCTAAGTCAGTTCTTCGCTCTGCTAAAAATAATTTCATCCGTACAAAATGCTCTCAACTCTCCAACTCGAACTCTTCCCTCTCCTTCTGGCACCTTGCCAAAAACCTTTCTAACAACTTTACCTCATCATCCTTCCCTCCTCTTTTCTACTCTGATGGCTCTGTAGTTATTTCTTCTACTGACAAAGCAGATCTCTTCGCTCAGACTTTGTTCTCCAATTCCACCTTAGACGATTCCGGTGCTGTTCCTCCATCACTTCCCCCCTCTGACTTCCTCATTGCTAACATTAAAATGTCTTCAGCTGATGTATTTTCTGCCATTGCTAGCCTCAGTACTAATAAGGCATATGGGCCTGATGGAGTCCCTCCTGTTGTTCTTAAGAACTGTGCTTCTGTGGTTACACCCTACCTAGGCAAACTCTTTTGCCTTTGTCTGTCAACTTGTACCTTTCCTTCTTGCTGGAAGTTTGCTCTCATTCAGCCAGTCCCAAAGAAGGGTGACCATTCCCAACCCTCTAACTATCGCCCAGTTGCTTTAACATCCTGTATCTCAAAAGTTTTTGAGTCTATTCTTAATAGAAAAATTTTAAAGCATCTTTCCTATCACAGCCTTCTTTCTGATCGCCAGTATGGGTTCCGTTAGGGACGCTCCACAGGCGATCTTCTCACATACCTTTCATCCTCCTGATCATCCTCCTTTCGGGACTTTGGCGAAAGCTTTGCCATTGCACTTGACATCTCAAAGGCTTTCGATCGAGTCTGGCATAAATCTTTAATTTCCAAACTGCCCTCTTACGGTTTCTATCCTTCTTTCTGTGCCTTCATCTCTAGCTTCCTTTCTGGTCGTTCTACGAGTATAGCCGCTGTTGTAGACGGCTATCGTTCTTCTCCTAGATCTATTAACAGTGGTGTTCCTCAGGTCTCTGTCCTATCACCAACTCTCTTCCTTTTATTCATCAATGACCTTCTAAGCTGTACATCTAATCCTAACCACTCATACCCTGATGACTCCACCCTTCATCTTTCCATTCGATTCTCACAACGTCCATCTCAGCAGTTACTTCAACAGGCAAGGGATGAGGCTATGGCACACCTAATGTCTGACTTGGCTCGTATCTCTGACTGGGGTAAAAGTAATCTGGTTGTTTTTAGTGCATCAAAGACTCAGTTTTTGCACCTATCAACCCGACAAAATCTTCCACAGGTATACCCACTTATGTTTAATAATACTCAAATTAATCCTGCGTCATCCTTGAACATGCTTGGGGTTTCATTTGCTCGGGACTTGTCTTGGAAAGATCATATTACATCTCTTGTAAAATCTGCTTCCAAGCGATTGGGTGTGCTTAGCCGACTCCGTTCCTTCTTTGCCCTTGCACAATTGTTGACTCTATATAGGGGTTTTATCCGCCCCTGTGTGGAGTACAACTCTCATGTGTGGGGAGGCTCCCCACATGCAGCTCTTCTCAATAGGGTGGAGTCAAAGGCTTTTCGTCTCATTAACTCTCCCCCTCTTACTGACTCCCTTCAACCTCTGTCTCTTCGCCGCAATGTTGCATCTTTATCTCTTTTCTATCGCTACATCAGTGGTCACTGTTCCTCTGAACTGTCTGCATGCATTCCTGCACTTCTACGACGGGCGCGTAGCACCCGTCTAGCAGCAAACTCTCATCCCTTTTCTGTCCAACTCTCAATTGCAATAGTTAACCGTTACTCCCAGTCCTTCATTTATGCAACAGGTCAACTCTGGAACTGTCTCCCTCTGTCTGTATTTCCTGCTTCCTATAATCTCCATTTTTTCAAACGCAGTGTGTCCAGGCATCTCGAAATGAATGGATCTTGAATTTGGCTCTCTCTTGTATTTTGTATTTCTCTTGGAAGGAACAGTTTTGCGGGCTCATGGCCGTTGGTTCCTTCTTCCTCACATAAAAAAAAAAAAATCTCCCACTCCCACTGTCTTCTGCTAGGCTATATGTACAGGACATGTGGTGTATATTCAGCAATTGTATTCTGGGGAAGCCGTGAGGCGAAACGTCATTACACACTGAGTCCCACATCGGTGTTTCTTTTTTTCTCTAGTTAAGTGACTATTGTTCCTATTATGTCACATACGCATAATCACTATTCTATGACTTACCATATTCTCCTCCAAAATGGGGTGAGGTATAATTCAGAAACAAATGCTCTGTCTAATCCTTAGTTTCACCAGGTTTCATTCCTCGTGTTTCACGCATAATTTCCTATATCAATGAACCTTTATCTTGCTCTGTCATGCCTCCTCCCACAGTCAAACTCAGAGACATGCTCTAAGTGGCTCTGGAGATATGGTAGCACTCTTCTTGAACGATTTATCCTGCATATTCGTCCTCAATATCATTTCGTAGTTTGTTGATGCAAACTGTCAATATTAAGGCGATAAAAATACTGAAGGAATATATTATGTAATGTACAAAATAATTTGCTAGGTAAGAGGAGTTACGAAACCTACTATACCTCTCGGAATATGACCCTCACTCACATATGCTGTACATGCAACGTTCCAGCAAAGCTATCAGAACAAAAGTTGTGTTCGTCTATTATTTTTATGCGTGACCGATTCACGAGGAGGATTGTCTAGATAATCTATATCACTTTTTTTTTTTTTTTTCACTTCAGTGGCGAATTTCCTCTTTCTTGTGACCAATTGGAGAATGATTTTACTAAGCAATTTCAGTCAACAGCAAGAGTGAAGGGAATAAAAAATGGCATTAATAGCCCCCGCTTTTCAAAAAGTGTTTCCTAAAGATAATAAACCATCCGTAAAGCAAGAATATAAAAGTTCTCGGGATGAATGGATTCATTCGTTTTTTGTTCAGTTCACCGAGAACAGTTGAGGTCCAGTTAGATGGAAGATTTTACTGTATGAATACAAAATTATGCTGTTGGCTTATTGACTAGATGGAAGTAATATCATTATCCTGGACATAGAGCGATGCAGCAAGCTAGGAGGTGCCGGGCAGGGGGGGGGGGGGGAAGGCAAGAAATGGGTTGACTGGAGGAGGGGGATGGATGGTACTGTCGCCCAAAGAAGTGATGGGACAGTAGCCTATAATGAAGTTTTAGTCAGCAATAATGCATATACTCTTCCATATATCTTTACCAGGTGAAATTGTAACAACAGAAAACAAACGATATGGCTAAAGTAGTATGTGCATCTCAATTTTTTGGGAAGTAATTAGTTTGTGTCGATACTAGAGAATTCTCAAACTACCTGAAATGTAAAACTATCACCCAGGGACGGTCAAGAATAATTTGCGAAATTTAAATTTGACATGGCAACAAAGAATAGTCCTGTAACTATGTAAGACTGAAAAGATCAGAAAGAATCAGTTCAATCATTAATGATTACTATTGAAACTCTATGTTAGAACACAAATGAATATTATAAAGCCATGTAATATCGTATCTGCTGTTCGGAAAGTGACAAGGTTAGAAGGATATTTAATATGTCTCATCATCATCAAGCGAAGAGGAGTGAAACTGTTGTTCAGAGCAAGTACTTTCTACACTGAAGACGGTCATGTTTCCGGTAAATCACTAGATGACTATAAGTGTCAGATACCTATAAATCAGTGAATAAAGTATGGATAAAGAGAACTTTGAAAACTTGACAAGATTCGAAATTCCTTGAAAAGTCCAAACATAAGTCATTTCCCAATAGCTTCAGGGTCTAAATGGTTTACTGGCGTGGTAGAAAACAAAGGCTTATATATAGATTTACAAGTTCACAACCTTCAGTTCAGTAATTTCAGGTACTCACGACTTCAATAGTTTGTTCAAACGATAAAGATTTGAAAGAATAAAAGAAAGGTATTTCCCTTTCTATGAATCTGTAAATTACGTTCAGGTCCTCCTTACTGACACGTGTAAAAGAAAAACGGTAAAAATCTGAAATACTTTAAAAAACTATCCATCCAGCCATCCATCATCCAATCCTACATTGCCCCATGAGGAGTGTAGGAGCCCGGGGCTAAGCAGTTGGTCTCGACATTTAAGGTGAGAGTGACCAGCCTCACTCATCCCTGAGTGGCATTACATGAGCAATCAACCCCAACAACCCCTTGCATATAAACCTTCACCTGTTCAATCAGACTGGAGCGCAATAATTACTCACTAAGCCACCAGGCGCCAAAATTTGGTTATATGGTTAACACCCAGCGTAGTAAATAACTTTTAAAAATCTTTGAAGAATAAACTGGCGACAATTATGAGCATTTTAACTGAGATGATAAAGAATAAAGGCATGAAGGTTAAGCTCCTATGAAATGTTTACTGATTCATATTTGCTACATACTATTTTTATTGTTGTGGCATTTGTATTGTTCTTACATCATCGCCATGGCATATTATGCTCGGATATATATATATATATATATATATATATATATATATATATATATATATATATATATATATATATATATATATATATATATAGATAGATAGATAGATAGATAGATAGAGTATAGATAGATAAATAGATAGATCTCGAAACATTCTTAGCTGGCCTTTGAAACTGCACAAGTTATTGTGCCTGAAAGCCAACAACATAAATACTTCAGGAAATTCTTCCCAGGTGGCGAGTTTTAACATCACACATTCAGCTTCGGAAGACGTCTCTTACGGTGTTACCTCCTAAAATGTTTAACTGTCTCATGTTATTTTACATCAATATCAGCGTGAAGCAATATTCATTTTTTTTTTCCATAACGACTCTATAGGCACATAAACTTAAATCTATATTAACTATTTTCCACCGAACATTTGGCAGTGCACTGCCTGATGGGTTTTGAAACTGCCTTTCTTCTCGGGGGGACTGTACAGTGCAGATTTTGAACAGTGTTGGGTGTTTCTGTAGGGTGTGAAGAGAACTCCCTGTGCAGACGGTTTTTGTATAAGCGCGACGATGGTGAAGAGACTGAGTCTACATTTTTCTTCGATATTTAAATGAATGAAGCAGAATATCACTGTGTTGGGCGGAAGGGAGTAGGCAGGATGGCCTGCAGCTGTGCTTAAAGTCATCCTTCATTTCATTAGCAGCCTCATTTGTCGGAGCGTACCCTACAACCATACTGATATTACCATGGTCAGATTTTAAACGATCATAAAGCAAGCGCTCAATAATTGGTTCAAACTCACATACTGCCTTACAAGCATCTCTACTCAGCAGTAAGCTGAGTATATATATATATTGTTACGGAACAGAGAAAGATAACGTACACTTTAAGTGAGAATACTAAGAGTCACTACTGTCCCGTAAAGTTCCAGGTTCAAAACAAAAGAGTTAGGTAAAATTACAAGTTAAAGTTCAATGCACAAACTAACAACAAAACATTCAGAACTCATAAGGATAATGTAATGGGAAAAACAGGTTAAATATATGGTTAACTGCAATAGCCTCTATTAACACGAAATTAGCAAGAATAAATTTATCTAAGTCAGCCCTGATAAAATGAGATACCAGATAATACTCAGTGAATGCCAGATAAATAATTACAGATACAAACTATTATCAAAAATGACTGACATAAAGAACCTCACACGAATTACAAAAACTTCACTAGGCCTACAAATTAAACTTATGCTACACAGTACAAGAAAAAATGCAACAACAGTTATACTCAAATTACACACAGCTGCTAGATGGTTGGAGATTTCTTGAGCACTCACAATAATAATATCTGTACAGAGGAGGACAGAGATGTGAACAAAATGAGGAGCAGATCTAAGTGGCAATGATGCAGAGACTGAGCTCATTATATAGGGGCTGGCAGAGCTTGATACAACTTGTAAGAGGGACGCGCAAATGAAGCCATGGGGACAGAGAGCTGAAAATCCCGCAAAGTATAACAGAGAGAACGACTTACTCTACTATAACGGTAGAAGGGGGGGACTGAGGCTGAACACGCTCGTGATCAAACATGCAGCATACTGTGCGTTAAAATTACACAAAGGATGATGAAATCATAGGCTATGTAACACCTCCCCACAAAGAAAAAAGAAATTTACAAAGGAAATTTCTTATTACTCTAAAACAATCTGTCTAAAGTCTGGATAAGCAATCTGCAATAACATTTTCTTTCCCCTTGACATGTTGTATGTCTAATGAATACTCCTGAGGAAGTAGACTCCATCTTGTCAATCTCTGATTTTTATCTTTAAACTTACTAAGGAATTTCAGTGGGTTGTGATCGGTATAAATGACTATGGGGTCAAAACCAGAACACAAATAAAATGAAAAATGCTGTAAACCCAAAATCAAGGCCAAAAGCTCTTTCTCAATAGCTGAGTAGTTCTTTTGAGGTGGAGTGAACTTCTTACTGTAATAAGATACAGGATGTTCAATACCCTGATCATCCTCTTGCAGCAAAACAGCCCCAGCTCCTGTATCACTTGCATCAACAGCCATCTTAAAAGGCTTAGCAAAATTTGGAGTAGCGAGCACTGGCTGACTTAATAGAATAGCTTTAAGTTTGTTGAAAGAGGATTCACAGTTATCGGTCCAGACAAATTCAACTCCCTTTTTCAGTAGGTCTGTAAGTGGTGATACAAGAATAGAAAAGTTAAGAACAAATCTCCTGTAATAACCTACCATTCCCAAAAATCTTTGTAGCTCTTTCCTACTTTTAGGTCTGGGAAGATCACTTATAACCTGAACCTTAGCTCCTGGTGGTGCAACATGTCCATCACCAATTACATACCCAAGGTACTGAACTTTAGCTTGACCAAACTCACACTTTGATAAATTAGCTACAAGATTAGCATGAACTAAACGGTCAAGAAATTTACTGACATGGCATAGGTGATCTTTCCAGTTGTCACTGAAGATTAATACATCATCAATATAAACAACACACCCTTCCAAACCCTCTGTTACAACATTCATGAGCTTCTGAAATGTGGCTGGTGCATTCTTCATACCATACGGCATTACTGAACATGCAAAAGCCTTTCCTAATGTTACAAAACATGAGATCTCCCTAGCACGTTCAGTCATAGGTACTTGCCAGTATCCCTTTAACAAATCAAACTTACTTATGTACCTAGCCTTTCCGATCTTGTCTATGCAATCTTCCACACGAGGGAGAGGGTAAGTGTCTGTTTTGGTTATCTGATTAACACGTCTGTAGTCGATGCAAAACCTCTGTGACCCACCTGGCTTAGGGACTACAGTGACAGGAGAACTCCACTCGCTCTGAGAGGGCTCAATCATCTTGTGGTCCAACAGGTAGCCAAGCTCCTTCTGGATGAGAGGAACTTTCACTGGGTTCACACGGTAAGGAGGCAATTTAATTGGCTTTGCGTCTCCAACATCGACATCATGCATCAACACAGTGGTTCTTCCTGGAGTGGCACGGAACACTTGCGGGTACTCCTGCAGTAATGCCGAAAACTCCTGCCTTTCCTTGGGTGGTAGATGAGAAAGCTTAGTCTGGAGATCATTCATGATATCAGGATTCTTCCCCAAACTATCACTCAGGCTCATACTGCATGGGAGAGCTTCACTTGCAGACTCGGGTGGAACAGCTACAGTGCAGACTGGATTATTTTCGTCCCGCCTGTGATATAACTTTAGCATGTTGATGTGACATAGTTGCTTGCTCTTTCTACGATCTGGTGTGGCGATGACATAGTTGACATCACTGAGTTTCTTCTCCACGAAATAAGGACCACTAAACTTGGCTTGAAGAGGTTGCCCATGAACTGGTAGCAGAATCAAAACCTGATCTCCTGGCTGAAAGTGGCGTAACCTGGACTTCTTATCATACCAAGTCTTCATCTTCTCCTGAGCAGCTCCTAAATTCTCTCTCGCCAGCTGTAAAGCAGTGGACAGCCGTTCTTTGAACTTCATCACATTCTCCAGCAGGTTGACGTCATCTTCCTCCGACAGCCAGCATTCCTTGAGTAACTTAAGGGGTCCTCTTACTTCATGGCCAAACAGTAGTTCAAAAGGTGAGAAGCCCAGTGATTCATTTGGAGATTCTCTTGCAGCAAACACAACGAATGGAAGACCTTTATCCCAGCCTTTCTGATGTTCCAAACAGTATTTCTTGAGCATCGATTTGAGTGTTTGATGATATCTCTCCAACGCTCCTTGGGTCTGGGGATGGTAAGCTGAAGACGTGATCTGGGTGATGCCCAACTCTTTCAGAGACTGCTTGAAAACGTTTGACATGAAATTACTTCCCCAGTCTGACTGTACCTCCTTGGGCAGACCAAACTTTGTGAAGAACCCTAGCATTTCCTTAACCACGTTCTTTGCTGAGATGTTTCTAAGTGGAATGGCTTCAGGATAACGAGTAGCCATATCAATCATGGTCAACACATAAGAAAATCCTGAAGAAGTCTTAGGAAGAGGGCCCACAATATCCACCAACACACGGGTGAAAGGCCCCTCAAAAGGAGGAATGGGAACTAGAGGTGCAACCTTTTCGGTCTGATTACACTTTCCCACAACTTGACAGGTGTGACAAGACTTACAATACCAGGAAACATCCCTGAAGATACCTGGCCAGTAGAAGTGTTTCAAAATGCGTGCCACAGTCTTCCTCACTCCAAGGTGTCCTGCCAAACTGGAATCATGAGCCACTCGAATGATATCCTGCCTACAAACACGAGGGATGACAACTTGATGTACAACCTCCCATTCACAGTCGGCTGATGCTGTTGGGGTCTCCACTTCCTCATAAGTACTCCTGACTTTACATAATAACAAGTAGAAGCACCGGCTGACTCTTCTTCACTGTAAGCAGAGTTAGCTAGACCTTTCAACTCAGGGTCAGCAACCTGCAACTCAACCAACTCTTGACGAGACAAATTATCAACACTACGGGGTACTGCCTCATCTGGTGAGTGGTCCAAATTAGCAAGAAAAGTGTCAGCTAGGATAACATCATCATCATTATCCTCTAAATCACCAGTAACTTTAGACTTAGCCCTAGTGACAGCACATGCAGGGAACACATCAGGGACATCACAATCCTGGGACGCAGCCACTGGCTCACTAGACAACTGAGGAGCTGGACACACTTGACTTCCACCAATATCATTTCCAAGTAAGAAAGTTACACCTGACATTGGGAGTGTCTCAACCAACCCAACCATAACGGAACCATTAACAAAACCAGACTCTAAATTCACTCTGCACAGAGGGACAGAGAAGTAATTATTCCCTACACCTTGTAAGATTACAGTTTCATCAGAGGAATTAACATTAGAGCCTAGAACACTGGTCAGCATAAGGGATTGGCAAGCACCTGTGTCACGATATATTTGAACTGATTTCCTGCCATTACTGTCCAGAGGACTGACAAAACCATCAGACAGGAAATTAGCACATGAACTCTTGAGAGTGTCACCCACGTTACTGCTTCAAAGAGGAGCTCCATCATGAGAATTTAAGTTACCCCTCAAAGCAGGTTCAGTTAACTCAGTTAAAGAATTCTGGGAACTCTCAAGAGTGGACACTAGACCAATTGACTGAATATTTAAAGACTCCTTTTTGTTCACATCACGCTGTCTCCTGAAACATCTCTCCGTAGTATGACCAAGCTTACTACAATAAGTACATTTACTTTTCTGAAATCTAGAGGTGAAGCTGGTATTTACTTCCTGAGAAACATCATCCTTATTCTCTTTCCTGTTACCTGTACTCTGAGTAGAGGCAACGTACTTACTCTCAGCTTTCCCTTTTTCTTTAGAATATCTCTTGTGAGTGAGAACATACTCATCAGCTAAAACTGCAGCATCAGACAAATTATCTATTCTTCTCTCATCAAGATATAGGCTTACATCTTTACTAATACACCTTTTGAAATCCTCCAGCAAAATCATCTGCTTAAATTTACCAAAATCAGAATCCACATTCTTAGAATTTAACCACTGCTCCAACAAATCTTCTTTGATTTTTGCATACTTAACATGGGATTGCATATCTTGCTTGTAAGTTGTCCTAAATTTTAGTCTATAGGCTTCAGGAACAAGCTCATAGGCCTTAAGAATCAAGCTCTTAACTACATCATAATTATCAGATTGATCCTGAGGCAAAGATGCATAAGTTACTTGAGCTTTACCGGTGAGAACAGTTTGAAGGAGTACTGGCCAATACCTTTTTGGCCAATTAAAACCTGTAGCTACCCTCTCAAACAACTGAAAATACTTTGTTAAATCAGATTCATTAAAAGGAGGGACAAGCTTAACATTTTTAGCCACATCAAAATCATCAGAGCTAGATGATCCAGTTCCACCTTGTTTCATGCGATACTCATGGTCTGTCTGAATCCTAGCAAGTTCAACTTGTGCCTCAACCTCCCTAGCACGGGCCTCCTGCAGGGCTAGCTGTAACTTAGCTAATTCAATCTGCGTTTGCTCATTTGGAGGAGTTACATTGAACAAGTTTTCATTAATCATGGCAACAATTTGATCTTTAGACTGATGAGAGCGAACAACAAATCCCAATTGTTGAGCAACAATCTTAAGTTCATTCTTTGTTCTGTTTTCGATATCACACACTGTTTGCACATTTGACAAAAAATCCCTGGCTTCATCAAGTGTAGAAATAGTAGCCATCATGAATATATCACAGTCACAAAATATCAAACAATATCCTTATGATAATATCCTGAATATCCTGATATGAGGTCGCCAAATTTATGTTACGGAACAGAGAAAGATAACGTACACTTTAAGTGAGAATACTAAGAGTCACTACTGTCCCGTAAAGTTCCAGGTTCAAAACAAAAGAGTTAGGTAAAATTACAAGTTAAAGTTCAATGCACAAACTAACAACAAAACATTCAGAACTCATAAGGATAATGTAATGGGAAAAACAGGTTAAATATATGGTTAACTGCAATAGCCTCTATTAACACGAAATTAGCAAGAATAAATTTATCTAAGTCAGCCCTGATAAAATGAGATACCAGATAATACTCAGTGAATGCCAGATAAATAATTACAGATACAAACTATTATCAAAAATGACTGACATAAAGAACCTCACACGAATTACAAAAACTTCACTAGGCCTACAAATTAAACTTATGCTACACAGTACAAGAAAAAATGCAACAACAGTTATACTCAAATTACACACAGCTGCTAGATGGTTGGAGATTTCTTGAGCACTCACAATAATAATATCTGTACAGGGGAGGACAGAGATGTGAACAAAATGAGGAGCAGATCTAAGTGGCAATGATGCAGAGACTGAGCTCATTATATAGGGGCTGGCAGAGCTTGATACAACTTGTAAGAGGGACGCGCAAATGAAGCCATGGGAACAGAGAGCTGAAAATCCCGCAAAGTATAACAGAGAGAACGACTTACTCTACTATAACGGTAGAAGGGGGGGACTGAGGCTGAACACGCTCGTGATCAAACATGCAGCATACTGTGCGTTAAAATTACACAAAGGATGATGAAATCATAGGCTATGTAACAATGTGTATATATATATATATATATATATATATATATATATATATATATATATATATATATATATATATATATATATATGGATGTTAGGACAGTGTACCAATGTACCCTGTGAAGATAAGTGGTGGTGGTTGCATGCACTGGCGTGCATATATATATATATATATATATATATATATATATATATATATATATATATATATATATATATATATATATATATATGGATGTTAGGACAGTGTACCAATGTACCCTGTGAAAATAAGTGGTGGTGGTTGCATGCACTGGCGTGAAGAAAGTTTAAGTTATTATTTTTTCCTATGAATATGAAGTGAGAGTGAACAAAACGGAAACATGGATTTTATTTCTGGGCAACTTTTGTTCAATTCATTCTGGAGAGAAATACATTTTATTTATTTTTTTTTCAAATGTGCTACTCTCATTTTCCTCGTGTCATGCAACACAGGAAAAAAAAAAATCTGTCATCCTGACAAATGGGAAAGTAACACTATTTGCTGCATACTTTTCTGAAATAATTTTTACCTAAATCTGCGTTGGTTAAAGTCCTTTCGAGATGTGGATAAGGAGAAACAGATCCATACATTCTGCGATCGTAACAACATTGTCATCAAATCCTCGAACGATTAAACCTCGAATATATATATATATATATATATATATATATATATATATATATATATATATATATATATATATATATATATATATATAATTTCCTGTGGCACCCCATGGGATGCTTAGGGTCTCGATGACCTCTCTCCACCAATTTTTATCTCTTGCCATCTCCTTCAGGTCCCACCAACATTCCTCTCCTGCTTCTCTTTTCATTGTCCTCAGCCAGGTTTCCCTCGGCCTACCTTTACCTCTTCTTCCTCTAGCAGTCCACTCTGGCACATCCTGTATAAAATTGCCTTCTTTTCTGTATATGTGCCCCAGCCACTTCCAGCGAGATAGTCTCACATATTCATTAACTGGTTCCACTCTCGTAATATCCCTTACTCTTTCATTTGTAACTCTGTCTTGCCACTTTACCCCAAGAATCCTTCTCAGTATTTTATTCTCAAATCCTAATACTTTCTGATCTGTTGCAATTATAGTGTACCATGACTCATGCCCTTAAATTAAAATTGATGTAACGATGGACTTGTAAATTTTCACTTTAGTATGTAACCAAAGCATATTATTATTCCAAACAGATTTCAACATTCCAACAGCTCGCCAAGCCTGTCTAATCCTCTTCTCAGTTTCATTGTTTAATGATCCATTAGATGATACAATCGTTCCCAGATGTTAGAAGTTTTCTACATTCTTCACCACATTATTCCCAGTTACACAATCGATTTGGATCTCCACGTTCATGTTAATAATTTCAGTCTTTCCTAAATTTATTACCAATCCCACTTTTTCTCCTTCCTCCACTAGACAATTAAGCACCCTCTGCATCTCGTAAATACTTCCGCAAATCAGTACAATATCATGAGCATAGTCCAAATCCATCACCTTCTTATTTTCTTTCCAGTTGATTCCTGCACCTGTTCTCCTTACAACCTTTCTCATAACATAATCCATAACCAAAACAAACAGCAATGGCGAAAGAACTCCTCCTTGAATCATGCCTGACCTAACTTCAATTGGATCACTCAAAGAACCACCCACTATTACCTTACAAAAAGTACGTTCATGCAGGCTTCTAATAATATTGACAAACTTTTCTGGTATACCATAGAATCTCAAAATTTTCAGCATAGCTCCACGTGAAAAACTATCAAACGCCTTTTCAAAATCCACGAAATATATACTAAGTGACATTTTCATCTCATTAGCTTGTTGCATTAGATGCCTGACAATAAAAATCTGATCATTACAACCTCGACCCTTTCTACATCCCGCTCGTTCTTCTCATAAAATTTTGTCACTTACTGGCTCTATTATGTTTAAAAAGATTTTGGAAAAGACTTTTGCAACTGCAGGTGTCAAAGTTATCCCCCTCCAATTGCCACACACTCTTAAATCTCCCTTTTTTGGTATTTTTATAATCACTCCATTTTTCCACTCTTCTGGAAATCCACCATTATCCCAAGCCACATTAAAAAGTTTCAAAAGTGCATTCATCAACTCATCATTTTCCAACTTAAGCATTTCAGGAAATAGTCCATCCTCTCCTGGGGCCTTAAAATTCTTTAACTCCTTTATAGAGTTTGTTACCTCTTCCAAGGTTATATCCCCTGTTTCTATCTGCAAATCTCTCTCGGCTGGCAAAATGTCCTCTTCAGCTGGGATTGTTCTATTTAGAACAAATTCAAAATGCTCTTTCCACCTTCCTTTTATATCCAAATCTTTAGTCATCATATTACCATTTCTGTCTCGTACAGGTATTTCCTTCCTTCTCTTTTCAGTCCCAGTTAACTCCTTTATGGCCTGATATGCCGCTCCTGTGCTCTGACCGTCATTTTTACTTGGTTTCATTTCTGTCTCTGTTGCCTTTTCATCATATAACCTGCTCTTATCACCTCTAACGAGTCTTTTTCTTTCACAATGTAAACTCCAGTACTTTGCTCTAAGTACGTCAACTACCTGGCCATCAACATGTTGTTCTTCACTTCTTAACTTCGCCTCTTTCCTTTCCTGAATTACATTCCATGTTTCATCTGACATCCACTTTTTGCTTCTCGCTTTTCTATTTTTCATAATAGTAACCTTAGCACTCTCATGCAAAACCTCTTTTACCTCTCTCCACATTTGATTAATATCATTGTCTTCAGATTCCATAAAAGTCTGCAGGACTAGAAACCTGTTCCTACATTCTCACCGAAACTTTTCCTTCGTGTTCTCATCACTTCTCAGCTCATCAAAATCATAACTATTACCTCCTGTACAATAACCATTAAAGTTTCTCTTAAGTTTTATTTTAATATTTGACACAAGTTGATGATCACTACTTATATCTGCCCCCCTCGTTACGCAAATATCTTGCAAATAACTCCTATCTCTTCTGCTAATTGCAATGTGGTCAATCTGGATACAATATTTACCACATGGTGAAATCCAAGTAGTCTTATGTGTTTTTCTATGTTCAAAGATAGTTCCACCAATTATAAGGTCATTTGTCAAACAAAAGCTTCCAAATCGGACCCCATTTTCGTTTCTTATACCAACACCCTCCTTACCCATACAGCCTTCAAAGTCATGCCTACTACTGCCAACAATCGCATTAAAATTACCAGTGCAAACTAACACATCATGTCTTGCCACTCTATTCACTACATCCTGCAGCTTCGCTTAAAGTCATCCTTCATTTCATCAGCAGCCTCATTTGTCGGAGCGTACCCTACAACCATACTGATATTACCATGGTCAGATTTTAAACGATCATAAAGCAAGCGCTCAATAATTGGTTCAAACTCACATACTGCCTTACAAGCATCTCTACTCAGCAGTAAGCTGAGTATATAATATATATATATATATATATATATATATATATATATATATATATATATATATATATATATATATACTGGAGAGAGAGAGAGAGATTATACATCAGTCCGATATGAGACAGCATTAGCGTGTTTTCAATATGGACGGTGAAAGTCAATGCCGAATTTGTGACATGCGTAGGTGTATGGACGTAGGAGGACTACTGGGTCTTAATACCAGGTTATGAATCCTTTATCCAGAGTCGGACACACACACACACACACACACACACACACACACACACACACACACACACACACAAACTCTTCATGAACCAGCCTACAGTATTATGATCATTCCCTCTTCCGTTCAACCTCCTCTTTTCAAGCCACCCCCCCCCCCTTTGTCCATCAACCCCAATAATAACATATAATAACTTTCCAGGTGCCTGAAGTGTATTGATGGTCGTGTGTGTGTGTGTGTGTGTGTGTGTGTGTGTGTGTGTGTGTGTGTGATTACGTTCGTATTTACTAGTTCACATAACTACAAGTCAATTGATATTGATCATTTTTCCCTTCATATGTATTAGTCCAGGTATTTGTATATATAGTTCATTTATGTATACCTGTCTCTTTATATCTGCTTATTATCCTATCACTCAGTTTCTCTACCTCTATCCTTATGTCTGTCGTCTCCCTGTCTGTTGTGTGTTTCTACCTCGTTAATCTCCTGTTCTTCAACGTCAGCAAATAATAACATTAAAATAAGTTTCGTAATAACGTCTCGGCTACCTAAAGTGTAATTAGATCTGGATGTGTCTTATTGATCCACGGCCATCCGTGATTACAAGGTCGTGGGACTGTAATTCCTTGCATAATTATGCTCATCAGTTTCGAAATGGAATCACGACAGAGTAAGAGTGTTTACAGGAAAGGTGTGTCAAATTATGGGTAATATTAACAGACTTTACCCCTGGGGATAAGGGGGTTTTTCAAGAATACTCCCTCAGTATCCCTGCTTGTTGTACAAGGCGACTGAAGGGATTGGCGGAGCGTTAGCGCCCCTCCCCGGAAGACAACTGATTAAAAAGACGAACAAGAAGCCTCGGACAAGGACTAACCTAAACATGACGACCAAGGACTGGACCAAGGACATGGCAATCGCAACATGGTATGTAGCAAACTCTCATCCATTTTCTGTCTAACTCTCTAATGCAAGAGTTAACCGTTACTCCCAGTCCTTCATTTATGCAACAGGTCAACTCTGGAACTGTCTCCCTCTGTCTGTATTTCCTGCTTCCTATGATTTCCAGTCTTTCAAACGCAGTGTGTCCAGGCATCTCGAAATGATCGGATCTTGAATTTTGCTCTCTCATGTATTTTGTTTTTCTCTTGGAAGGAACAATTTTGCGGGCTCGCGGCCTTTGGTTCCTTCTTCCTCATAAAAAAAAAAGAAGAATTAGCCCTACAGGGTCAAATTAATTTCTCCCTAAGGATTTCCCACTTCACCTGCCCCTTGTTTCTCTCCGTCTTTGTGCCGTGATCTGTAATCCCTTTCCCCTGGACCTCACCTTCCTTACTCTACCGGCACTCTTCCCTACCACCCCTAGCCAATACCTCACCCCACTCACACTCCCACTGCCTTCTGCTATATGTAGAGATGTGTATAATCAGCAATTGTATTCTGGTGAAGCCGTGAGGCGAAACGTCAATACACACTTAGTCCCACATTGGTGTTTCTTTTTTTATCCAATTATGTGACTATTATTCCTTTTATGTCACATACGCATAATCACTATTCTATGACTTACCATATTCTCCTCCAAAATGGGGTGAGGTATAATCCAGAAACAAATGCTCTGCTATTCCTCAGTTTCACCAGGTTTCATTCCTCGGTGTTTCACGCTTAATTTCCTATATCAATGAACCTTTTTCTTGCTCTGTCATGCCTCCTTCCACAGTGAAACTCAAAAACGTGCTCTAAGTGGCTCTGGAGATATGGTAGCACTGTTCTTGAACGATTTATCCTGCACATTCCACCTCAGTATCCTTCCATAGGTTGTTGATGCAAACTGTGTCAATATTAAGGCAATAAAAGTACATTTCAAAAGGAATATGTTATGTAATGTACAAAATAATTTGCTAAGTAAGAGGAGTTACGAAACCTACTATACCTCTCGGAATATGATCCTCACTCACATATGCTGTACATGCAACGTTCCAGCAAAGCTATCAGAACAAAGTTGTGTTTGTCTATCATTTTTATGCGTGACCGATTCACGAGGAGGATTGTCTAGATAATTTATATCACTTTCTTTTTTTTTCACTTCAGTGGCGAATTTCCTCTTTCTTTTTAACAATTGGAGAACTATTTTACTAAGCAATTTCAGTCAACAACAATAGCGAAGGGAATAAAAAATGGCATTAATAGCCCCTGCATTTCAAAAAGTGTTTCCTAAAAGTCCTCGGGCTGAATTGATTCATTCGTTTTTTGTTCAGTTCACCGAGAACAGTTGAGGTCCAGTGAGATGGAATATTATACTATATGAATACAAATGCTGTTGGTTTATTGACGAGATGGAAGTAATATAATTATCTTGGACATAGAGTGATGCAGCAAACTATACTTGCGACAGCGAGAGGTGGCGGAGAAGCCCGTCCCACTCTCTTCCCACTGGAATGCCTGTGATTGGTGGATTGTGGGATGGGAGGTGCGTGGGTGAGGTTAGGAGTCCATTTGATGGCCAGTACAGGTGTATCATCTAATGTGGAAAGACTTCTTCACTTGTCTGGTGCTACTCCCTCTCGCTCTCTCTCTCTCTCTCTCTCTCTCTCTCTCACTTTGTATGTACTGTATATATGTATGTATGTATTTTTTTTTCTTAAAATTTATTGTTTCCATTATATTTTCTAATCTCTTTTTCCATGGCATTGAAATACAAAGGAAAATATTATATTTATCAAAATGTACTTATACCAGTCATTATCTCTTTACATGGCTCATTAAGTCATGCGTGATTCATCGCCGTATTTAACCCTCTCGCGCACGGTAAGTTTTGGTAAGTTTTCTGCTGCACGATTATATCCACCTGGCCACCCGGCCCGGCTGCTTGTGCATGGCAAATAACACGTATTCTCGCCTTACTTTCGCCACCCAAACATCAATATACTGCCATGAAACCTATCTCATCTTATTCGTCAATGTTTGTTCTAGCTGATAAGCACCACAAAAAAAGACAGCAAAACATGAATAAAACAACATTAGGTGGTCATGAATAAACATTTCACTACATCAATTTCAGTTCCCAACATCACCATTTGAATGCTTTCCATCATACAAGAAAATGTTATTAAAAGTTTTGATAGAAAATTTCATCAGCTTTCTAATGAGACAAATCCAGTTGTGTTAAGATTTTTAGTTTTGAAGAAAATAGCCAAAAACTGAAAGCCATTTTTAAAAAAAATTTAGGGAGCTTTTAAGAATTTTTCTCGCACACCTTATGTTTTATTGCATAATATTATGCAGAATTTCACGAGCTTTGCCATGAGCACCAACTGGTTTCGATACACCTCATAGTTTTCGAGTAAATCACCAAAAACGACTGGGTACTCACAGCCGTGCGTCACTTCCATGATGCATGCACAATAATCATTATATTCCTGCCTTTTCGTCAGAGATATTATACTGTTATGGTCTAAATATACGTAGAATTCACTGATCTTGGTCTAAAGATACGTAGAATTCACTGATCTTGGTCTAAAGATACGTAGAATTCACTGATCTTGGTCTAAAGATACGTAGAATTCACTGATCTTTATCGTGGTTCATACGGGAAATCGATAGGTACAATAGTTTTGGAATAATTGGATGACAAACCTAGAGTACTCCTCATCGCCCACAGGCGAGATAAAAACATTCTTTCCTTGCCTCACCCACTTCTACATATTTTTGCTCATTAGGTATTATTATTTTCTTTTTTGCTCAAAGTATACACGTAAAATGTCATAAGGTTTTTGATAGAGCTCTCAGAAACTCAACATGACCACTAGTCATTTGCCAGGTACTGATACTGAAGCTGAACTTTCTTCCATCTCATATGTGTTTAGGTATAAAATAATACTTATTTGTGTTAAAAAAATATAGAACTATAGAAATAGGTCAATACAGTATACAAATCAACAAAATATGGATAACTCATTTCCTCCAGAGGTATTGAGATGCTGGCAGGAGCTTGAAGGATTGCTGGAAGATGAGGAGTTATGTAGTGTGTAAGCATGTGTGTGTGTGGGTGAATGTGTGTGTGGGGGGATGAGTGTGTGTACATGTGTGTGTGTGTGTCTGTGGCTGTGGCGTATGTTCTTCTCTCCTTGCAATATGTTTGCCTAAAACACATGCAATGCACACAATAGATTTCTCCATGAACATTCACTGCAAGCCATACATATATATATATATGTGGCTGTGGCATATTTCTTTTCTCTGATACTTGCACTATGTTTTTGCTAAGTTAGTCAATACATGCAATATTTCTCAGTGAATACTTGCTGCACTATTTTCTTCGTTTGTTTCACACTAAACCATACGCAATATAGCACTGTCTGAGATTGGTATATTACCTTTTCACTAAAGTCTGTGACTGTGTGGCATAAGTGTTGTCTCTGATATTTGTGCTAGGTTTGAGCTACATCAGTCAATGCTTGCAATATTTCTCGGTGAACACTCACAGCACTACTTTATATGTATGTTTCACACTAAACCATACACATTATAAATCACTATCACATGATTCTATCGCAACCTCCTCTATTATTCCCTTCCCGACTCTATGGTGAAGGTGACTGCCTGTTTCCTTAGCGACTGTTGCATATCTCTATGGTGTACATAATGCCTGCTAAGGTAGGTCAGTTATTTCACCAATCCAGGCAATATATGTTTCACAAATATAAGTATTGGCTTCAGTATAAAAAGGTAAAATACTTATCATTTACAGCCTAATGGCTGATAATGGGTCTCAATGTTCCATAGACACAATCACTTCACATTATAGTAAAAAACACTGTACAATCACAATATTTCAATAATGGCTTCTGCCTCGGGTGGGAGAGGGGAAAATGGCGGGTTTAAAGGAATGACTGACAGCTGCACCACCCTCCAGCCCTGCTAGTCATGAGATACTGAGATTTTTCTGCTATGCATTGTCTCGTCAGAGCAGTCACAGTGTTGCCAATGCATCACCTTGCGACAGACACGTGCCCGCTAGAACTCACCAAAATTTGACGCAAATCGGCCGAAAACTTAATTTTTGGTGATTTTTTGTGTGCTTAGGAACGCGATTCGCGTGACTGTGCTTCTTCCTACCAAACCACATGGAACGCGATTTGCGTGATTGTACCAGAGAGGGTTAATAACCTTAAATATACTGTACCAGCCTCCCCCCTTCAACCAATCTCTCTCTCTGTCTCTGTCTCTGTCTGTCTGTCTGTCTGTCTGGTCTCTCTCTCTCTCTCTCTCTCTCTCTGTCGAGAGAAAAAATGAAACATAAGAGGGGTATTGATAAAGGATTTGATATAGATAAGTTTCATAATTCATAAGGAAGAGGGAAGCCAAAATCGAAGGTAGCCAAGTGCGTGTGTAACCTGAGAAGGGAGGCTAATTCTTAAGGGACAATATAATCTGGTGTGTGTGTGTGTGTGTGTGTGTGTGTGTGATACTCCAGGACTTGTACACTCTGCTCCACGTCAATAAAATCATTACTGGTATATGCTATCCCTCCACTTCCACTCAATTTTTATTTTCCCTCAGTTTTTCACTCCTTTCAGTGTCTCTTAACCCCTACACCGCGGGCTTGTTTACCAATGACTTGCGTGTGCTGCGGGGTTATTTGGGCTCCGACAGACTCTCAAAAAATATTTGCCAAAAATCAGTTATTAGTCCTAGAATAATAAAATTACATATGCTTATGGCACATACCTTCAGCTTTCTCCTGGAATGATTGTTGAGCTTTCGTCGGTTACCGTAGGACTTGTGGAGACCTCTGAAGTAGGGTAACAAAGTCTCCACTTTACACTTCCCGACAACCCGTAATATGATTACCATAGCCAGATACAAACACTATAAACACTATTCTACAATTTTCAAGTAGTTTGGGATCCATACTAAAAAAAAAAAACACTGTGAAAGCAATGGAAATTACGAGCGCGTCTGATCATCGCACTGGCACTAGTTCGCTCTTGGTACTCTGTCATTTATTATTCATAAAACCCCTCACACTTTATATTTCTATTACTATATAACACTTATATATATATACAGTCTTTATCCATAAGTTTCCTTCAGTAGTATTAGTTTATTGTCACTGTAGGGATTCAATTTCTTTCAGTAAAATACGTAGCATTCACTTTCTCGTCCTGTATACTGGCATTGAGAGTGAATGTCACTTTCATGTTCACTATCATAACTCATAGCATTCAGACATGCTAGAGTGAAACTTTCACTTTCATTACTCCTAGGGTATATACTCGTATTCTTATAATACTACTCATTTACATTTCTATTTACGTTCTCTATTTTATTTACGTTATTTGCATTTCTATTTTATTTACACTGTGTTGTGCACTGTCACTTGAAATAACTTATGAAACTATTTTCCATTGTTCACGTATATTTACATTCATTACTTTCACTTGCTGTTTACACATTATTTACACATTATTTACAATTCCACTTGCACTGTTTTACTCAATAGAAAGATCGTAGTCACTCTTTTATCAATTGTCAGCCCTTTACCTCTTTCCACACGAGGTTTAGTAGGGGGTAAAGGTCACAGGGCCATTTGCATGGGGGTGAAAAAAGGCCTTGAAGTCAGCAAGAAGAAACATACGTACCCTCGCTTCGGAAGATGAGAGTAAACTGATAACGGAGGGCCAGCGTGGAGGCCTGCTTAGGGGTTATTCAGAGTTACCAATATTAGTTCTTGAAACAGCTAAGTCTAGCACTGAAATGATTGGCAGGAAATCTAGACAATACATTATAAATTTGGTAGTTCCAGGTGAATGTAAATATCACTTAGGCTTCTCCCTTCCCTCCTTACATGTATATTTATTACGAAAATAGATTAGAGGCCTACTTAGGAGATATATATTCAGAGCTACCAATGTTAGATCTTGAAACAGCTTTGTCTAGCACTGAAATGATTGGCAGGAAATCTAGACAATACATTTTAAATCAGGTAGTTCCAGGTGAATGTAAATATCACTTAGGCTTCTCCCTTCCCTCCTTACATGTATATTTATTACGAAAATAGATTATACGGCATATTTCAAGGGGAAAAAAACAGCGAAAATTAACGAACGAGTGCACGTGAGGTGTTGTCAGGTGATAATTAGCCAATTCCAGGTGTATGGGACTCTCACTTACCTTATTTCTTTCTTGTATATATTATTTGGTATAAGAATAGGACATAGGGCTTATTTCAATGGATGAAATCAGTGAAAAATTCCAGGGAAGATTTACTTAACGTTGCATGGCCGGGCAGGCGAGAGGATAGGGTAATGGAGGGGGGGGTAGGGAGGGGAGTCAAGAACGGGGAGAAATGGCTAAATTGTCAACAATGGATGGGAGTACAGATGAGATTAGGAGTGCTGACTAGTGTTGGACATTGGCAGTACTGATAGATGATACAAGCCCCCACTTGGAAGCCCGGGTGAATTCAAAATAACACAGAATCACAAAAGCGACGCCCCGCGGTATGATCCCTTGCTCCCAAGCATCACGAAAGTGATGCCCCGCGGTTAAGGGGTTAAATGTAGCGTACCAGTGTACAGTGCCTCATTCCTTTTGTCCCGTCATCTCCCAACACTCCTCCCTTTCTATCTGTCTGTCTGTCTGTCTGTCTCTCTCTGGCAAGCATGGCCAGGTAATCCCTTCAGCCCTCCCATGAACATCCCCAGGGACGTGAGCGTATAGCCTGAGGGAATATTTGCCTTTTGTATCCTCTGTATTTTGCACCATGCCTCTTCACCTCACCTTCCAGACGCTTTGTCTGCTTGTCTGACAGAATGCTTTGCTTTTGGCTCGTGGTGTATATTGTATGTCCTTTCTAATGCTTTGCTTCTATAATATTAACTTCGCATACCGGCGTACAGTACACTCGGTCAAAAAAAAAAAAAAAAAATCTTGGCAGGGGTGAACAATGTTTTCACAATGAGCGATGCTCCTGTTCATGTTGGTTTAAGCCAGTTTATTCTGAATGAATATTTCCCAGCCATATGGAACATAAATACTTCTTTATGGTTTGTTAAGAAAAACAGTTGAGATTCACAAGCATGAGAATTTTACTCAAGAATAATTTCAAAAGTTTCGTCCACTGTTAAAGTGACAAGACAAAGCTTACAAAGATTATTTTATGATCGTGTACACTCATTGTACAATCATTCTTAATTTTCTCTCTCTCTCTCTCTCCTTCATGATTTTGGTTTATGATGAGTACTATACTGTCCTTTCTAATGATTTACTTGTTATATATTTTTACTAGACTTTCATGTTCTAGAATATCAACATGCACACCTGTATGTATTGTAATATACCATAGGTAATATTCTATATACGCATATTAGTTGTTGTAACCAATAAATATAGCTTCGAACAATGGCGATCAATTTGGTGACAATACTACAGGGAAGTATAAGCGCTGTCACACCTCACCATTCTGCTCATCTCCGTAGACCAATCAGGGACGAGAGAAGGAAAGACTTTTCCTCGCTCTTCTCTGAGAGAGGCGCTTCTCCGCCACCTCTCGCTGTCGCGAGTATAGGAGGTGTCGGGCAGGGGGGGGGGAGGGGGAAGGCAAGAAATGGGTTGACTGGAGGAGGAGAATGGATGGTACTGTCGCCCAAAGAAGTGATGGGACAGTAGCCTATAAAGAAGTTTTACTCAGCAATAATGCATATACTCTTCCATATATCTTTACCAGGTGAAATTGTAACAATAGAAAACAAACGATATGGCTAAAGCAGTATGTGCATCTCAATATTATGGGAAGTACTTAGTTTGTGTCGATACTAGAGAATTCTCAAACTACCTGAAACGTAAAACTATCACCCAGGGACGGTCAGGAATAATTTGCGAAATTTAAATTTGACATGGTAACAAAGAATAGTCCTGTAACTATGTACGAATGAAAAGATCAGAAAGAATCAGTTCAATCATTAATGATTACTATTGAAACTCTATGTTAGAACACAAATGAATATTATAAAGCCATGTAATATCGTATCTGCTGTTCGGAGAGTGACAAGGTTAGAAGGATATTTAATATGGCTCATCATCATCAAGCGAAGAGGAGTGAAACTGTTGTTCAGAGTAAGTACTTTCTACACTGAAGACGGTCATGTTTCCGGTAAGAGAAATCACTAGATGACTAAGTGACAGATACCTATAAATCAGTGAATAAAGTAGGGAGAAAGAGAACTTTGAAAACTTGACAAGATTCGAAGTTCCTTGGAAAGTCGAAACATAAGTCATTTCCCAAGAGCTTCAGGGTCTTAATGGTTTACTGGCGTGGTAGAAAACAAAGGCTTATATATACATTTACGAGTTCACAACCTTCAGTTCAGTACTTTCAGTTACTCACGACTTGAATGGTTTGTTCAAACGATAAAGATTTGAAAGAATAAAAAACAAAGGTATTTCCCTTTCCATGGATCTGTAAATTACGTTCAGGTCCTCCTTATCGACAAGTGTAAAAGAAAAAAGATAAAAATCTGAAATACTGCAGAAAACTAACTTTTAAAAATCGGTAAAGAATAAACTAGCAACAATTATAAGCATTTTAACTGACAAGACAAAGAATAAAGGAATGCAAGTTCACCTCCTACCAAATGTTAACTGATTCATATTTGCTACCATAGCATTTTTATTGTTGTGGTATTTGTATTGTTCTTACATCATCGCCATGGCATATTATACTCGTATATATATATATATATATATATATATATATATATATATATATATATATATATATATATATACATTGTTACGGATTAGGGTTCAAACCCGTAACATTAAATAATAATGAACAACTCCCATCAAAAGGCAACAAAACTAGAATTACTACATTACTACAAGAATGGAAGTTACCAAAAATAATATACTGGAGGGTTAAAATTATCCTTCAGTGAAACCCTAAAACTATACAACAGCCAGGAAGATCTTCATCACGTCATTGGTTTAATTCAGTTTTCTTTTGGTACCAGCAGTCAAATTAATAGCTTAGGCTTTCATAAATTCAAAGAAAATATAAAGTCAGATATTATTTACATATAAATTACATTTTATACATTTACACCCTTACTCATACAAGATAACAGATTATACTTATCAAACAGAGTTACACAAGGCACCACAAATACAAGGTAAGCAGACCCATGATGACAGGCAGGTCAGGTCAGGTCAGAGCTCGGAGATGAACTGCTCTCACAAGTGTATAACTTGCAGTCATCACCTTGGTCATTGAGCATATCATACAGTGCCAAATCTACAACTACATGAATAACAAATAAGTTAACAAAGAAATAGTTTACAGTACTTCATTATCATGTTTGAATGAAGACCAACAATAAGAAAATAATAATCCCACTATATCTATTCCTACGTCTGACAGCACTACTGGATGAACAGGCATACGAGAGCACAGGAGGGGGGGGGTATTCGAAACTACTGGCGCCAAGACAGCCGGCTTTTACTGCCTGGAGAAAAGGTGTCTGGAATTCCACACTCCTGGGCAGAAACACTGTTCATCCAGTAGTTAAACAAAATAAATGTAATACATAACACCTCCCCCATCAAGAGATTTATAAGAAACGTTATAAATCAAGTCTTTAAGTCCTAGATAACATGTCTGCAATTACATTATTCTTCCCTTTTATATGAAAAATGTTCAGTTTATATGGTTGCAATGCCAGAGTCCATCTCATGAGACGTTGGTTAGAGTTTTTCATTTTATGCAGAAATATAAGGGGGTTATGATCAGTGAACACATCAATAGGAAAAGTAGAACCATTCAAGTACACACTGAACCTTTCAATAGCAAACAACATGGCATAGCATTCTTTCTCTATCGTACTGTAATGCTTTTGGTATGTTTTGAACTTAGTGGATGCATAACAAACAGGATGTAGCACATTATCATCACTAAACTGTAATAACACTGCCCCTGCTCCCACATCACTAGCGTCTATTTGCATGACGAATGGCTTATTGAATTGCGGAGATCTCAATATGGGTGCGTTGGTGAGAAGAGCTTTGATTTTAACAAAAGAGTCTTGGCACTCCTGGGTCCACACAAATTTTGTCTTGGGACTGACAAGGTCGGTTAAAGGAGCCGAGAGATCAGCAAAATTGGGCACAAACCGCCTATAGTACCCAGCCATGCCTAGGAAGCGCATCAATGCCTTTCGATCATGAGGCACAGGCAGTGATGTAATGGCCTCCACTTTTGCGGTTACTGGGCTCACTTCACCTTGCCCAACAACATGACCCAGGAATATCACCTTGGCGTGCCCAAACTCGCTCTTGGCCAAGTTTATTGTTAGCCGTGCGTCAGCCAAGTTGTAGAAAAGGGCGCGCAGTTGAAGACGATGATCATCCCAGGATTTGCTGTATACAATCAGATCGTCCAAGTAAGATTGCACTCCGACTAGTCCCTCGGTTACCCTATGAATCAGTCGTTGGAAGGTCGCTGGGGCGTTGATCATACCAAAAGGCATGACAGTGTATTGGTATAAACCGTCAGGGGTAACAAATGCAGAGATCCGTTTGGCTCGCTCAGTCAGCCGCACCTGGTAGTATCCACGCAATAAGTCAATCTTTGTGATGAATTTTGCTTCTCCCAGTTGGTCGATCAGGTCATCTATTCGAGGGAGAGGATAACAGTCCTGACAGGTCAGTTGGTTCACCTGGCGATAGTCAGTACACATGCGAAACGATCCATCCGGCTTGTCCACCAACAGGCATGGCGAAGCCCACTCACTGTCACTCATCTCCACCAGGCCATGGTCCATCAAGAACTGTACCTCTTTCCTCAGGGCCTCCCGCTTCCATGGACTGGCACGGTAAGGATGCTGCTTGAATGGCCGAGCACCCTCGACCAACACTACATCATGCTCAACCAGGGGGCACTGCTGAGGGACATCACCAAACAGCTGCGGAAACTCAGTTAACAGGCGTTCCAAGTCACCACTGTGGTCAGGCGGCAAATGCTGGAATTTCAGATGAGGGTTAGCCAAGAAATCCGAGTTTTGTAATTTAGGGTCCGAAACCAACGAAATATCGTCCTGTTCATCTGCATTAATAGTTTCTGATACACCCAAGTTCAGGACAGGGGTCTCATTGTCAGGCCTTCTTATAAAATATGGCTTGATCAGGTTCACATGTATCAGTCTCTCTGCCTTTCTTCTATCAGGAGTTTTAAGGACATAATTTACATCACCGATCTTCCGTTGAATCACATAAGGACCGTGAAACTTACTTTGTAAAGGTTTCTTAGGGATTGGCAGAAATGCTAACACAAGATCACCTGGCTTAAACTCTCTTACAACAGCTTTTTTATCAAAATTGTCTTTCATTTTTACTTGAGAATCCCTTAAGTTTTTCATAGCATGTTCTACAGCAGATTTTAATCTCTGTTTAAACTGTTGTACATAGGTAAGTAGAGGTTTATTAGAGGGTTCATCTAACCAAGATTCCTTCAGGACTTTCAGAGGACCTCTAACCTCATGACCATACACTAACTCAAAAGGTGTAAAACCAAGGGAATCTTGTACACTACTCCTTACAGCATACAACACGAAATGAATGCCTTCATCCCAGTCTGCATTATTCTCCTCACAATACTTAGTCAACATTGATTTCAGAGTTTGATGCAGTCTCTCTAATGCACCTTGGGACTCTGGTCTACAGGCTGTGGAATGGTACTGGCGCACTCCCAACTCATCCATAGTTTGTTTGAAGAGATTAGAAGTGAAGTTACTACCCAAGTCAGATTGGACAACACGAGGAATTCCATACTGAGTGAAGAATTTACCAAGGGCTTTCACTATGTTCTGAGAAGTTATTCTCTTCAGTGGAAAAACCTCTGGATATCTGGATGTTGAACACATAACTGTTAGCAAGTACTCATTTCCAATGCGTGTTTTAGGCAAAGGACCAACACAATCAATTATCACTTTACTGAAAGGTTCCTCAGTCACTGGAATAGGATTTAATGGTGCAGGTTTTATTGGCCGATTTGGTTTTCCAGCCATTTGGCACTCATGGCATGTCTTACAGTAGTAGGCAACAGACTGCTTCATTTTAGGCCAGAAGAAGTCTTTGGAGATTTTACTGTAAGTTTTGTTAATGCCTAAGTGTCCACCACTGAGGTCATGAGCTATTGACATGACAAAAGATCTGAACTTTCTAGGTATCACCACCTGATGGCATTCTTGCCAGGTTTCATTGGCTGGTACATTGGGAGGTCTGTATTTTCTCATTAGGATACCGTTCTTCGTATAAAAGCAAATAGGAGAGTTCACTATCTCCGAATCCTGTACAGTCTTATCAAAGAACTGTATTAACTCAGAGTCTTGTACCTGAGCGTCTTTAAGAGTGTTTGAATCAATTGGTACATTACTAAGGTGCTCTGGAGAAGTTAACACCTGAGAAGGGTCATTATCAGGAAATAGGTGGGAGAGGTCAACATCCACAGAATCAGTGCTATCTTTACTGTCACCCTGTTGAGCTGCCGTGTTCCTTGTCACTACACACGAAGGGAATAAGTGAGGATACTCTTTTTCCAGTTGCTCTGTGTTATTACATTGTGAGGGAGCCAAAGCTACAATGGGGTCAGGTACAACTTTTCCACCTGCAATATCATTCCCTAAGAAAAAGTTCACTCCCTTTACAGGCAGAGACTCTTGAACTCCTACAGTGAAGTAACCACTAGCTAATTCAGTATTCAAATAAACCCTAGCCAGAGGAACAGCAATACACCCACTAACTCCCTGAATCAGAACACTCTGGGCCAAATAACAGTCCTCCAAATCAGGCATCAGACCTTTTAACATGAGGCTATGAGAGGCTCCTGTGTCTCTAAGTACTTGAATGGGATATTTAGTGGAGGTGTCAGAAGAAGAAACTGTTCCTGTAGAACGAAAGGGTTGAAACTGATCAACAGAACATCTAGGAGGGTCATTACAAGCCGAAACACTGTCTCGAGTCCGTGTTGGGATATTAGGACAGTCACTCAGAACTGACTGTTCAAAATTTTGCTTTGGAACAGAATTAGATGGTTCACTAGTAGGCAAATGAGAGAAAATGCTAGTGCTAGCCAAAACTTGTTCTGAGCGTTTTTCTTTACTTTTAAGCTTAGGACATTCCCTAATGTGATGACTGGGGTGTTTACAGTAAGCACAAATCAAAGTGGATGTGGAAGAGTTTGGGATTTTACCTGGTTCAGTCTTTCTAGTTACAGTATTCCCATAAGTTAACCTAATAGATGGCTGGAAGCCACCAGAACCATTCCCACCGCTTGTTATTAGAGTTCCACCACCGCCTCGGGAACTGCCTGCAAGGTCTGTCCCCTTCTGTTTCTGCCTGACATACGAGTCACCATGAGTCAACCTATAATTTTCAGCTAAGGTGGCTGCCTTGTTTACAGTAGTAACTTCTCTCTCCTGTAGGTATAATTTCAAGGAATATGGAACTTTGCGGAGAATTTCTTCAAGCAAAATCAGCTGACAGAGTTGCTCAAAAGTAGTTACTTTACTAGCCCTCAACCAAGCACTGAAAATCCTTTCTTTTTCTTTGATAAATTCTAGATATGTTTGTTTCTCTCCCTTCTTCAGATTACGGAAATTCTGTCTATGGGTCTCGGGAACTTGATCATATGCTTCCAAGATGGTCTTTTTTAGATGATCATAAGTCAACTCATCACTAGGCAAATTAGAGTAAATCATCTTAGCCTTACCTACAAAAGCTGTTTGGGCAAAGAAACTCCATTGGTCTTTTGGCCATTTAAGTTGGTTTGCCACACGCTCAAAGAGATTGAAGAAATTCTCCACATCAGTCTCATCAAATCCGGGCACAAATTTTAAAGAGTTTCCAAGATCAGAGATAGATTTATTTGCATTAGCTTCTCTGTTTTTCATACCTTCTTCATTCTTTAGTTTCAACACTTGAAGTTCATGTAAACGCTCTTGAGCTTTCATTTCCTGCTCTCGAGCTTTCATTTCCTGCTCTTGAGCTTTCATTTCCTGCTCTCGAGCTTTCATTTCCTTTTCATGCTCTCTTTGTTTCTCTCTATCCTCAAGTTCCAACTTTTTAATCATAAGTAAAGATGCACTACCTCCGTCACCATAACACAGACTATATGCTTCAAGAGGTAGCAACTCATTTTTTTACCATTCTATCGATCACACTCTTCTTTATCTCCGCTTTAGTCATGCTAGATTTATGAGGAACTTCATATATGGCTGCTAACGCCATCCAGTCAGTTTTCTTAATCTGAGAAACAGCCAAAGTGCTTAAACACGGTTTCTCAACAAATTCATCAATGTTAAATTCCATATTGAACTTAATTCAGGTCTAAAGGAATTAGCAAAAGAGGGAAGGTTAGAGAGAGCACAAAATCAGAAATCTCACGCCACGCAAATACCAATGTCCTGATTTGCCACGATTACGTTCGCACAATTATCGACCAATGACGTCAGTACTTAGCTGCTGTATAAAGGCAATGTATCCCGGACAGGCCCCCACTTAATGTTACGGATTAGGGTTCAAACCCGTAACATTAAATAATAATGAACAACTCCCATCAAAAGGCAACAAAACTAGAATTACTACATTACTACAAGAATGGAAGTTACCAAAAATAATATACTGGAGGGTTAAAATTATCCTTCAGTGAAACCCTAAAACTATACAACAGCCAGGAAGATCTTCATCACGTCATTGGTTTAATTCAGTTTTCTTTTGGTACCAGCAGTCAAATTAATAGCTTAGGCTTTCATAAATTCAAAGAAAATATAAAGTCAGATATTATTTACATATAAATTACATTTTATACATTTACACCCTTACTCATACAAGATAACAGATTATACTTATCAAACAGAGAGTTACACAAGGCACCACAAATACAAGGTAAGCAGACCCATGATGAGAGGCAGGTCAGGTCAGGTCAGAGCTCGGAGATGAACTGCTCTCACAAGTGTATAACTTGCAGTCATCACCTTGGTCATTGAGCATATCATACAGTGCCAAATCTACAACTACATGAATAACAAATAAGTTAACAAAGAAATAGTTTACAGTACTTCATTATCATGTTTGAATGAAGACCAACAATAAGAAAATAATAATCCCACTATATCTATTCCTACGTCTGACAGCACTACTGGATGAACAGGCATACGAGAGCACAGGAGGGGGGGGGGGTATTCGAAACTACTGGCGCCAAGACAGCCGGCTTTTACTGCCTGGAGAAAAGGTGTCTGGAATTCCACACTCCTGGGCAGAAACACTGTTCATCCAGTAGTTAAACAAAATAAATGTAATACATAACAATATATATATATATATATATATATATATATATATATATATATATATATATATATATATATATATATATAGATATATATATATATATATATATATATATATATATATATATATATATATATATATATATATATGTGTGTGTGTGTGTAAGAAACTTTCTTTGCTGGCCTTCGAAACTACACAAGTTATTGTGCCTGAAAGCCAACAACATAAATACTTCAGGAAATTCTTCCCAGGTGGCGAGTTTTAACATCGCACATTCAGCTTCGGAAGACGTCTCTGACGGTGTTACCTCCTAAAATGTTTAACTGTCTCATGTTATTCATTTTATATCAATGTCAGCGTGAAGCAATATTAATTTTTTTTTTTCCCATAACGACTCTATAGGCACATAAATTTAAATCTATATTAACTATTTTCCACTGAACATTTGGCAGTGCACTGCCTGATGGGTTTTGAAACTGCCTTTCCTCTCGGGGCGACTGTACAGTGCAGATTTTGAACAGTGTTGGGTGTTTATGTAGGGTGTGAAGAGAACTCCCTGTGCAGACGGTTTTTGTATAAGCGTGACGGTGGTGAAGAGACTGAGTCTACATTTTTCTTCGATATTTAAATGGATGAAGCAGAATATCACTGTGTTGGGCGGAAGGGAGTAGGCAGGATGGCCTGAGATTGTAGTGGATGTTAGGACAGTGTACCAATGTACCTTGTGAAGACAAGTGGTGGTGGTTGCATGGACTGGCGTGAAGAAAGTTTAAGTTATTATTTTTTCCTATGAATATGAAGTGAGAGTGAACAAAACGGAAACATGGATTTTACTTCTGGGCCAGTTTTGTTCAATATATTCTCGAGAGAACAACTTTTTTTTTTTTTTTTTCAAATGTGCTACTCTGATTTTCTTCGCGTCATGCTACACAGGAAAAAAAAAAAAAATCTGTCATCCTGACAAATGGGAAAGTAACACTATTTGCTACATACTTTTCTGAAATAATTTTTACCTAAATCTGCGTTGGTTAAAGTCCTTTTGAGATGTGGAAAAGGAGAAACAGATCCATACATTCTGCGATCGTAACAACACTGTCACCAACTTCCTTGAATGATTGAACCTCGAATATATATATATATATATATATATATATATATATTTATATATATATATATATATATATATATATATATATACTGGAGAGAGAGAGAGAGAGAGAGAGAGAGAGAGAGAGAGAGAGAGAGAGATTATACATCAGTCCGGTATGAGACAGCACTAGCGTGTTTTCAATATGGACGGTGAAAGTCAATGCCGAATTGGTGACATGCGTAGGTGTATGGACGTAGGAGGACTACTGGGCCTTGATACCGGGCTGTGAAGACTTTATCCAGACACGGACACACACACACACACACACACACACACACACACACACACACACACACACATACTCTCCATCAACCTGCCAACAGTATTATCATCATTCCCGTTTCCGTTCAACCTCCTCTTTTCAAGCCACGCTCCCCCTCCCCCCTTGTCCATCAACCCAAATAACCAAATAATAACAAATAATAATTTTTCAGGTGCCTGAAGTGTATTGATGATCGTGTGTGTGTGTGTGTGTGTGTGATTACGTTCGTATTTACTAGTTCACATAACTACAAGTTAATTGATATTGATCATTTTTCCCTTTATATGTATCAGTCCCGGTATTTGTATATGTAGTTCATTTATGTATACCTGTCTCTTTACATATGTGGTAGGTGGGGGAGCTCACCATCCACTCACTCGATGTAGTGCTGCTCTCGGGTGTCTCCCCTTTCCTCTCCTCCATCCTTCTTTCCTTCCATCCTCTTCTGTCTTCCTTTCCTTCATTCTTTCCTTGTCCTTCTGCCTTAGGGTAACTTTACACTCCCCCTTCTGTCTATCTTTCCTTCATTCTTTCCTCTTCCTTCTGCCTGTGGGTGACTGTACACTGTGTGACAAGCCAAATGGTTTCCTGTACATCAGGAAACCATTTACTGTGCTGGGTGGTAACCATATAACCAAATTTTGGCGCCTGGTGGTTTAGTGGGTAATTATTGCGCTCCAATCGGATTGAGCCGGTGAAGGTTTATATCCAAGGCGTGGTTGGGGTTGATTGCTCATGTAATGCCACTCAGGGATGAGTGAGGCTGGTCACTCTCATCTTAAATGTCAAGACCAACTTGCCTAGCCTTGGGTTCCTACGCTCCTCTGTGGGGCGACATAGGATTGGATGATGATGATAATGTCTCTTTACATCTACTTAATTTCCTATCACTCAGTTTCTCTGCCTCTATCCTTATGTCTGTCGTCTCCCTGTCTGTTGTGTGTTTCTACCTCATTAATCTGTTCTTCGATGTCAGAAAAAATAACATTAAAATAAGTTTAGTAATAACGTCTCGGCTACCTAAAGTGTAATTAGATCTGGATGTGTCTTACTGATTCACGGCCATCGTGATTACAAGGTCGTGGGACTGTAATTCCTTGCATAATTACGCTCATCAATTTGGAAATGGAATCACGACAGAGGAAGAGGAGGTGCAGGAAGGGTGTGTCAAATTACGGGTAATATTAACAGACTATCATAATGACAGACACGGATAATTATGTAACTATTATTCCTTTTATGTCACAGAGGCATAATCACTATTATATGACTTGCCATATTCTCCTCCAAAATGGTTGATGTATAATCCAGAACCAAAGCTCTGTCTATTACTCAGTTTCACCTGGTTTCATTCCTCGGTGTTTCACGCATAATTTCCTATATCTATGACCTCGGTGTTTCACGCATAATTTCCTATATCAATGAACCTTTTTCTTGCTCTGTCATGCCTCCTCCCACAGTCAAACTCAGAGACGTGCTCTAAGTTGCTCTGGAGATATGGTAGCACTCTTCTTGAACGATTTATCCTGCACATTCCACCTCAGTATCCTTTCGTAGGTTGTTGATGCAAACTGTGTCAATATTAAGGCGATAAAAGTACATTTCAAAAGGAATATGTTATGTAATGTACAAAATAATTTGCTAAGTAAGAGGAGTTACGAAACCTACTATACCTCCCGGAATATGACCCTCACTCACATATGCTGTACATGCAACGTTCCAGCAAAGCTATCAGAACAAAGTTGTGTTCGTCTATTATTTTTATGCGTGACCGATTCACGAGGAGGATTGTCTAGATAATCTATATCACTTTCTTTTTTTCACTTCAGTGGCGAATTTCCTCTTTCTTTTTAACAATTGGAGAACGATTTTACTAAGCAATTTCAGTCAACAGCAATAGTGAAGGGAATAAAAAATGGCATTAATAGCCCCTGCATTTCAAAAAGTGTTTCCTAAAGATAATAAACCATCCGTAAAGCAAGAACATAAAAGTTCTCGGGCTGAATGGATTCATTCGTTTTTTGTTCAGTCGACCGAGAACAGTTGAGGTCCAGTTAGATGGAAGATTATACTATATGAATACAAAATTATGCTGTTGGCTTATTGACTAGATGGAAGTAATATCATTATCCTGGACATGGAGTGATACAGCAAACTAGGAGGTGCCGACGAACAATAGTCCTTTAACTATGAAAGACTGAAAAGATCAGAGAGAATGAGTTCAGTCATTAATGATTACTATTGAAACTCAATGTTAGAATATAAATGAATAATATAAAGCCATGTAATTTCGTATCTGATGTCCGGGAAGCGACAAGGTTAGAAGGATAATTAATATGGCTCATCATCATCAAGCGAAGAGGAGTGAAACTGTTGTTCAGAGCAAGTATTTTCTACACTGAAAACGGTCATGTTTCAGGTAAGAGAAATCACGTGATGACTACGTGCCAGATACCTATAAATCTGTGAATAAAGTATGGAGAAAGAGAACTTTGAAAACTTGACGAGATTCGAAATTCCTTGGAAAGTCGAAACATTTCCCAGTAGCTTCAGGGTCTAAATGGTTGACTGGCGTGGTAGAGAGCAAAGGCTTATATACAGATTTACGAATCCAAAACTTTGAGATCAGTGTTTTTAGTTACACGGAACTTAACTGGTTTATTCAAACAATAAAGAATTGAAAGAATAAAAGACAAAGGCATTTCCCTTTCCATGGATCTGTAAATTACGTTCAGGTCCTCCTTACTGACACGTGTAAAAGAAAAACGGTAAAGATCTGAAAAACTGTCTAAAACTTACTTTTAAAAATCTGTAAAGAATAAATTGGCAACAATTATAAGGATTTCAATTGAAGGGAAGACAAAGAATAAAGGCAAGCAGGTCCAGCTGATAAAGGAGATCTCTTCACTCAGACTTTCTCCTCCAATTCCACCTTAGACGATTCCGGTGCTATTCCTCCATCACTTCCCCCCTCTGACTTCGCCATGGCTGACATTAAAATTTCTTCACCTGATGTATTTTCTGCCATCACAGGCCTCAATACTAACAAGGCATATGGGGCTGATGGAGTCCCTCCTGTTGTTCTCAAGAACTGTGCTTCTGTGGTTACACCCTGCCTAGGCAAACTCTTTCGCCTTTGTCTATCAACTTGTACCTTTCCTTCCTGATATAGTTTGCTCTCAGCCAGTCCCAAAGAAGGGTGAGCATTCCCAACCCTCTAACTATCGTCCAATTGCTTTAACATCCTGTGTTTCAAAAGTTTTCGAGTCAATTCTTAATAGAAAAATTTTAAAGCATCTTTCCTATCACAACCTTCTTTCTGATCGTCAGTATGGGTTCCGTCAGGGACGCTCCACTGGCGATCTTCTATCCTACCTGTCACTCCTGGTCATCCTCCTTTCGGGACTTTGGCGAAAGCTTTGTCATTGCACTTGACGTCTCAATGGTTTTCGATCGAGTCTGGCATAAATCTTTAATTTCCAAACTGCCCTCTTACGGTTTCTATCCTCTATCTATGCCTTCATCTCTAGCTTCGTTTCTGGTCGTTCTATAGCTGCTGTTTTAGACTGTCATCGTTCTTCTCCTAGATCTATCAACAGTGGTGTTCCTCAGGGCTCTGTCCTATCACCAACTGTCTTCCTTTTATTCACCAATGACCTTCTAAGCTGTACATATAACCCTATCTACTCATACGCTGATGACCCCATCCTTCACCTTTCCATTCAGTTCCCGCAACGTCCATCTCAGCAGTTACTTCAACAAACAAGGAATGAGGCTATGGCATGCCTAATGTCTGACTTGGCTCGTATCTCTGACTGGGGTAAAAATAATCTTGTTGTTTTTAATGCATCAAAGACTCAGTTCTTACACCTATCAACCTGACAAAATCTTCCACAGGTGTTCCCACTAATGTTTAAAAATATTCAGCTTAATCCTGCGTCATCCTTGAATTGGGGTTTCATTTACTCGGGACTTATCTTGGAAAGATGATATTACATCTCTTGTAAAATCTGTTTCCAAGAGGTTAGGTGTGCTAAGCCGACTCAGTTCCTTCTTTACCCCTGCACAACTCTTGACTCTATACAAGGGATTTATCTGCCCCTGTGTGGAGTACATCTCTCATGTGTGGGGAGGTTCCTCACATACAGTTCTTCTCAACAGGGTGGAGTCAAAGGCTTTTCGTCTCATTAACTCTCCTCCTCTTACTGACTCCCTTCAACCTCTGTCTCTTCGTCACACTGTTGCATCTTTATCTATTTTCTATCGCTACATCAATGGTCACTGCTCCTTTGAACTGTCTGGATGCATTCCTCTGTCTCTACGACGGGCACGTAGCACCCGTCTAGCAGCCAACTCTCATCCCCTTTCTGTCTAACTCTCTAATGCAAGAGTTAACTGTTACTCCCAGTCCTTCAGTAAAGTTTGCTTTTATGAAATTCACATCTATAAACTGTTCGCTGGCCGAGCCGGAAGTCGATCCTGGGTCCTTTAAGACTGCAGGCCGCCCCTCTACCGATTCAACCACCTCCTCCCTCTGACCCTGAAAGGTGCAAAATCAAGGTTACTGGTTTTCAGAGGGCTGTAACTTGAAACCGGTTGAAGGTAGAGATGTTTACTATTATGAACATGCAGGAACTCGTAATATTGGCCCTCATTTGACACCAAGACCTTTGACCTTGAGTGACCTTGGAAGGTGAAACTCAAGGTCACGGATATTAAGGGGGCTATAGCGTAACTCGAAACTGGTTGAAGATAGAGAGATATTTACTATTATCAGCACATAGGATGGCTCATGGGTTTTTAATTGGTGCCATGACCTTTGACCGTAAGTGACTGTGAAAGGTCAAACTCATGGTCACGGATATTCATGGACCTATAACTCGAAACTCGTTGTCGATAGAGATGTTTACTATTACCATGATATCTCTCATATGGGCTTTCATTTGGCACCATAACCTTTGATCTTCATTGACCTTGAAAGGTCAAATGCAAGATCACAGATATTCAGAGGAGGTAACTTGAAAACGTTTGTGTCATTACCATAGACTTTTACTGTATACTGACATCAGTGTTCAACAGCAGTGGTATGTGGGGGCGCTCACCATGCAGTCAGTGTAGTGCTGCTTTGGGTGTCTGCCCTTTCCTCTCGTCCTTCCTTCCTCTTCTTTCTTTCCTTCCTCTTCTTTCTTTCCTCCGTTCTTTCCTCGTCCTTCTGCCAACGGGTGACTTTACACTCCCTCTTCTATCTTTCTATCCTTCATTCTTTCCTCTTCCTTCTGCCTCTGGGTGACTCTACACTGAGTGACAAGCCAAATGGTTTCCTGTACACGAGGAAACAATTTACTACGCTGGGTGGTAACCTTATAACCAAATTATGGCGCCTGGTGGTTTAGTGGGTACTTACAGCACTCCAATGGGATTGACCCAGTGAAGGTTTATATCCAAGGAATGGTTGGGGTTTATTGCTCACGTGATCAGAGTGACCAGCCTCAGTCAGGGATGAGTGAGGCTGGTCACTCTCATCTTAAATGTCAGGACCAACTTGCCTAGCCCCGGGCTCCTACTTTCCTCATGGGGCAATGTAGGACTGGATGATGGATGAACAGCAGTAAAATAACTGCTGGCGGGCAAGGGCTGTTGTGCCTGGCGTTACTTGTTTTTACTGGTTTGGAAAAAGTATGTGCTCACTGAATACTTTCTAGCTTAAATATTGTTAATACCGACAGAGATTGCATCAGTAACATACAGAAAGTTAATGGGGTGATGGGAGCAAAATAAGTTGTTATGGAGGTGGTGTTATGAAATCTCTCCAAACACTTAGAATAGCCTACGACTCTATAATCTTATCACCTCCTGACAGTTATATATAGCTCAAGATAAACTTTTCGAACAAGGTGGGTTAGATGAAGCAGCCATTAGCCCTTGTACTACTAGGGGGCTTCCAAGACTGCATTTAAATCGACCGGGGCAGCAAAAGTAAAACATATAACACGTCCTCCAATTTTAGGTCTTCGTCTAATTTTTACAGTTGATCCCTCCACAGAGGAAAAAATATCGTGTTTTGTAAAGAAGCAAATGAAAATGAATCCTGCAAATGAAGGGTTAAATATAAGATTGATTTCAGTTTCGTTACTACAAAAGGTCTGGCTAAATAAATATTTGTGCATGCAACAGAAGAAATATCATGTGGCATGAGCAAACAGAAAATTGTCTGTTGGTGAAAAATGTAAAGCCATCTCTCGGTGGGAGGCGGTGGCTCAGTCGGTAGACAGGTGGCCTGCAGTCCTACCGGACTCAGGTGCTAATCCCGGCTGGGGCAGGGAACAGTTTAAGAATTTGAATTTCTTTAAAATCAGACTTTACTGATCTACCAGAAGACCCTCCGACTTGTAAAAATACCCCCGCTAATACCAATACAACAGTCCTATATGAGACAGCCCTAGCATGTATTCAATATGGACGGTGGGTGTTGGCACCGAAGTGGTGACATGTAGAAGTGTATGGTATGTAGGAGGACTACTGGGCCTTGAGAGCAGACTGTGAGGCCTATGCCCACAGTCGGACACATAAAAAAAAAAAAAAATACATAAACGCCTGTTAGTGAAAATAATTTATTCTGTCGGTGCATATATAAAACAATTACTGCAGCTTCTCGGAGCAAAATACACTGTGTCGGTGCAAATAATATTGTCTGCCGTTGCAAATGATACAGTCTGTCAGTGCATATATAAAATACTCTGTCAGTGCAAATAATATGGTTGGTCGGTGCAAATAACACTGGTTTACAAAAAAAACAAAAAACAAAAATCTGAGGCAAGCATGTGAATAGGTGTTTTTGACTAATTTTGATATGCTTAATTCAAATTTCTAAACAGTTTTGCTCTATCACCTCTAGTTTTTTTGCTTCCACATATCCTTTTTTTTATTATAATGCATATATTTATAATATAATGAGTTTATTTCATACATTAAAATGGCATATTATAGAACGAAACAAAACAGACACAGAACACTGACAGAGCTAAATATTACCATTACTTGGATATAAGCATATTACTGTACACACCATAGTACTACAGACAGTCAGAAGTGAGTTTTTTTGGACGATCTGGTGTACTTTGCCTCCGGGATGTCGCGCAGGAGCATCCAGCAGAAGTCCCCCATCATGCTGGGGTTCCACTTACCTTCATAGTTGCTCTCCATCCTAGTAATATCTTGGTGGAACCTTTCCACATATTCGTCACTTACTGCTCCGAGGTTCTGGGGGAAGAAGTTGAGGTGGGAGTGGAGAACGTGAATCTTGAGAGACATTCGGCACCCCATATCCTGATAAGCCTGCAACAACTTCTCGACACGCTCTTGGTAATCTAGTGCCCCTGTATTACCAAGAAAGCCATGGCAGACTACCTTAAATGCTTTCCATGCTCTCAATTCCTTCAAGGCGAGCTTCCCCTCGAATACCTCATCCTTCAGCACCTCCCGGATCTGAGGTCCGATGAAGATGCCCTCCTTGAGCTTAGCTGAACTGAGAGCTGGGAACAGAGTGCACAGGTGTTGGAAGGCAGCGCCATCCTTGTCCATGGCCTTCACGAAATTCTTCATAAGGCCAAGCTTGATATGAAGAAGGGGAAGAAGCATCTTGTTCATGTCCATCAGAGGATTTCCTTGGACCCCCAGTACTTCTGCGTGTAGTGCTTGACATGTTTGAGCTTGTTGTGGCGCGCGTTTTAAACAAAGTTCCAAGAAAATAGGACGGTAAATGGATTTTTGGCGAATATTTTGGGTCTAGGCCTATATGTATACATGTACATACATGTATACATGTATATCTCAAAAACTAGAGGTGATGTGTGAAAACGGATTTCGAATCTGAAATCAGCACCTCAAAATTACGTTAGAACACCTAATTTCATGCTTGCCTCAAATTTTTTGTAAACCAGTCTAATAAAGTCTGTCTGTGCACACACACACACACACACACATATATATATATATATATATATATATATATATATATATATATATATATATATATATATCTTTAATTGCTTTTAGATAGGGGAGTTTGGGAGACACTTAACCCGGCCCCAAACCCCGAGTATATGGTTACCACCCTGCGTAGTAAATGGTTTCCCTGGTAAAGGAAGCCATTTGGCTTGTCACTCAGTGTAGAGACCATAAGCCCCCCCCCCCCCCCGCCATCTCCCACATACGTTACTACCCCTCACCCTGCCCTAGGGTGGGAAATGAGGTGCGGATGATGATGATGATGATGATATATGTACGCCATGTATATATAAATTTGTTTGTCGATGCAAATAATATACTCTGTCGGTGCAAATAATATAATCTGTCGGTGTATATGGTATAGTATGTAGGCGTAAATAATAGAGCATGTCGGTGCAAATAGTACAGTCTGTCGGTGTAAATAATATAATCTGTCGGTGTACATAATATATTTTCTCAAATAATGCAGTCGCTACAAATACTATAGTCTATTGATGCAAATAAGATTGTCTGTCCGTAGCAAATATCGTCTGTCTGTGGTAACATATAATCGCCTGTCAGTAGGAAATATAAGGTTATTTATTATCACGGTGCAAATGATTAAGATCAGGGGTCCGACTAGACTTAGCTAGTAACTTAAGTCCCTGTGTAATACATTTTTTTTTTTTTTATGCGAGGAAGAAGGAACCAAAGACCATGAGCCTGCAGTAACAGTTCCCTCCAAGACAAAAACAAAATACAATAGAGAGCCAAATTCAAGATCCGATCATTTTGAGATGCCTGGACACACTGCGTTTGAAAGACTGGAGATCATTGGCAGCAGGAAATACAGACAGAGGGACACAGTTCCAGAGCTGACCTGTTGCATAAATGAAAGACTGGGAGTAACGGTTAACTCTTGCATTAGAGAGTTGGACAGAAAAGGGATGAGAGTTTGCTGCCAGACGGGTGCTACGCGCCCGTCGTAGAGGTGGAGGAATGCAAGCAGACAGTTCAGAGGAGCAGTGACCATTAAAGTAGCGATAGAAAAGAGATAAAGATTTAACAGTGCGGCGAAGAGACAGAGGTTGAAGGGAGTCAGTAAGAGGAGGAGAGTTAATGAGACGAAAAGCCTTTGACTCCACCCTATTGAGAAGAGCTGTATGTGGGGAGCCTCCCCACACATGAGAGTTGTACTCCACACAGGGGCGGATAAAACCCCTGTATAGAGTCAACAATTGTGCAGGGGTAAAGAAAGAGCGGAGTCGGCTTAGCACACCCAATCTCTTGGAGGCAGATTTTACAAGAATTGTAATATGATCTTTCCAAGATAAGTCCCGAGTAAATAAAACCCCAAGCATGTTCAAGGATGATGCAGGATTAAGCTGAATATTATTAAACATTAGTGGGTACACCTGTGGAAGATTTTGTCGGGTTGATAGGTGTAAGAACTGAGTCTTAGATGCATTAAAAACAACCATATTATTTTTACCCCAGTCAGAGATACGAGCCAAGTCAGACATTAGGTGTGCCATAGCCTCATCCCTTGTTTGTTGAAGTAACTGTTGAGATGGGCGTTGCGGGAACCGAATGGAAAGGTGAAGGGTGGAGTCATCAGCATATGAGTGGATAGGGTTAGATGTACAGCTTAGAAGATCATTCATGAATAAAAGGAAGAGAGTTGGTGATAGAACAGAGCCCTGAGGAACACCACTGTTGATAGATCTAGGAGAAGAATGATGGCCATCTACAACAGCGGCTATAGAGTGACCAGAAAGGAAGCTAGCGATGAAGGCACAGATAGAAGGATAGAAACCGTAGGAGGACAGTTTGGAAATTAAAGATTTATGCCAGACTCGATCAAAAGCCTTCGAGATGTCAAGTGCAATGGCAAAGCTTTCGCCAAAGTCCCGAAAGGAGGATGACCAGGAGTGAGAAAGGTAGGTGAGAAGATCGCCAGTGGAGCGTCCCTGACGGAACCCATACTGACGATCGGAAAGAAGGTTGTGATAGGAAAGATGCTTTAAAATTTTTCTATTGAGAATTGACTCGAAAACTTTTGAAATACAGGACGTTAAAGCAATTGGACGTAGTTGGATGGTTGGGAGTGGTCACCCTTCTTTGGGACTGGCTGAATGAGAGCAAACTTCCAGCAAGAAGGAAAGGTACAAGTTGACAGACAAAGGCGAAAGAGTTTGCCTAGGCATGGTGTAACCACAGAAGCACAGTTCTTGAGAACAACAGGAGGGACCCCATCAGGCCCATATGCCTTGTTAGTACTGAGGCCAGTGATGGCAGAAAATACATTAACTGAAGAAATTTTAATGTCAGCCATGAGGAAGTCAGAGGGGGGAAGTGATGGAGGAACAGCACCGGAATCGTCTAAGGTGGAATTGGAGGAGAAAGTCTGTGCGAAGAGATCTGCTTTATCAGTAGAAGAAATAGCTACAGAACCATCAGAGTAGAAAAGAGGAGGGAAGGATGATGAGGTAAAGTTGTTAGAAAGATTTTTGGTAAGGTGCCAGAAGGAGCGCGAAGAATTCGAGTTGGAGAGTTGAGAGCATTTAGTATGGATGAAATTATTTTAGTAGAGCGAGGAACAGACTTAGCACGATTCCGGGCAGAAACGTAAAGATGATGTGATTCAGGGGTGGGTTGGCTCCAGTACCTTTTGTAGGCCCTCTCCTTGTTGCGGACAGCATTAGAACAAGCGTGATTAAACCAAGGCTTTCTTGCGTTAGTCAAAGGATATGAGAAAGGAATGTGTGCTTCCATGCCCGAGAGAATAACCTCCGTAATGCGCAAGGCACACTCAGATGGCTCACGGCCATGGAAGCAATAATCATTCCAGGGAAAATCAAAGAAGTAGTGCCTGAGGGCCTCCCAGTCCGCGGCTCCAAAATGCCACAGACGACGTTTCCCTGGAGGGTCCACAGGCCGTACTGGAGTGATAGGACAGGTTAAGGTAATAAGGCTGTGATTGGAGGAGCCCAACAGAGAGAAAAGATTAACAGAGTAAGCAGAAGAATTAGTTGTGAGAAAGAGGTCAAGTATGTTGGAGCTCTCTCCAAGGCGGTCAGGGATACGGGTAGGGTGCTGTACAACCCGCTCTAGGTCATTAAGGATAGAAAAGATGTAGGCTTGTTCACCAGGTGGATCCGTGAAAGGAGAGGAGAGCCAAAGGTGGTGGAGAACATTGAAATCTCCAAGAATGGAGATTTCAGAGAAAGGAGAAATGGATAGAATGTGTTCCATCGCAGAAGTAAGATAGTCGAAGAATTTTTGATAGTCAGTAGAATTAGGGGATAAGCAAACAGCACAGATATATTTAGTCAGAGAATGACAGGAAAGCCGAAGCCAGAGTGTGGAGAATTCAGAAGAATCAAGTTCAGGAATACGAGAGCAAGATAAGTCGTTGCGTATATACAGGGTGTAACGCGACGTATGACAAAAACTTACACCAATGATCTATCATGTAATTTTGAGTATATTTTGTTCTATAAACATATGCTCTCCGCGACCCCAGTTCAGTACACAGCATTCTGCAGTTTTGTGTAAAAGCTTCGTCTCTTGCATGTGCCATTGGGTGAGAGCTTGGCAGGGCGACGGGAGACGAGTATTATTAGCTTATACTGTACTATACATGAAAATCCCATATCCTATCAGTACACACGAGTTTTAAGAAGAAACTTTACGTAGTCTATTGATTCTTTAACATCAAGTCATGCATTCATGCAATTCTTTTGCACAAATCGACTGTAATTAAGGATTAAATTCGAATTTTATAGCTTGCAAGGGAGTAGGGAGGGAGGGAGGACAGGCTGGTGTGTTGTTGCCAGTTATGTAATATTTGGTTTGTAGGATGTTGCTACCAGCATTATCATAACACCCGCAGCTCATTCAGTAAAAGAACATTACTGTTCTGAGTGACTAGCCTCACTTTAAATCAGGAGTAATATTATTATTCATTACAATTTTTCTGCTGCAAGTAAACGTGGCACCATTTTTTTCATATGATGACGTGGGAACAGTGATACAGGATTGCCAATGCAACGCCTATGCAACTAGACCTATTTTTTGCTTCTACTTGCAGCACTAACATCTGGCAACATGATATCTAGCTACATTCTGGATATTTTTGCCATTTTTAGGTGATATTCTAAAGATTTTATCGTATTTTCCAGCGATGTTTTGCAGTGTTTATTGTCTAGCGACATTCTAGCAAGTTATCAGGACTTAACTAGCGATATTGATAAGGACTTGGCAACCCTGCGTCCACTGTCATTTGAACGGGAACATTTGCAGGGGAGGCACACACTTCAAATACTGTTCTCCGCGTTCTGTTGTTCACCGGGTTCAGCTTCACATGTTCATGAAACAGCATGCTACGTACGTACAGCAATGAAGAATATGCAGATATCGTGTATTTTTGTTACGGGTTCTGCGATGGTAATGCCAGTGCTGCAGAGAGGAACATAGATGGAGATACCCAAGGGCGCCACGTTTACTTGCAGCAGAAAAATTGTAATAAATAATATTGTTCCAGACTTAAAGTGAGGCTAATCTCCCTTTAGAATAACGTTTTTTCACTGAATGAGCTGTGGGTGTTATGATAATGCTGGCAGCAACATCCTACAAACCAAATATTACATAACTGGAAACAACACACCAGCCTGTCCTCCCTCCCTCTCTATCCCTTGCAAGCCATAAAATTCGAATTTAATCCTTAATTACGGTCGATTTGTGCAAAAGAATTGCATGAATGCATGACGATGTTAAAGAATCAATAGACTACGTAAAGTTTCTTCTTAAAACTCGTGTGTACTGATAGGATATGGGATTTTCATGTATAGTACAGTATAAGCTAATAATACTCGTCTCCCGTCGCCCTGCCAAGCTCTCACCCAATGGCACATGCAAGAGACGAAGCTTTTACACAAAACTGCAGAATGCTGGGTACTGAACTGGGGTCGCGGAGAGCATATGTTTATAGAACAAAATATACTCAAAATTACATGATAGATCATTGGTGTAAGTTTTTGTCATACGTCGCGTTACACCCTGTATACACAACAGCCACCTTTGGCTTTGAAATGAGTATAGAGAAAGTAGGAGGATACAGAAAAGAGTTTGCTGTCAGTTGCCTCAGACAGCTGAGTCTCCGTTAGAAAAAGAAGGTGAGGTTTAGAGGAGGAGAGGTGGTGCTCAACAGAACGAAAGTTAGAGGAAAGGCCGCGAATGTTGCAGAAATGAATAAGAAGAGAGTCAGACAGTGGTTGCAGGCACCTCGAGTCGTCACCGGGAGAGGGGCGGATGGTGTAATACATACGCTGCTCAACTTAGACTTTCTTTGAAGATAAATCAAGATCAAATCCCTGTATTCATATTTAACTCCTCCAGCTCTTCAATTACCAAAATAACTTTAACCAAAACTCAAGACTTACCTATTACAAGACTAAAGAGTTACACATATACAAATGGTGGCTACGAAGTTCCAGCAATAAATGGTGGCAGCAACGATCGACTCTACGCCTATGAACCATCATTTCTACAAAAGCAGGCGAAACTGTAACCAAGATCAGCTCCAGGTCTACAGGTGATTCTACATTATCAAAAAAGTACAATTCCATGATCAAGTAACCACAAGTGAGTGTACAATAAGAAGAACGAGTCTACGAGTTTATGAGTCTACGAGCATACAGAAGCAACGACGAGTTACGAGTGAGGATCAACAAGCCCCACAATTAACTACAAATAACACATCTACAAGACAGCTCTATAATATTCTTCATGCAACTTCAAGTATCAGCAAGAAGACTAAAAAATAAAACAAGTAAACGAAAAGCAAGACCAAAGCAACAAGCACTAGAGACCCAATGCTCTCTCCTACCACCCCCCTACCTCCACTGCTGAGGCAGAGGTCAAGACGACACAGCAAACACCAGAGCCATATTTATAACGCATCTTACTCACTTTTCCTCACTCAGGTGACTCATCACTACTCAGTTACTCACCACAGCTACCATTGTGGGAAGCCGACATCACCATGTGTATCTGCTGAGATGACATCACCATGCGTGTTCGCTGAGACGATGCCACACTTATCAACGTGTGACTGCCACCAGGCATTTCTCACCCACTACTCGTTACTCATTCTTATTCACATAGCTCCTACTCATACTCATTTATTTCCACAGTACTGAATGGGAATTCGACGTTAAATGGTGAGGTTCGCCTGTGAGTTCAGCTGTTAACCACTACATTCATCAAGCCATGGAATTTCCTGAGTAATATCGTCCATCAACACAGCCCTAGAATTATCGAGAGGAGATCTTCATTCAACTCTGCATTTATCTTCCGAGATCGACAGCTGCTCTTGACATGCCTCCCCGAGTGACCATCTGTATCAAGTGAGTGTACTTATACTTACTCATTTCTTCTCAGTGCTTTAAATTAGGTACAATCACCTCCTTTACTTCTTTTTATATATACACTTATACACTCACTATCTATCATTCATTACAATTCTATTACTCATCTATTTAGTTAGGACATAAACAAAAGATGTATTTCATAACACCATACCTTAGCAACATGAATTCTTTTTAGCTGAGTGATATGACAGGAATATTTTCACCTCCACCCGTATTAGTACCAGAAGATACACAGTTAGCGCCCACTGCAGATACACAATTAGGAGAGTACCAGGGCAACACACCCACCCTACAAAATTCACGACAAAGTAATGGTAATGATTGGCAAACCCCCTCTGATGTGGCGAGTGAGAACTTTGTTTCTGACTTGCATATCTATGAAAATATACCTAACAGAGTTCATCGTTCAGGGAAAACCTATTCCACTATTACCTCACACAATGATAAACAAGTCCAAGTTAAACTAACAGAGTAACCAGTGAAAATGAATACCACGAATCAAACATCCCTAACTAATGTTTACGTTTACCATGAGGATAAAACTGCCACGAAATCCTCTGGCACAGAAAAAGACCGTATTGATGTCATGTCACTGGTTAATCAACGCGAACAGATCTTCGTAAACAGGCATATTACAGATGAACAAGAGAAAATTGCTATTTTTATCTCTTGGATAAATCAGGAAAGGTGCCCGGCAGGAAACTTGCTTAAGTCAGACAAACTTTTCCGAGCTAAGACATATGATGAATTTAAAATTGAATTTTTGAAGAAATTTTCTGGAGGTATGAACTTTTTGTCAAGTATAATCCCAGAATTATATAAGATTGTAGATCTTGTAAGGGAGCACACTACAAATCATGTACTCAGTGGAATAACTGCCGATGTGTCCACGATCAAAAGAACATTATTAGCTACCTTAGAAAACTCAAACTGGATAACAGGAGATAGAAAGATGTCCCCAGACCTCATCGTGGATATCATTGGTTGTGTAGCTGCCTTGTGTAAATAACCTGATAGGACCCTCAAGATAGCCAAGACGATAGCGTACACCCCAGGTACGTGCTTACTAGACTTAATGAACGAGGTAGAGATGCAGTGTAGCAAAGCAGGGGTGATCGAAACACAATCACATTCTAGTAGAATGAGAGTGCCTGAGACAGTATCAGCTGTGAAAAGAGCTACAACTACCTCAAACAGAGAACAAAATCGATTGCGACCCAAAAGCAGGCAGAACAAACAACCAAATGCGTCAAGGCTACGATCACAAACACTAGGCTACAGGCAGTTACGTAAGTTTTTGCGCAGTCCAAGCAGATCTCGCGCCACAGACACCACTATGGGAAGTCATCTTGCAGATCGCAGTTAGGAGATAGGTCCATTCTATATCTATTGTGCAAAACCCTGACACACAAAGAATGAATGCTTTATCAAAACAAAAGAGGATAGACAAAAGACACAAGGATTTGGTCCCTACTGTAGGCATCATCGGTGCCAAGGGCATTGGACCAGTAACTGCAAAACTGTAGAAAAATTAGTGTCTATTTTCAAATCGGGGGAAGACTAAGCCATGACAAAAAACGAACAAACGTAAAGAAAAGCAAGTCTAAAGTTCACATAGGAGGCATGTTGGGAAATGAGTGTATCTTGATACCAGCTGTATGTGAGGATCAAAAAGTTTCCTTATTTTTAGACATAGGCTCTCCAGTGAACTTAATAACACAAGAAGAAATAAACAAAATTTTTAGAAATAAGAAAAAAGTAACTTTTCTGGAAGAATCTGATTTAGACTTATATACAGTAGATGGCAAACAAATCACAGTAAAAGGTATGATACGGTTAAACATCAGTTTCACAGAGACTACAAGACCAATCTCTACATTTTTTTTATATTGCTGAAAACTTAGCAATTAAAGCTCATATGTTACCGGGCTTAAGATGCATGAGAACAGAGAAAATAACTTTATTCCCACAAATGAATGGAATAGACTTCGATAATAAATTCATAGAAGAAATACCATCAGAGTCCTCACCGATTAGTAAAAGAGGACCAAAAATAATTGGTAATATTAAAAGCTTAAACAAACATACACAAACAGATGAGTGTATAGATCCACTCACCCCCTCCCCCAGCCTCCAGGACTAGAAACCCAGGTAACGGTATTGATTTATCAGTTTTTCCCGCCTATCTCACCAATGATTTAGTTATACCACCTAACTCCTATATGAAAGTTACCAACAAGAGCAAGTTACGGAACGGTACTGTTCTTGTCTTAGAAGAATTATGTATAGTAAAAGGATTGTCAGTAGAAAACGCAATATGTCAGATGAACGACGATGGGCAAACTCAGATATTTCCAGTTAAACACATGACTGAGGAAGTACAGTTGAAAAAAGGGACATGTATAGTTAATATTGAAAAATATCCCTCCCCTGTGATGGAAATAGTTGTAGCTGGAGTCACAAGTGAGATAAAATCTACGGATAGAGAAAGTATAAAAGAGAATTTAATTCATCCAGGAGAATTTGATGAAGAAAATGATTTGTTAACCCTGTTGGAAACACACAGGGACACCGTAGCATTACCCGGAGAACAATTAGAGTGTACTAACCTGATTCATCACAAGATTAATGTGCACCCAGATACATCACCAACATTCTTACCTGCCTACCGAATCCCACAATCTCAGTGTACACTCGCAAATCAGTATGTCGATGAAATGTTAAAACTTGGAATTATTGAGCCATCAGTCTCCCCGTAGAATGCCCCATTGTTCTTCGTGCCCAAAAGAAATGGAGAAATGCGTGCAGTAGTAGATTACCATAAATAACACAGTCACACAATCTTAGACTGATTTCCCATGCCATTGCTAAGCGACATCCTGCAGAATATTGGACCAGAAAATAATATATTTTCCACAATCGATATGCTAAGTGGTTATTATCAAATTTCTGTAGATCAGGAGTCACGTAAATACACTGCCTTTTCCACAAATAGAGGACACTATCAGTATAGAAGGACGCCCATGGGACTGAGGACAGCCCCGGGCACATTCCAGTATCTTATGAATTGCGTATTATCCGGAATTTTAGGACAAGGAACATTTGTTTATCTTGACGATATTATCATCGCAACGAAAGATATCACAGAACATCTCCAGAAATTAGACCTACTCTTACAAAAGCTTGGTGATGCTGGTTTAAAAATTAAGCTTTCTAAATGCGAATTTTGCTTTAAGGAAATAAAATTCTTAGGCTGCAGATTAAGTTCTAATGGTATTCACACCACTGATGACAAAATATAGGCAGTGAGAGACTTTCCTGAACCCACTACGAATGACGAAGTTAGACAATTATTATATCTAGCTGGGTACTATAGGTCATTCGTACAATAATTCTCTCATATAGCCTTTCCTCTATCCCAACTACTCAAAAAAGATGCTATATTCCAATGGGGACAAGAACAAAAACAAGCATTTGACAAAGTAAAAATTAAACTAACTAATGCACCATGTTTGGCATATTCGGATTTCACAAAACCATTTATTATTTGTACAGATGCATCAGTTAAAGGATTAGGGGCTGTATTGATGCAAGAAGATAAAAGAGGACAAACTCAACCAATTGCATTTGCCAGCAGATAAATAAAAGGTGCAGAGAAAAATTATTGCACTACAGACTTAGAGGCACTTGCAATGGTTTTTGCATTACAAAAGTTTCCAAATCTGGTATATGGTTACGAAATACACTTATTCACCGACCATAAACCGCTAGTGGGTATGTTTTAAAAAAACTCCTCTCTGGGTGGAGAGCAAGATGGAAATGTACAGTCGAAAACTACAATGTACATATTCATTATATACTAGGCAAATTGAATCTAGTAGCCGACGCATTATCTAGGATCCCGAAAACAATTCAGGTCGCGGCATTAGGTCTCAAAGGAGACATCCCAAACCACGATGAAATCGCAACAGTACAAAGACTTGATCCAACTTGGTCTAAAGTTTATATACAAGTTAGAAAGTGGAGATGACATACAATTACCCAAACTACATGTATCACTAGAACAATTCACAATAATCAGTAATATCTTATACAAGATCAACCCAGAAAAACCAAAACGCCGAAGAAAAACCAATTGGCAGTACCTACTGACATGATACCTCAAGTATTACGGACAATACATGATAGCCCACATTTTTTAAAAATAGATAATGAATGGAGGAGGGAAAAACAAACGGGAAAGAAAATAAGACCATGTGCATAATGGCATCCTCCATTCATAAAATACCCATAACAACTAGACTTGAACTGAAGTGGATCAAATGTTTGTGGGAAACAACTCCCAGGAAGCGAATTCCAGACAATAGTAGTTCTGGGGATAAATGAATTTTGATAAGCAGAGGTTCTGCATTGCGGGGGAGAGAGTGTGAATTCATGGGCGTTCCCAGCTGCCCGAACAACTGAAGCCAGTTCGTCTGAACACTTACGGTAAGAATATCTGTAAAATAATACTAAAGAAGCAACATCTCTACATACTGATAAAGGAGGAAGGTCTTGCGTGATGGCAGGATTATTGATTAATCTAATGACTTTATTTTGAATTTTGTCCAACTGCCTCAATGCAACCGCTCCACATCCACTCCACAGTGGTGAACAGTATCTAATCTGAGAACGCACATGGCTTTTGTATGTTGTGGCCATCTGCTCGTCAGTGAAGAACTCACGAACCCTGTACATAAGTCCCAATTTTATTGAAGCATTTTTAGCAAGGGATTTAACATAAGCTGTCCAGCTTAGGTTGAGGTTTAGAGTAACATCTAGGATATCAATTGTAGTGGATATGGGAATATTGACATCATTTGAAATTATGTGAGAGTCTGAGGGATTCTTTCTGTTGGAGAAATTAATGTACTTAGTTTTTTGAGCATTAAATGAGACCAGATTTGTTGGTCGCCATTGATTAATTTTAGAAAGGTCCTGATTCAGAGAAATAGCTGTGTTTATTTGGGAATTCATAATATCAAATTGTGTAAATGAGGTAGTAAATATGAAAGAACTATTAAGGGTCGAGTCATCAGCATAAGGGTGTATTGGGTTGTGAGTCACAGATAGGAGGTCGTTTATATGAATGAGAAAGAAGGTTGGAGCCAAAACTGATCCCTGAGGTACGCCAGCATTTATGGAGTGACACTGAGAATAAATATCATCTACCATGACCCGTATTATTCTATTATGAAGGTAAGAAGAAATTAGAGGAACCAGTGATGCAAGGCCATAGTATGACATCTTAGAAAATAAGGCCCGGTGCCATACTCTGTCAAATGTTTTTGATATATCTAGTGCTATTGTATGTGTTTCGCTGTGTTGGTCTATTGTTTTGTTAATCTGATGGGTAAGAAGGCAAAGAATGTCTACAGTTGAACGTTCTTGTCTAAATCCATACTGCCGATCATTGATTAATTCATTGATTTCTAGATGCTTGATTATGTGTTTGTTATTTAGCGTCTCAAAAACTTTGCCAAGAATGGAAGTTATTGCAATTGGTCTATAGTTTGATGGCTCAGAAGTTGCCCCTTTTTTAGGAACAGGATGGATATTTGCTTCTGTCCAAGAAGCTAGAAAACTTGAGGTACGGATGCATAAGCGGAAAAATTTTGCCAATACAGGAACGAACACTGAGAAGCAATTTTTAAGTACTATTGAAGGAATTTCATCTGGACCAGTAGCTTTGTCTGCTGAGAGATTCCGTAATAGAGCTTGTATGTATCTGGTATGAATCATGAAAGGAGGTATTTGAGGGGAACCAAATCAAGTACAGGAATATTGTAATTTTCTGTATTTAGGGTTGAGTTCATTGAAAAAATGTCAACAAGAAGTTTGGCTTTTCCACGTGGGTCACCTACTAGATTTCCATCGGGGGACTGTAAAGGTGGACTGGAAGAGGAGGTAGTGAAGTTAGTTTTGAATGAGTTGAGGGTTGACCAGAATATTTTGTTATCATTTTTGGGTTGTTTAGTAGTTTCTTAGCCTGTCTATGCAGAAAGTTTGATTTAGAAAGATTGATGATAGTTTTAGCATAGTTTCTGATATTTCTATAATAGTTAAAGGCTTCTTTGGTTTTGATCCTTGTATAAGTTTTATAGGCTGTTGTTTTATGTTCTGTTAGTCTAGCACAATTGTGGTCAAACCATTTAGGAGAATTACATCTTTTTCTGTAACTATGATGAGGAATGAATGTTTCCATGCCGACTTTAATGAAATCCTGTATGTGGCCCAATGCAGGACATCCTGGAAAGGATAGGACATTCAAACAAGCCCAGTTGTTATATTACTGGCTATCATTACGAAAAGATATAAACAATCATATAAACAGATGTCAATCATGTGCAAAACACAAAGGATACCCAATTTCACCTGCACCTATAGGTAATTACCCTGTACCACATCAACCATGGGACGTTGTCGCTGTTGATTTACTCAAGATGCCATTATCATACAATAATAACCAATACCTACTCGTAGCAACGGATCATTTTTCCCGTTATGTAATTTTGGCCCCAATTAAAGATAAAACAGCAGAGACAGTAGCAAAGGCAATAATAGATAATGTGATATGTCGCTTTACTACCCCAAAGGTACTAATAAGTGATAATGGAGGAGAATTTATTTGTAATATCTTACAAGAAATATATAAACAATACAATATCAAAAAGATTAACGTTTTAGCCTATCACCCAGCATCCAATGGGTTAGTAGAGAGACAAATAAAAAAAGTATTAGATGTACTACGACACATTCTCAATTAATATTATGCAAGCTGGGATGATTGGATTCCCAGAGTAGAAGCCTCAATTAATGGATCTATAAATAAATCTATAGGTGACACATCACATTTCATTATATATGGGACAGAAAAAAACTACCGTATGAGATTCTAGGTCAAAATCTACCCATATACAACTACGATGATTAAACTCCGTTTACGTGAATTCCAGGACATATATAAAAGAGTCAAAAAACAATTAACGATGTCCAAGGAAGAAATGACGGAGGCATTTAATAAGAAGGCAAAAGACTCTCCTATCGGCTTAGGAGACATTGTATATGGTATCATTCATACGAGAGACAATAAATTATCCCCGAAATTTCACGGCCCATGCAGAGTAATTAACATAAAAGCAAACAAAGTTTTAATTGGGTCACTGTTAAGTGGCGAAGAGAAACAAGTTCATATTGACCATTTAAAACGAGTTTCAAGGGAACTATCCAATAATTATTCAGCCTCGGATACAACCGAACAAGCGAACGTAACTCATGAAACCAGTCAAGAAAACAACAATAATTACAAAAATAAATTAAGGTCATATACCAAACAATCAAACATAGGTGCAACTGTTCCAATAAAATCTACAGTACATCATTTACATTATTTAAATTTCAATTTAAACTCCTTCTATAAATGAAATAACAAGCAAGTTATTATTCTCCGTTAGTCAACCGTAACGCACATCATCACGATCATCGACCACAGCATGACAATATTAGAAAATTAATAGATTTTTTTTGTCGGTAAGTAACGATGAAGGGACTTATGCTATGGATTCTCCTCTACATAGTAAGAGGATATGCGCACTTAGACCCCCAACACATAGTAGCCTACGGCAAGGATGCCTCATAACTCCAACGGCCACGACATCAATCGTAAAAGATGTCATGAGTACTGAAATCAGTTTGGATTACTTATACGAATTACCTTCTTATTTAGAGAACATCGCCAGACCAATGAGGACCCTGGACTTCATGATAGGAGGCTATGTTTCACAGGCACATAACACACAAGAAGTGGATGAAGTAGTGAAGTTATCGAAATGGAAGATAGAACCGGCGAAGTCAACTATGCTCATCATGATCCAAGATCTCCCACCTCATGGAACGGAGGTATTGAGCGTCATGAACAATATTACACGTACTCGCCAAAAGCGCGGTTTGTTTGACCTGGGTGGTGCAGTTCTTGCGAACATCTTTGGATTGGCTACAGAGGAAGACCTTCAAGAAATAAACAACAAATTTAATAAAATAGCTCAGGTACTAACATACCAAGATATATTCATCGCAGGACATAACTCAGCAATGAAGAAAATCGTGATAAATCTGAAAAAGGCGGAAAACATAGGTCTCGAAAGTGTAGATAAAATAAATGACATGGAAGGAAACATATCACTTTTCCAACACTTCTCCATCATCACGGAACACATTGACACAATTCTACTCCAATTACACAACACTAGAGTTCGTTACAGGGCACTTATGTAAGGAATTTCGAATGTCGGTGATGGCAAGATCACAACTGACTTACTTCCAGTTCATGAGCTACGTCAGATAATTAGTCAAGGCATACATAAAAAAAAATTGAAGCCTTTGTTCCGAAATAAGGATTTCATGCAATATTATCCATATTTAGACGCAGCACTAACACCAACATCAGTAATAGTTCATGTACCATTCATAATTGACGACCTGTTCACAGTATACGAAATACACCCTTTCCCTTCTAAGAATAATAACACTTTGGTCATCATGAAGATCAACACAGACACTGAACTCATCATGGTCTCCAAATGACGGGACACTGTTACTTTCGCAAGTGAATCAACGATTGAACGACAGTGCCGCACATCCTTACATGCTGTTCATCTTTGTCCTGCGGACATTTTGACGTTTCAGCCTACTGAAACAGTCCCTTGTGAAATGGCTATCATAAGAAATCACAATATTCATAATCATTGCAACATCACTTTTGCTCCAGATTAGCTTGTACACCATCAACGCATCGAACACTCACAGTTTTTTTTTTATTTCACTCATAACACATCAGTTTACATAGTCTGTCCAGACATACCACCATCTCATACATCAGCATCAGGATTATACATAGCACCAGACTACTGTGCGGTATTTACACCATCCATGTCCACTTTATCCACCATCAATCACTACCCCATCCTCAATCATACACACAAACATTTCCACTCACTACCTAACATGGACTTAAACATGAGCACAAGTATTAATTGACTTCACCCTAAGTTTGAAACTATGCAATTGATCTATGAAACAATGAAGCCCTGGGAAGATTTGAGTTTGAGTATGTTCAACCCATGTTATGTGTATAGCCCAGCATTACTGTCTTTATAATCTTCTGTATTGTATTTACAGTAGTGCTGTTCACAATGCACAGAATGCATGCGAGAATTGCAAACTTGGAGTTAGTATTTAGTGGGGGTAGAGTAAGCATTCGAGTTAACCATTCTGAATGAACTGTACATATTTTGTATATTGCATTAATTAAAAAAAAAAAAAAATGAATGACACATGGTATAAAAGTATACCAGTATCATTATCTCTATATGAATTATTAATAGCTCTTACCATAATCTTAACTTTAAACTTTTTTTTTTTTTTGCATTTATGCATTTTACTGTTATACATACAATAAACATCTTGCAAAATGTCATACAATAACCAATTTAACCATATTGCATTTGCTCAATTATGTATACAACTTGTTTAAAATGTAATGTTACTGGATCATTGCAATATTAACATGCATATTATATCTATGCAATATTACAATCAATATTATGTATTAATATATTAGCATGTGTCAGTGATGATTGCTGTCGGATGACCGCCAGTCGGCCTGACCGAGCGATGTCAGGACTCCATATTAGAATAATAAAACTTATAGATAGATAGAGAGATAGATAGGTAGATAGACAGATAGAAGCACCAAGCCAGGGGGTAAGAGAGCAAGTGTGTCAGCAACCATTGCAACTCTTGAGTGAAAGAATGTTGGTCGTGCACCGGAAGCTGAACATACACAGACATACAGTGTTTTAGAAGCTTCACAACAGTATAGCCCAAGTGACACGACCCCTGCTAAACGAGAATGTAGGAATCAGAGCTCAGAACGGGGCAAGCCATAGAACAAGCAAGTAGTGGAGAGATCAAATAAGAAGAGGGGTCCGACTAGACTTAGCTAGTAAATTAAGTCCCTGTGTAATACCTACTCTCCTCAACTTAGACTTTCTATGAAGATAATATCTCAAGATCAACTCCCTGTATTAATCTTTAACTCCTCCTGCTCTTCAATTACCAAAATAACTTAAACCCGCGGCGTCCCGGGGACGTACTTCCACGTCCTCACGTTTTGTCACAGCTAATCCCGGGGACGTTCTTCAACGTCCTGCAATTGCAAGGTTCATAATTTCCACAATTTTCAATTTTCGCGAGTCATTTTTGGTACGTATACACGTGAAACCTTCCTCAACAAGATGCCAGGCAGAGACAATGCCTTACCCAGCATGACCTGCTCCCCCCCCCCTGCATGCCATTGTCTCAGAAATTCACCTGTTATCAGTGACCTGGCCAGTATAGCCATGTCATGCCACGGTACGAAATTCAGGGCCAGAGTGATTCCCCAATCAATGACAACGTGGAGGACAAACTTTACATAGCATTAGAGGAAGACAGTTAGAAATGATGATCAGGTAATGTGGCAAAAAATGGTCAGGTATTAGTGAGTGAAACAATGCTTATAATGCCTATATTACTGCTTGAAAACCAATATACTCTTGTACTAAATATAAATTCGTAACAGTAAATAAATAAATACCGTTTATGAGTGGTGTAAAATAGTTATCCTCCCATAGAACTCGTTTTCTTTGGTGCTAGCCTGATAGAAAACCCAGTAAGGTAAGGAGGCTCTCCTACCTGTAATGAGTATTTTAAACTTTAGGTGAGCGATTTCTCTATGAATTTTCGATGTTTCTCACCAAAAGCGAAAGTTTTAGCAAAAAAAAAAAAGGGTCAATAAATGGTCGGGATTGGGGGGTACCAGTGGTCAAAAAGCGGTTGGGACGGGGCGGGTTAACCAAAACTCAAGACTTACCTATTACAAGACTAAAGAGTTACATATATATAAATGGTGGCTACGAAGTTCCAACACACACACACACACACACACACACACACACACACACACACACACACACACACACACGTGGTAGCGTTCTCGCTTGCCATCTGGTAGACGGGAGTTCGTGTCTCGCTCAGGTTGCGAAAAGTTTCACTGACGAAGTGGGTGGTTACTGTCCCCCTTGAGCAAGGGGACGGGTGTGTGCGTGTGTGAAGGTCACAGCCTTGCCCTTAGATCGGACTATATGAGCTCTCAGCTCCCTTCCGGGAGGGTAAAAGCTGACGATCACGACCATCAAGTGATCCTGACCGACCCGGTGAATTACACACACACACACACACACACACACACACACACACACACACCACTTTTCTTGCCACAGAACCACTCTACCATTGTACTCTGCAAATCCTCCGGTCACCATAATGAGCCTTATTTGGGTTCATTAGACGGAACTTGGCCACGTGCACAGCTTTGAAGACTTTAGTCTTGGATGCATGAAAATCACTAATCCTTAGCTACGAGGCGGTAATGAGTTTCCATGGTTAGCAGTAAAATAGACTGTTCAATCTGACTAAACTCGACCATAAATTTAACTGAAAAATTAAGGATCATTTTTAGATAAAAGAATGTTCTTTCGTATTTTTATTTTTCAGTTTCTCTCGTCACCTTCACCCACTGTGCATCCCCTCCCACATCACTTGCCTCCACTCGACCCACAGCCTTCATTACCTTCAGCTAAGCAATGTTTGCTCTCATCTCGCCCTCATCACCACCCTGCCTACTACCCGCACTCCCTAAAAATTCACACACCCTCGGCTTCGTATCCTCGACAACTTATGAAATCCGCTACCACTACTTCCATGCCATTTTATTTCTGAATATTACTTATTCCTGATATCTGCAAACAGCTAAATTATAGCCCTTTTGTATGAAGTGTCTTCTAACCTGATGGTAATTGTCCCATGCATGGCAAAAATAAAATAAACGTTATGTAATGGTAAAGGAAGAGAACCTAAGCACTCCCCCCACCATTTTCATTTCTGACATCAGGACTCATTTAAACTTCGTCCTCAGTCATGTCTTCAGTAGCTGCCACCTCCTCTTATGTCCTCCCATTTCTCCCTTTAAACTAATAAACTTTTAATACGCAAACTTTACACTTCATTTAAGGCACAACAAAGTGTCTACTTTAAATAAAGTTTCACCAAGAGTAACACAAAAACTATATACCGGTATAAAAACCTCGAAAGAAAGCATCTCACGCCTGTGTAAAATGAGAGAATCCATTCATCCATCATCCAATCCTACGTTGCCCCATGAGGAGCGTAGGAGTCCGGGGTTAGGCAAGTTGGTCCTGACATTTAAGATGAGGGAGAGCCTCACTCACCCCTGAGTGGTATTATGTGAGCAATAAACCCCAACCATCCCTTGGATATAAATCTTCACCGGCTTCATCCGATTGGAGCGCCGTAATTAATCACTGAATCACCAGGCACCAAAATTTGTTTATATGGTTACCACCCCCCTGGGGGTAGGTTTTTTTTTTCAAGAATACTCCCCCAGTATCCCTGCTTGTCGTAAAAAGCGACTAAAAGGGTTGGCGAAGGGTTAGTGCCCCTCCCCGGAAAACAACTAACTAAAAAAACAAACAAGAAACCTCGGACAAGAACTGACCAAACGATGACGACCCAGGACCGGACAAAGGACTTGGTAATGAGTACATGGAATGTAAGAGGAGCGAATGATGAGGTGAAAGATAAAGAGATTGTCCAGGTGCTTGAGGGTGCGAAAGTGGATGTATGTGGAATAACTGAAACAAAATGGAGAGGAGAAAGTGAGAGAATATGTGTATGGATGGGGTATATGTGCAGGAGTAGGTGAGAATGAGAGGGCAAAGGAAGGAGTATGTATAGTTGTGAGTAAAAGATGGAAGAAGAGCATAAGACAGTATGGATCAGTTGGGTCAAGGATTGTGTGGGTAAAGTTGAAAGTTGGAATACAAATGTGGGCGATTGTGTGTGTGTATGCGCCAACGCAAGATCGTGCTAGAAGAGTGAGAGAAGAGTTCTGGACAAATGTAGAAGTGTGCATGGAAAAGTTTGGAAGGAATGAGAGAGTGTTTTTGATCGGTGATATGAATGGTAAAGTTGGGAATGAGAAGGTGGATGGAATAGTTGGTGAGTGGGGTGTGCCTGCTGAGATAGATGAGAATGGGAGTGCGTTAGTGGACATTTGTGCTGGGAGGGGGTTGGTGATAGCCAATACCCTCTTCAGGCATAAAATGATCCACAGGTATACATGGCGAGTGATGAGAAGGGTGGGTGGTGAACTGAATGAAAGGAAGGCAATGATTGATTATGTGTGTGTGGATGAAAGGATGCGAAGATGTGTAATGGATGCAAGAGCTTATAGAGGTTGGGGGAGTGGACTTTCTGACCACTACTTGGTGGTGGCCAGAATTAGGATTCAATTAAAATGGAGGAATAGAAGAAGGGAAAGACGAGAGGAAGGAGTAGTTGCAAGGAGAGTGGAAAGTTTACAAGAGGATGAGAAAAAGGCAGAGTATAAGAGAGAAGTGGAGGAATGATTGGGCAAATATGAATTGAAGCAGAAGGGAGACGTGGAAGGTGTGTGTAGGATATTTAGAGAAGAAATATGTGCAGCATGTGATGTGGTGTGTGGAAGGAAGAGAAGACGGAGGGGGGTGCAAGGAACAGCGTGGTGGACTGAAGAGGTGAGACAGGCTGTGGCACAAAAGAAGAATGCATACAATGAATGGATGAGAAATAGGGGCGTGGAAGAAATTGAGAGGCGGAAGAGAGAGTTATATGTAGAAAGAAAGAGAGAGGTGAAAAGATTAGTAAGAGAGAGTAAGAAGAGAATGGATGAGGAATTTGGAAGAAATTTGAGTGTAATGTGGAGGGACTGTAAGAAAATGTTCTGGAAAGAGGTGAAAAGAGTAAGACAGTGTGGAAGTGAAGTTAGGAGGAGAGTGAAAGATAAACACGGTAGATTACTAGTGGAGAAGGGAGAATAAGTGAGCAGATGGAGAGAACACTTTAAGGAATTGTTGAACATAGAGGATGGAAGTAATGCGAGTATAAGTGGCTGGGGAATGGCTGGGAGAAGGAGGGAGATGAGAAGACAGGAAGAAATCAGTAGGATAGAAGTTGTGGAAGCAATGAAGAAAGTTAAATCGGGGAAAGCCCCAGGAATTGATGGAGTGTGTGTGGTGAAATGCTGAAGCATGGGGGAGAGATAGTAGTAGAATGGATGTGGAATATGTGCACATTGGCCTGGGAGGAAGGTAGAGTCCCGGAGGATTGGATGTCAGGTATAATTATTCCCTTGTACAAAGGAAAAGGGGAAAAAGAAGTGTGTGGTAATCATAGGGGCATTTGTCTTCTTAGTATAATAGGAAAAGTGTATGGTAGGATACTTATTGACAGAGTTAGAGAAAGAACAGAGAAATTAGTTGGAGAAGAACAGGGAGGCTTTAGGAAGGGAAGAGGTTGTGTAGATCATATATTCATTCTTAGATCTTTAGTGGAAAAGTTTCTAGAGAAGGAAAAGAAGTTGTATGCAGCTTTCATGGATTTGGAGAAAGCATATGACAGGGTGGATACACAAGGATTGTGGAAAGTGTTAAGAATATATGGAGTAGATGGGAAGGTGTTGAATGCTGTGAAGAGTATGTATGGTGGTGCGAAGGCTGCAGTGCGTGTGTATGGTGAACTAAGTAAATTTTTCTCTTTGAAAGTTGGGTTGAAACAGGGATGTGTCATGTCTCCATGGTTGTTCAATCTGTACATGGATGTGGTAATAAAAGAGGTACAAGGTAGGGTAGTGGATGTTGGAGTGGCCCTGGTGAGAGAGGATAGTGTTTGGAAACTCCCTGTACTGTTGTTTGCAGATGATACTGTGTTGTTGAGTGAAGACGAAGGGGAGCTGCAAGGCTTGATGGATGAGTTTGGGAGAGTGTGTAAGAAACGGAATCCAAAGGTCAATGTAGGGAAGAGTAAAGTGATGGTCTTTGAGAGAGGTGAAGTCAGTGAATGTACAGCGAGGTTGGATGGTGAGGAATTGGAAAATGTGAGTACGTTTAAGTATTTGGGTAGTGTGATGAGTAAGGATGGAGGTTTGGAGGGTGAAGTGCTTGAAAGGGTACAGCAGGGATGAAAGGTTGCTGGTTCTTTGAAAGTAGTGATAAGAAAAAGGGAAGTGAGCATGGAAGTGAAAAAGTTACTACATGACAGTATTGTGATACCAACTCTAACGTATGGAAATGAAGCTTGGACGTTGTTGGAAGGACACAAGTCAAGAGTGAGAGCAGTGGAAATGAGTTATTTAAGAGGAGCCTGTGGAGTCACATGGAGAGACAGGCTGACGAATGAGGATATAAAGGAGCGTTGTGGTGTGGATGTGAATGTGATAGGATGCGTTATGAGGAACACACTGAGTTGGTTTGGCCATGTGGAGAGGATGGAGGGTGAAAGACTGACGAAGAGAGTGTATGTGAGTGAGATTGAGGGGGGAAGAGGGAGAGGGAGGCCGAGGATGAGATGGAGGGATGGGGTGGAGAGGTATATGAGAGAGGGGGTGTGAGTTGGGAGCAGGGCAGTGAAATGGCGGGGACAGGGAAACTTGGAGCCGAGTTGTTTGTTGCACATATTTCTTCTCTAAATATCCTACACACACCTTCCACGTCTCCCATCTGCTCCAATTCATATTTGCCCAATCGTTCCTCCACTTCTCTCTTATACTCTGCCTTTTTCTCATCCTCTTGTAAACTTTCCACTCTCCTTGCAACTACTCCTTCCTCTCGTCTTTCCCTTCTTCTATTCCTCCATCTTACTTGAATCCTAATTCTGGCCACCACCAAGTAGTGATCAGAAAGTCCACTCCCCCAACCTCTATAAGCTCTTGCATCCATTACACATCTTCGCATCCTTTCATCCACACACACATAATCAATCATTGCCTTCCTTTCATTCAGTTCACCACCCACCCTTCTCATCACTCGCCATGTATACCTGTGGATCATTTTATGCCTGAAGAGGGTATTGGCTATCACCAACCCCCTCCCAGCACAAATGTCCACTAACGCACTCCCATTCTCATCTATCTCAGCAGGCACACCCCACTCACCAACTATTCCATCCACCTTCACATTCCCAACTTTACCATTCATATCACCGATCAAAAACACTCTCTCATTCCTTCCAAACTTTTCCGTGCCACTTCTACATTTGTCCAGAACTCTTCTCTCACTCTTCTAGCACGATCTTGCGTTGGCGCATACACACACAATCGCCCACATTTGTATTCCAACTTTCAACTTTACCCACACAATCCTTGACCCAACTGATCCATACTGTCTTATGCTCTTCTTCCATCTTTTACTCACAACTATACATACTCCTTCCTTTGCCCTCTCATTCTCACCTACTCCTGCACATATACCCCATCCATACACATATTCTCTCACACTTTCTCCTCTCCGTTTTGTTTCAGTTATTCCACATACATCCACTTTCGCACCCTCAAGCACCTGGACAATCTCTCTCTCTTTCACCTCATCATTCGCTCCTCTTACATTCCATGTACCCATTACCAAGTCCTTTGTCCGGTCCTGGGTCGTCATCGTTTGGTCAGTCCTTGTCCGAGGTTTCTTGTTTGTTTTTTTAGTTAGTTGTTTTCCGGGGAGGGGCACTAACCTTCCGTCAACCCTTTTAGTCGCCTTTTACGACAAGCAGAGATACTGGGGGAGTATTCTTGAAAAAAAAAAATCTACCCCCAGGGGGGTGGTAACCATATAAACAAATTTTGGTGCCTGGTGGTTCAGTGATTAATTACGGCGCTCCAATCGGATGAAGCCGGTGAAGGTTTATATCCAAGGGATGGTTGGGGTTTATTGCTCACATAATACCACTCAGGGATGAGTGAGGCTCACTCTCATCTTAAATGTCAGGACCAACTTGCCTAACCCCGGACTCCTACGCTCCTCATGGGGCAACGTAGGATTGGATGATGGATGAATGGATTCTTTCATTTTATACATGCGTGAGATGCTTTCTTTCGAGGTCTTTATACCGGTATATAGTTTTTGTGTTACCCTTGCTGAAACTTCATTTAAAGAAGACACTTTGTTGTGCCTTAAATGAAGTGTAAAGTTTGCATATTAAAAGTTTATGAGTTTAAAGCGAGAAATGGGAGGACGTAAGAGGAGGTGGCAGCTACTGAAGACATGACTGAGGATGAAGTTTAAATGAGTCCTGATGTCAGAAATGAAAATGGTGGGGGGAGTGCTTAGGTTCTCTTCCTTTACCATTACATAACGTTTATTTTATTTTTGCCATGCATGGGACAATTACCATCAGGTTAGAAGACACTTCATACAAAAGGGCTGTAATTTAGCTGTTTGCAGATATCAGGAATAAGTAATATTCAGAAATAAAATGGCATGGAAGTAGTGGTAGCGGATTTCCTAAGTTGTCGAGGATACGAAGCCGAGGGTGTGTGAATTTTTAGGGAGTGTGGGTAGTAGGCAGGGTGGTGATGAGGGCCAGATGAGAGCAAACATTGCTTAGCTGAGGGTAATGAAGGCTGTGGGTCGAGTGGAGGCAAGTGATGTGGGAGGGGATGCACAGTGGGTGAAGGTGACGATAGAAACTGAAAAATAAAAATACGAAAGAACATTCTTTTATCTACAAACGATCCTTAATTTTTTAGTTAAATTCATGGTCGAGTTTAGTCAGATTGAACGGTCTATTTTACTGCTAACCATGGAAACTCATTACCGCCTTGTAGCTAAGGATTAGTGAATTTCATGCATCCAAGACTAAAGTCTTCAAAGCTGTGCACGTGGCCAAGTTCCGTCTAATGAACCCAAATAAGGCTCATTATGGTGACCGGAGGATTTGCAGAGTACAATGGTAGAGTGGTTCTGTGGCAAGAAAAGTGGTGTGTGTGTGTGTGTGTGTGTGTGTGTGTGTGTGTGTGTGTTGGAACTTCGTAGCCACCATTTATATATATGTAACTCTTTAGTCTTGTAATAGGTAAGTCTTGAGTTTTGGTTAAAGTTATTTTGGTAATTGAAGAGCAGGAGGAGTTAAAGATTAATACAGGGAGTTGATCTTGAGATATTATCTTCAAAGAAAGTCTAAGTTGAGCAGAGTAGGTATTACACAGGGACTTAATTTACTAGCTAAGTCTGGTCGGACCCCTCTTCTTATTTGATCTCTCCACTACTTGCTGCTTCTATGGCTTGCCCCGTTCTGAGCTCTGATTCCTACATTCTCGTTTAGCAGGGGTCGTGTCACTTGGGCTATACTGTTGTGAAGCTTCTAGAACACTGTATGTCTGTGTATGTTCAGCTTCCGGTGCACGACCAGCATTCCTTCACTCAAGAGTTGCAATGGTTGCTGACACACTTGCTCTCTTACCCCCTGGCTTGGTGCTTCTGTCTATCTACCTATCTATCTCTCTATCTATCTATGAGTTGTATTATTATAATATGGAGTCCTGACATCGCTCGGTCAGGCCGACTGGCGGTCATCCGACAGCAATCATCACTGACACATGCTAATGTATTAATACATAATATTGATTGTAATATTGCATAGATATAATATTCATGTTAATATTGCAATGATCCAGTAATATTACATTTTAAACGAGTTGTATGCATAATTGAACAAATGCAATATGGTTAAATTCGTTATTGTATGACATTTTGCAAGTTGTGGACTGTATGTATAACAGTAAAATGCATATATGCAAAAAAAAAAGTTTAAAGTTAAGATTATGGTAAGAGCTATTAATATTTCATATAGAGATAATGATACTGGTATATTTCTATACCATGTGTCATTCATTTTTTTTTTGTTTTTTTGTAAAATTAATGCAATATACAAAATATGTACAGTTCATTCAGAATGATTAACTCCAATGCTTACTCTACCCCCACTAAATACTAACTCCAAGTTTGCAATTCTCGCATGCATTCTGTGCATTGCAAACAGCACTACTGTAAATACAATACAGAAGATTATAAAGACAGTAATGCTGGGCTATACACATAATATGGGTTGAACATACTCAAACTCAAATCTTCCCAGGGCTTCATTGTTTCATAGATCAATTGCATAGTTTCAAACTTAGGGTGAAGTCAACTTAATACTTGTGCTCATGTTTAAGTCCATATTAGGTAGTGAGTGGAAATGTTTGTGTGTATGATTGAGGATGGGGTAGTGATTGATGGTGGATAAAGTGGACATGGATGGTGTAAATACCGCACAGTAGTCTGGTGCTATGTATAATCCTGATGCTGATGTATGAAATGGTGGTATATCTGGACAGACTATGTAAACTGATGTGTTATGAGTGAAAAAAAAAAAAAATGTGAGTGTTTGATGCGTTGATGGTGTACAAGCTAATCTGGAGCAAAAGTGATGTTGCAATGATTATGAATATTGTGATTTCTTATGATAGCCATTTCACAAGGGACTGTTTCAGTAGGCTGAAACGTCAAAATGTCCGCAGGACAAAGATGAACAGCATGTAAGGATGTGCGGCACTGTCGTTCAATCGTTGATTCACTTGCGAAAGTGACAGTGTCCCGTCATTTGGAGACCATGATGAGTTCGGTGTCTGTGTTGATCTTTATGATGACCAAAGTGTTATTATTCTTAGAAGGGAAGGGGTGTATTTCGTATACTGTGAACAGGTCGTCAATTATGAATGGTACATGAACTACTAGTGATGGTGTTAGTTTTGCATCTAAATATGGATAATATTGCATGAAATCCTTACTTCGGAACAAAGGCTTCAGTTTTTGTCTATGTATGCCTTGACTAATTATCTGACGTAGCTCATGAACTGGAAGTAAGTCTGTTGTGATCTTGCCATTACTGACATTCGAAATTCCTTACATAAGTGCCCTGTAACGAACTCTAGTGTTGTGTAATTGGAGTAGAATTGTGTCATTGTGTTCCGTGATGATGGAGAAGTGTTGGAAAAGTGATATGTTTCCTTCCATGTCATTTATTTTATCTACACTTTCGAGACCTATGTTTTCCGCCTTTTTCAGATTTATCACGATTTTCTTCATTGCTGAGTTATGTCCTGCGATGAATATATCTTGGTATGTTAGTACCTGAGCTATTTTATTAAATTTGTTGTTTATTTCTTGAAGGTCTTCCTCTGTAGCCAATCCAAAGATGTTCGCAAGAACTGCACCACCCAGGTCAAACAAACCGCGCTTTTGGCGAGTACGTGTAATATTGTTCGTGACGCTCAATACCTCCGTTCCATGAGGTGGGAGATCTTGGATCATGATGAGCATAGTTGACTTCGCCGGTTCTATCTTCCATTTCGATAACTTCACTACTTCATCCACTTCTTGTGTGTTATGTGCCTGTGAAACATAGCCTCCTATCATGAAGTCCAGGGTCCTCATTGGTCTGACGATGTTTTCTAAATAAGAAGGTAATTCGTATAAGTAATCCAAACTGATTTCGGTACTCATGACATCTTTTACGATTGATGTCGTGGCCGTTGGAGCTATGAGGCATCCTTGCCGTAGGCTACTATGTGTTGGGGGTCTAAGTGTGCATATCCTCTTACTATGTAGAGGAGAATCCATAGCATAAATCCCTTCATCGTTACTTACCGACAAAAAAAATCTATTAATTTTCTAATATTGTCATGCTGTGGTTGATGATAGTGATGATGTGCGTTACGGTTGACTAACGTAGAATAATAACTTGCTTGTTATTTCATTTATAGAAGGAGTTTAAATTGAAATTTAAATAATGTAATTGATGTACTGTAGATTTTATTGGAACGGTTGCACCTATGTTTGATTGTTTGGTATATGACCTTAATTTATTTTTGTAATTATTGTTGTTTTCTTGATTGGTTTCATGAGTTACGTTCGCTTGTTCGGTTGTATCCGAGGCTGTATAATTATTGGATAGTTCCCTTGAAACTCGTTTTAAACGATCAATATAAACTTGTTTCTCTTCGCCACTTAACAGTGACCTAATTAAAACTTTGCTTTTATGTTAATTACTCTGTATGGGCCGTGAAATTTCGGGGATAATTTATTGTCTCTCGTATGAATGATACCATAAACAATGTCTCCTAAGCCGATAGGCGAGTCTCTTGCCTTCTTATTAAATGCCTCCGTCATTTCTTCCTTGGACATCGTTAATTGTTTTTTGACTCTTTTATATATGTCCTGGAATTCACGTAAACGGAATTTAATCATCGTAGTTGTATATGGGTAGATTTTAACCTTCTAAAATCTCATACGGTAGTTTTTTATCTGTCCCATATATAATGAAATGTGATGTGTCACCAATCGATTTATTTATAGATCCATTAATTGAGGCTTCTATTCTGGGAATCCAATCAACCCAGCTTGCATAATATTAATTGAGAATGTGTCGTAGTACATCTAATACTTTTTTGTTTTGTCTCTCTACTAACCCATTGGATGCTGGGTGATAGGCTAAAACGTTAACCTTTTTGATATTGTATTGTTTACATATTTCTTGTAAGATATCAGAAGTAAATTCTCCTCCATTATCACTTATTAGTACCTTTGGGGTAGTAAAGCGACATATCACATTATCTATCATTGCCTTTGCTACTCTCTCTGTGTTTTATCTTTAATTGGGGCCAAAATTACATAAAGGGAAAAATGATCCGTTGCTACGAGTAGGTATTGGTTATTATTGTATGATAACGGCATCTTGAGTAAATCAACAGCGACAACGTCCCATGGTTGATGTGGTACAGGGTAATTACCTATAGGTGCAAGTGAAATTGGGTATCCTTTGTGTTTTGCAAATGATTCACATCTGTCTATATGATTGTTTATATCTTTTCGTAATGATAGCCAGTAATATAACAACTGGGCTTGTTTGAATGTCCTATCCTTTCCAGGATGTCCTGCATTGGGCCACATACAGGATTTCATTAAAGTCGGCATGGAAACATTCATTCCCCATCATAGTTACAGAAAAAGATGTAATTTTCCTAAATGGTTTGACCACAGTTGTGCTAGAGTAACAGAACGTAAAACAATAGCCTATAAATCTTATACAAGGACCAAAATCAAAGAAGCCTTTAACTATTATAGAAATATCAGAAACTATACCAAAACTATCATCAATCTTTCTAAATCAAACTTTCTGCATAGACAGACTAACAAACTACTAAACAACCCAAAAATGATAACAAAATATTCTGGTCAACCCTTAATTCATTCAAAACTAACTTCACTACCTCCTCTTCCAGTCCACCTTTACAGTCCCCCGATGGAAATCTAGTAGTTGATCCACGTGGAAAAGCCAAACTTCTTGTTGACATTTATTCAACAAACTCAACCCTAAATACAGAAAATTACAATATTCCTGTACTTGATTTGGTTCCCCTCAAATACCTCCTTTCATGATTCATACCAGATACATACAAACTGTATTACAGAATCTCTTAGCAGACAAAGCTACTGGTCCGGATGAAATTCCTTAAATAGTACTTAAAAATTGCTCCTCAGTGTTGGCTCCTGTATTGGCAAAATTTTTCCGCTTATGCATCCGTACCTCAAGTTTTCCAGCCTCTTGGACAGAAGCAAATATCTATCCTGTTCCTAAAAAAGGGGCAACTTCTGAGCCATCAGCCTATAAACCAATTGCAATAACTTCCATTCTTGGCAAAGTTTTTGAGACGCTAGATACCAAACACATAATCAAGCATCTAGAAATCAATAAATTAATCAATGATCAGCAGTATGGATTTAGACAAGAACGTTCAGCTGTAGACATTCTTTGCCTTCTTACCCATCAGATTAACAAAACAATAGACCAACACAGCGAAACACACACAATAGCACTAGATATATCAAAAGCATTTGACAGAGTATTGCACCGGGCCTTATTGTCTAAGATGTCATACTATGGTCTTGCATCACTGGTTCCTCTAATTTCTTCTTACCTTCATAATAGAAAAATACGGGTCATGGTAGATGGTATTTATTCTCAGTTTCACTCCATAAATGCTGGCATACCTCAGGGATCAGTTTTGGTGCCAACCCTCTTTCTCATTCATATAAATGACCTCCTATCTGTGACTCACAACCCAATACACCCTTATGCTGATGACTCGACCCTTAATAGTTCTTTCATATTTAGTACCTCATTTACACAATTTGATATTATGAATTCCCAAATAAACACAGCTATTTCTCTGAATCAGGACCTTTCTAAAATTAATCAATGGCGACCAACAAATCTGGTCTCATTTAATGCTAAAAAAACTAAGTACATTAATTTCTCCAACAGAAAGAATCCCTCAGACTCTCACATAATTTTAAATGATGTCAGTATTCCCATATCCACTACAATTGATATCCTAGGTGTTACTCTAAACCTCAACCTAAGCTGGACAGCTTATGTTAAATCCCTTGCTAAAAATGCTTCCAAAAAATTGGGACTTATGTACAGAGTTCGTGAGTTCTTCACTGACGAGCAGATGGCCACAATATACAAAAGTCATGTGCGTTCTCAGATCGAATACTGTTCACCACTGTGGAGTGGATGTGGAGCGGTTGCATTGAGGCAGTTGGACAAAATTCAAAATAAAGCCATTAGATTAATCAATAATCCAGCCATCACGCAAGACCTTCCTCCTTTATCAGTATGTAGAGATGTTGCTTCTTTAGTATTATTTTACAGATATTCTTACCGTAAGTGTTCAGACGAACTGGCTTTAATTGTTCCTCCCCTTCACATTTTCTCCCGAAATATTCGGGCAGCTGGGAACGCCCATAAATTCACACTCTCTCCCCCGCAATGCAGAACCTCTGCTTATCAAAATTCATTTATCCCCAGAACTACTATTCTCTGGAACTCGCTTCCTGGGAGTTGTTTCCCACAAACATTTGATCCACTTCAGTTCAAGTTTAGTTGTTATGGGTATTTTATGAATGGAGGATGCCTTTAGGCACATTAGCTTATTTTTTTCCCCTTTGTTTTTCCCTCCTCCATTCATTATCTATTTTTTAAAAATGTGGGCTATCGTGTATCGTTCGTAATACTTGAGGTATCATGTCATTAGGTACTACCAATTGGTTATTATTTCTTCGGCGTTTTGGTTGTTCTGGGTTGATCTTGTATAAGATATTACTGATTATTGTGAATTGTTCTAGTGACACATGTAGTTTGGGAAATTGTATGTCATCTCCACTTTCTAACTTGTATATAACTTTAGACCAAGTTGGATCAAGTCTTTGTGCTGTTGCGATTTCATCGTGGTTTGGGATGTCTCCTTTAAGACCTAATGCCGCGACCTGAATTGTTTTCGGGATCCTAGATAATGCGTCGGCTACTAGATTCAATTTGCCTAGTATATAATGAATATGTACATTGTAGTTTTCGACTGTACATTTCCATCTTGCTCTCCTCCCAGAGAGTTTTTCTTTAAACATACCCACTAGCGGTTTATGGTCGGTGAATAAGTGTATTTCGTAACCATATACCAGATTTGGAAACTTTTGTAATGCAAAAATCATTGCAAGTGCCTCTAAGTCTGTAGTGCAATAATTTTTCTCTGCACCTTTTATTTGTCTGCTGGCAAACAATTGGTTGAGTTTGTCCTCTTTTATCTTCTTGCATCAATACAGCCCCTAATCTTTTAACTGATGCATCTGTACAAATAATAAATGGTTTTGTGAAATCCGAATATGCCAAACATGGTGCATTAGTTAGTTTAATTTTTAATGTCAAATGTTTGTTTTTGTTCTTGTCCCCATTGGAATATAGCATCTTTTTTGAGTAGTTGGGATAGAGGAAAGGCTATACGAGAGAATTGTTGTACGAATGACCTATAGTACCCAGCTAGATATAAAAATTGTCTAACTTCATCATTTGTAGTGAGTTCAGGAAAGTCTCTCACTGCCTATATTTTGTCATCAGTGGTGTGAATACCATTAGCACTTAATCTGTAGCCTAAGAATTTTATTTCCTTAAAGCAAAATTTGCATTTAGAAAGCTTAATTTTCAACCTGCCCCATCCCGACCACTTTTCCACCACTGACTCCTCCCAATCCCGACCATTTTTGGAAAAATTTTCTTTGGCTCAAACCTTCGCTTTTGGTGAGAAACATCGAAAATTCATAGAGAAATCGCTCACCTAAAGTTTATAATACTCGATACAGGTACGAGTACCTCCTTACCTTACTGGGTTTTCTAACAGGCTGGCACCAAAGAAAACGAGTTCTATGGGAGGATAACTATTTCACACCACTCATAAACGGTATTTATTTCTTTACTTGGTACGAATTTATATGTAGTACGAGAGTATATTGGTTTTCAAGCAGTAATATAGGCATTTTAGGCATTGTTTCAATCACTAATACCTGCCTTTTTTTGGCCACATTACCTGATCATCATTTCTAACTGTTTCTTCCTCTAATGCTATGTAAAGTTTGTCCTCCACATTGTCATTGATTGGGGAATCACTCTGGCCCTGAATTTCGTACCGTGGCATGACATGGCTATACTGGCCAGGTCACTGATAACAGGTGAATTGCTGAGACAATGGCATGCAGGGGAGGGGAGGAGGTCATGCTGGGTAAGGCATTGTCCCTGCCTGGCATCTTGTAGAGGAGGGTGTCACGTGTATACGTACCAAAAATCACTCGCGAAAATTGAAAATTGTGCAAATTAGGGACCTTGCAATTTTTTTGCGTTTATGTACGCCGACGGGATTGGCAGTGACAAAACGTGTGGACGTTAAAGAACGTCGACGAGACGCCGCGGGTTAAACTAGCATCACCAAGCTTTTGTAAGAGTAGGTCTAATTTCTGGAGATGTTCTGTGATATCTTTCGTTGCGATGATAATATCGTCAAGATAAACAAATATTCCTTGTCCTAAAATTCCGGACAATACGTAATTCATAAGACACTGGAATGTGCCCGGGGCTGTCCTCAGTCCCCATGGGCATCCTTCTATACTGATAGTGTCCTCCATTTGTGGAAAAGGCAGTGTATTTACGTGACTCCTGATCTACAGAAATTTGATAATAACCACTTAGCAAATCGATTGTGGAAAATACATTATTTTCTGGTCCAATAGTCTGTAGGATGTCGCTTAGCAATGGCATGGGAAATCGGTCTATGATTGTGTGATTGTGTAGTTTATGGTAATCTACTACCACACGCATTTCTCCATTTCGTTTGGGCATGAAGAATAATGGGGTATTCCACAGGGAGACTGATGGCTCAATAATTCCAAGTTTTAACATTTCATTGACATACTGATTTGCGAGTGTACGCTGAGATTGTGGGATTCGGTAGGCAGGTAAGAATATTGGTGGTGTATCTGGGTGCACATTAATCTTGTGATTAATCAGGTTAGTACACTCTAATTGTTCTCCGGGTAATGCTACAGTGTCCCTGTGTTTTTCCAACAGGGTTAACAAATCATTTTCTTCATCAAATTCTCCTGGGTGAATTAAATTCTCTTTTATACTTTCTCTATCCGTAGATTTTATCTCACTTGTGACTCCAGCTACAACTATTTCCATGACAGGGGAGGGATATTTTTCAATATTAACTATACATGTCCCTTTTTTCAACTGTACTTCCTCAGTCATGTGATTAATTAGAAATATCTGAGTTTGCCGATCATCGTTCATCTGACATAACGCGTTTTCTACTGACAATCCTTTTACTATACATAATCCTTCTAAGACAAGAACAGTACCGTTCTATAACTTGCTCTTGTTGGTAACTTTCATATAGGAGTTAGGTGGTATAACTTAATCATTGGTGAGATAGGCGGGAAAAACTGATAAATCAGTACCGTTACCTGGGTTTCTAGTCCTGGAGGCTGGGTCGGGGGGTGAGTGGATCTATACACTCATCTGTTTGTGTATGTTTGTTTAAGCTTTTAATATTGCCAGTTCTTTTTGGTTCTCTTTTACTAATCGATGAGGGCTCTGATGGTATTTCCTCTATGAATTCATTATCAAAGTCTAGTCCATTCATTTGTGGGAGTAAAGTTATTTTCTCTGTTCTCATGCATCTTAAGCCCGGTAACATATGAGCTTTAATTGCTAAGTTTTCAGCGATATAAAAAAATGCAGAGGTTGGTCTTGTAGTCTCTGTGAAACTGATGTTTAACCGTATCATACCTTTTACTGTGATTTGTTTGCCATCTACTGTATATAAGTCTAAATCAGATTCTTCCAGAAAAGTTACTTTCTTCTTATTTCTAAAAATTTTGTTTATTTCTTCTTGTGTTATTAAGTTCACTGGAGAGCCTATGTCTAAAAATAAGGAAACCTTTTGATCCTCACATACAGCTGGTATCAAGATACACTCATTTCCCAACATGCCTCCTATTTGAATTTTAAACTTGCTTTTCTTTACGTTTGTTCGTTTTTTGTCGCGGCTTGGTCTTCCCCCGATTTGAAAATAGACACTAATTTTTCTACAGTTTTGCAGTTACTGGTCCAGTGCCCTTGGTACCAGTGATGCCTACAGTAGGGACCAAATCCTTGTGTCTTTTGTCTATCCTCTTTTGTTTTGATAAAGCATTCATTCTTTGTGTGTCCGGGTTTTGCTCAATAATGATATAGAATGGACCTATCTGCTGACTGTGATCTGCGAGATGACTTCCCATATTTAGTGGTGTCTGTGGCGCGAGATCTGCTTGGACTGCGCGAAAACTTACGAAACTGCCTGTAGCCTGGTGTTTGTGATCGTAGCCTTGACGTATTTGGTTGTTTGTTCTGCCTGCTTTTGGGTCGCGATCGATTTTGTTCTCTGTTTGAGGTAGTTGTAGCTCTTTTCACAGCTGATACTGTCTCAGGCACTCTCATTCTACTAGAATGTGATTGTGTTTCGATCACCCCTGCTTTGCTACACTGCATCTCTACTTCGTTCATTATGTCTAGTAAGCACGTACCTGGGGTGTATGCTATCGTCTTGGCTATCTTGAGGGTCCTATCAGGTAATTTACACAAGGCAGCTACATAACCAATGATGTCCACAATGAGGTCTGGGGACATCTTTCTATCTCCTGTTATCCAGTTTGAGTTTTCTAAGGTAGATAATAATGTTCTTTTGATCGAGGAGACATCGGCAGTTATTCCACTGAGTACATGATTTGTAGTGTGCTCCCTTACAAGATCTACAATCTTATGTAATTCTGGGATTATACCTGGCAAAAAGTTCATATCACCAGAATATTTCTTCAAAAATTCAGTTTTAAATTCATCATATGTCTTAGCTCGGAGAAGTTTGTCTGACTTATGCAAGTTTCCTGCCGGGCACCTTTCCTGATTTATCCAAGAGGAAAAAATAGCAATTTTCTCTTGTTCATCTGTAATATGCCTGTTTACGAAGATCTGTTCGCGTTGATTAACCAGTGACATGACATCAATACGGTCTTTTTCTGTGCCAGAGGATTTCGGGGCAGTTTTATCCTCATGGTAGACGTAAACATTAATTAGGGATGTTTGATCCGTGGTATTCATTTTCACTGGTTGCTCTGTTAATTTAACTTGGACTTGTTTATCATTGTGTGAGGTAATAGTGGAATAGGTTTTCCCTGAACGATGAACTCTGTTAAGTATATTTTCATAGGTATGCAAGTCAGAGACTAAGTTCTCACTCGCCACATCATAGGGGGTTTGGCAATCATTACCATTAGTTTGTGGTGAATTTTGTAGGGTGGGTGTGTTGCCCTAGTACTCTCCTAATTGTGTATCTGCAGTGGGCGCTAACTGTGTATCATCTGGTACTAATACGGGTGGAGGTGAAAATATTCCTGTCATATCACTCAGCTAAAAAGAATTCATGTTGCTAAGGTATGGTGTTATGAAATACATCTTTTGTTTATGTCCTAACTAAATAGATGAGTAAATGAATTGTAATGAATGATAGATAGTGAGTGTATAAGTGTATATATAAAAATTAGTAAAGGAGGTGATTGTACCTAATTTAAAGCACTGAGATGAAATGAGTAAGTATAATTACACCCACTTGATACAGATGGTCACTCGGAGAGGCGTTTCAAGAGCAGTTGTCGATCTCGGAAGATAAATGCAGAGTTGAATGAAGATCTCCTCTCGATAATTCTAGGGCTGTGTTGGTGGACGATATTACTCAGGAAATTCCGTGGCCTGATGAATGTAGTGGTTAACAGGCGAACCTCACCATTTAACGTCGAGTTCCCACTCAGTACTATGGAAATAAATGAGTATGAGTAGGAGCTATGTGAATAAGAATGAGTAACGAGTAGTGAGTGAGAAGTGCCTGGTGGCAGTCACACATTGATTAGTGTGGCATCGTCTCAGCGAACACGCATGGTGATGTTATCTCAGCAGATACACATGGTGATGTCGGCTTCCCACAATGGTAGCTGTGGTGAGTAACTGAGTAGTGATGAGTCACCTGAGTGAGGAAAAGTGAGTAAGATGCGTTATAAATATGGCTCTGGTGTTTGCTGTGTCGTCTTGACCTCTGCCTCAGCAGTGGAGGTAGGGGGATGGTAGGAGAGAGCATTGGGGTTCTAGTGCTTGTTGCTTTGGTCTTGCTTTTCGTTTACTCGTTTTATTTTTTAGTCTTCTTGCTGATACTTGAAGTTGCATGAAGAATATTATGGAGCTGTCTTGTAGATGTGTTATTTGTAGTTAATTGTAGGGCTTGTTGATCCTCACTCGTAACTCGTCGTTGCTTCTGTATGCTCGTAGACTCATAAACTCGTAGACTCGTTCTTCTTATTGTACACTCACTTGTGGTTACTTGATCGTGGAATTGTACTTTTTTGATAATGTAGAATCATGTGTAGAACTGGAGCTGATCTTGGTTACAGTTTCGCCTGCTTTTGTAGAAATGATGGTTCGTAGGTGTAGAGTCGATCGTTGCTGCCACCATTTATAGCTGGAACTTCGTAGCCACCATTTGTATATATGTAACTCTTTAGTCTTGTAATAGGTAAATCTTGAGTTTTGGTTAAAGTTATTTTGGTAATTGAGGAGCTGGAGGAGTTAAAGATGAATACAGGGAGTTGACCTTGATTTATTATCTTCAAAGAAAGTCTAAGTTGAGCAGCGTATATATTACACAGGGACTTAATTTACTAGCTAAGTCTAGTCGGACCCCTCATCTTATTTGATGTCTCCACTACTTGCTGGTTCTATGGCTTGCCCCGTTCTGAGCTCTGATTCCTACATTCTCGTTTAGCAGGGGTCGTGTCACGTGAAGCTTTTAGAACACTGTATGTCTGTGTGTATGTACAGCTTCCAGTGCACGACCAGCATTCCTTCACTCAAGAGTTGCAATGGTTGCTGACACACTTGCTCTCTTACCCCCTGGCTTGGTGCTTCTATCTGTCTATCTACCTATGTATGTATGTATGTATGTATCTATCTATAAGTTGTATTATTATAATATGGAGTCCCGAAATGTGTTGCATAAAACTATTTTTTTTTTTTTACGTCGGACATAACAAGTATCCCATTTATGTGCTGCAAGAATCCCATTATGTGAGGTATTAAAGTGTGCATACATTCTTACTGTGGTTGTTGTACTTGCATCACGCTCATACAATCCAGTCTGCAGCGATCTTCAGAGGCTGTGCTACACTTGCCCTTCCCAAGTACCCATACCCACTGCCATTTTTTTTTATGTTTCCGACTCTGGGCATAGGCTTCACAGCCTGCTACCAAGGCCCAGTAATCCTCCTTCATGCCATTCACCTCACATGTCACCACTTTGGCGCTAACACCCACCGTCCATATTGAATACACGCTAGGGCTGTCTCATACAGGACTGGTGCAGTAGTATTAGTGGGGGTATTTTTACGACATGTCGGCGGGTCTTATGGTAGATCAGTAAAGTCTGATTTAGTGAAATTCAAATATTTAAAGTGTTCCCTGCCCCAGCGGGGATTTGAACCTACTCCTTTCCGTTCGCTCCACTAACATTTTTGCATTCATATTAAATTCTTGGGTGAAGGTTTCCCTTGCATCCTACTTGTTGATCTGCAGAGTCTACTGTGCAGTCCAAGACGGCCACAGCGATATAGTCAATCCTGTGAAAATGACTGCTTCAACTACTGACAGAAATACAATGCAGATATTAACAGAGTATGCTTACCCTAATGGTGTGCTGCTTATCACCATCCCAGCTCATCCCGTCTACTCCTCTCCAGAAACTTCAAGCCTGGGTTAACTTCTGTTTAGTCCCATGACCAGGGCCGTCATATCGTAATCATAATTATACGTGGTGAACAGCTATCAGCTTTAAAAGAGAGAGAGAGAGAGAGAGAGAGAGAGAGAGAGAGAGAGAGAGGTCTTTCGAAAGTTAGGTCGCAAACAGAAATATTGCAAAGCACACACACACACACACACACACACACACACACACACACACACACACACACACACACAGTTATAATAATGGTTTAGTGTGTGGGTGTTGCGTGATGAGGAAGCATTGCGTCTGCAAAAGGGTTTGCGTCACTGGGTGTGTTTTTACCTCTTCACGAATCCCACTCTGCAGTACACCAGGGTTGTCCAAACAGAGACATGCACATCCTAACCGTGCATGTATTCTCAGTAAAGTTAATAAATTGTCCCTAGGATGCGACAGTCTCACATATCATAGCAGCTCCTGATCCAATAATATTGTATGTCTAGTATCTATTATTCTAAATCATTATGGCTTGGCTTGATATCCAGTATTATTCTGCCCGAGAAGAAGATTATGTTTGCAACCCTGTTTGTTAATTTTTGTTTGTTTGTCTGTTAGCAGGATTTCTCAAAACTAAAGATTTGGAAAAAATTTGGTGGGTAGATAGCCCATGACCCATGGAACAACTGAGTAACTTTTGGGACCGAGCCGGATCATATTACAGATTCTGGATCCGGAAAACACTTTTTGCGAAACCTTAATCACAGAAACCCCTACCCATTATGAAGAGTGGTTTGGAAACTAAGTTGCAATTGTCGGAGAGACGTGCGCCACTGAGTGCCCCTCTAGTTTGATCTTTGGTTTTCAAAAATTCTGTAAATTTGATATAAACACTTTATGAAATGGTGTGTATAGGTTCGGATATATTTGATTTGGGAGAGCATAAGCAAATAAAGATCACACACACACACACACACACACACACACACACACACACACACACACACACACACACACACACACGACAGACATCAGGTAATATTGTTAGCCTGAGTACGTTATTTATATTATATTTTGCATTCTCTGGAGTATTTCAGTTCATTTATGGCGAACTTTTCAAAACAAATATGTTATATGTAGTCTACACGAACCTTTTCACTAATAGAGTGGAAAACAATATTGTCAAAATCATCTGATGGTAGTCTGAGCCAAACGGAAATTACGCCTTCGTAATGAAGGGGTTTATTCTCTTACTTTCAAAAAGTCTCTTCTGACCGTAAGAAAATGGACTCAGAGCTGGAAGAAAAGAGATGTCATGGTGAAAAGTTTTAATGCTTAATGTTCATATGGCAACTGTTTCACAGTGCAGATCCATTCCATGGCTTACTATATTGTGCATTTAAGTTAAATTCAGAAGATTTTGTTCAGCAGAGGGAAAACTTTGCAGTCAGTGGTTAAACAGCATCTCCGAGATCCTTCCTACGTTTAACTACATCCCCGGTAGAGGACAAATTTAGAGGCTCGAATATCATATCTATAACATGTTTTTATATTTTGCACAAGAAATGTACTGTTCTGTAATATGAGAGGCAGAGTTGGTGTGATTTTGATATATAACAATGTAATCACCAAGAGGTACGAGCCTATTAACTGTATTCCTAGCATGAAAGAAAAACAAATGATTCCTGAGCTTATTGCAGCAAAGTTTTCTCTTGTGGTTCTTCTCATTGAGACTATTATTTACTCGTGCGATCCCAGACATACTCGAAATTACCGGTAGAATGTTAACGGAGAGCCGGACGGGACTTTGTGAGCCCGTGACTCGTTTTGCCGGTAAAAGGTGAAACCGCTGTTAATATAGGTAAAATCATCGGGAGGTAGCATGAATAATACTGACAATTCCGATTTCTGATATTCTCTTGTATGACATTATGCAAACTGTGTCAGTATCAGTAAGATATGAATTCCACACCAGGGTTATATGCCTTGCCGTGTAGTTGTATAAAGCATCAGCCCCTGCAGACGTCATGTAACATTCATATGAATACCTACAAGGCGTACGTTTAATGCTGTCGGAGTTTTGGGTTAGTGACCTACTTTTAAAAATGTCTCCAACTAAGTACTCTGACTTCAATACCATAAACTTACAAGCGGTAATGCGGAACTGGATGCTACTTGTTATTAATTATGTAAGAAAGTAGAATCGCTAAAGAAGTACCAGGGAACCCTCTAAGACCAGGAACAAAAGGTCGTTCACCACGGGAGGTCTCCCTAAATCTGGATAAAATTGTCACTTGGTAACAAAAATATAATGCAAAGAAAATTATTTCACTGGATGCGGTATTGTGTAATATGCAAAACACAAAACCAAGGACGAGGTGTAAGGCTGCATCTAAGTCCACGAAAGCACGACAGTGGACATGTGTGGAAAGTAACCTATAAAAAATTGTATTTCTCTGATATGATAACTCTTCTTAGAGATGTAAATTATGCCTCTCGATAATCATTTAGAATATATATATATATTTTCTTATGTGAAACATTTATCTTCCCTTCTGTGTTAAGCTTGATTCACACTATATCAGTACGTTATTAACCTGCTGGTACTCAGCGTCCAATATAATGGACAGAACTGGGCATTTTCAAAATTTAATAAAGAAGGGAACCCCGGGGTAGGGACCTATGAGCTTTGCAACTATGAGCCGATAGGTGGAGGGTGGTACGCTTAGTACCCGTCCAGTAAAATCCCTCTCACAGGAACTCTGGCCACTAAATGGGTTAATGGACCTGACCTTCACCTGACCGTCAACGGACGACAACGGCATTCACACTACACCGTCTGGTCTTCAGCAGTACAGTCACTGTACAGTCCTGCTTGTGTACCTGGTAGGATCGTATATCTAAGGTGGATATGCTTGAAAATTTTAGTATAAGTGACTTTTTTTTTTATGTGAGGAAGAAGGAACCAAAGGCAATGAGCCCGCAAAACTGTTCCTTCCAAGAGAAAAACAAAATACAAGAGAGAACCAAATTCAAGATCCGATCATTTCGAGATGCGTGGACACACTGCGTTTGAAAGACTGGAGATCATAGGAAGCAGGAAATACAGACAGAGGGAGACAGTTCCAGAGATGACCTGTTGCATAAATGAAAGACTGGGAGTAACGGTTAACTCCTGCATTAGAGAGTTGGACAGAAAAGGGATGAAAGTTTGCTGCTAGATGGGTGCTACATGCCCGTCGTAGAGGTGGAGGAATGCATGCAAACAGTTCAGAGGAGCAGTGACCGTTGAAGTAGCGATAGAAAAGAGATAAAGATGCAACAGTGCGGCGAAGAGACAGAGGTTGAAGGGAGCCAGTAAGAGGAGAGATGATGAGACGAAAGGCCTTTGACTCCACCCTATTGAGAACAGCTGTATGTGGGAAGCCTCCCCAAACATGACAGTTGTACTCCACGAAGGGACGGATAAAACCCCTATATAGAGTCAACAATTGTGCAGGGGTAAAAAAGGAAAGGAGTCGGCTTAGCTCACCTAATCTCTTGGAAGCAGATTTTACAAGAGATGTTATATGATCTTTCCAAGATAAGTCCCGAGTAAATGAAACCCCAAGCATGTTCAAGGATGATGCCGGATTAAGCTGAATATTATTAAACATCAGTGGGTATACCTGTGGAAGATTTTGTCGGGTTGATAGGTGCAAAAACTAAGTCTTTGATGCAATAACAACAACCAGATTATTTTTACCCCAGTTAGAGATACAAGCCAAGTCAGACAATAGGTGTGCCATAGCCTCATCCCTTGTTTGTACTGCTGAGATGGACGTTGCGGGAATCGAATGGAGTGGTGAAGGGTGGAGTCATCAGCATATGAGTGGATAGGGTTAGATGTACAGCTTAGGTCATTGATGAATAAAAGGAAAAGAGTTGGTGATAGGACAGAGCCCTGAGGAACACCACAGTTAATAGATCTAGGAGAAGAACAATGGCCGTCTACAACAGCGGCTATAGAACGACCAGAAAGGAAGCTACAGATGAAGGCACAGAGAGAAGGATAGAAACCGTAAGAGGGCAGTTTGGAAATTAAAGATTTATACCAGACTCAATCAAAAGCCTTTGAGATGTCAAGTGCAATGGCAAAGCTTTCGCCAAAGTCCCGAAAGGAGGATGACCAGGAGTTTGAAAGGTAGGTGAGAAGATCGCCTGTGGAGCGCCCCTGATGGAACCCATACTGATGATCAGAAAGAAGGTTGTGATAGGAAAAATGCTTTAAAATTTTTCTATTAAGAACAGACTCGAAAACTTTTGAGATACAGGATGTTAAAGCAATTGAACGATAGTTATAGGGTTGGGAATGGTCACCCTTCTTTGGGACTGGCTGAATGAGAGCAAACTTCCAGCAAGAAGGAAAGGTACAAGTTGATAGACAAAGGCGAAAGAGTTTTCCTAGGCAGGATGTAAACACAGAAGCACAGTTCTTGACAACAACAGGAGGGACTCCATCAGGCCCATATGCCTTATTAGTATTGAGGCATGTGATGGCAGAAAATACATCAGCTGAAGAAATTTTAATGTCAACTATGAGGAAGTCAGAAGGGGGAAGTGATAGAGGAACAGCACCGGAATCGTCTAAGATGGAATTGGAGTAGAAAGTCTGAGCGAAGAGATCTGCTTTATTAGTTGAAGAAATAGCTACATAGCCATTAGAGTAGAAAAGAGGAGGGAAGGATGATGAGGTAAAGTTGTTTGAAAGGTTTTTGGCAATGTGCCAGAAGGAGTAGGAAGAATTCAAGTTAGAGAGTTGAGAGCTTTTAGTACAGATGAAATTATTTTCAGCAGAGCGAAGAACAGACTTAGCATGATTCTGGGCATAAACATATAAATGATGTGATTCAGGGATGGGTTGGCTCCGGTACCTTTTATTGGCCCTCTCCTTGTTGCGGACAGCATTAGAACAAGCGTTATTAAACCAAGGCTTTCATGCATTAGTCAAAGGATATGAGAAAGGAATGTATGCTTCCATGCCCGAGAGAATAACCTCAGTAATGCGCAAGGCACACCCAGATGGCTCCTGGCCATGGAAGCAATAATCATTCCAGGGAAAATCAAAGAAGTACAGCCTGAGGGCATGCCAATCTGCAGCTCCAAAGTGCTACAGACGACGTTTCTTTGAAGGATCCACAGGCCGTTCCGGAGCAATAGGACAGGTTAAGGTGATAAGGTTGTGATTGGAGGAGCCCAACAGAGAGAATAGATTAACAGTGTAAGCAGAAGGATTAGTTGTAAGGAAGAGGTCAAGTATGTTGGAGCTCACTCCAAGGCGGTCAGGGATACGGGTAGGGTGCTGTACAAGTTGCTCTATGTCATTAAGGATAGAAAAGGTGTAGGCTTGTTCACCAAGTGGATTAGTGAAAGAAAAGGAGAGCCAAAGGTGATGGTGAACGTTAAAATGTCCTAGAATGGAGATTTCAGAGAAAGGAGAAATGGATAGAATGTGTTCTATTGTAGAAGCAAGATACTTAAAGAATTTTTGATAGTCAGTAGAATTAGTAGATAAGTCAACAGTGCAGATATATTTAGTCAGAGAATGACAGGAAAGCCAAAGCCAGAGTGTAGAGAATTCAGAAGAATCGAGTTCAGGAACACGAAAGCAAGATAAGTTGTTGCGTATATATACACAACAGCCACCTTTGGCTTTGCAATGAGTATAGAGAAAGTAGGAGGATACAGAAAAGGGTCTGCTGTCAGTTGCCTCAGACAGCTGAGTCTCAGTTAGAAAAAGAAGGTGAGGTTTAGAGAAGGAGATATTGTGCTCAACAGAGCGAAAGTTAGAGGAAAGGCCACGAATGTTGCAGAAATGAAGAAGAAGAGAGTCAGACAGTGGTTCCAGGCATCTTGAGTCGTCACCGGAAGAGGGGCAGAAGTTGGGGGCATTTATGGTCCACCCCCCTGGGGACTCGGAGGCTATGTTATTCGACGCTTCTTTTTTTTCTTTTTTTTTTTCAATTTTGAAAAGGAAGTGTGGTGTGTACTGTGCATGTAGTTTGGTGTTGATAGTTAGAGAAACTTGTATTGCAGAGCATGCTGGCCTACTCCCTGTGTTACTGAGACACTGAAAAAGTTCAGCAGTATTGGCGCTCCTCTTGCAAGAGGAAGGAAAGGAGAATCAAAAGAACAAAACAAAAGTGACTGGGTGCACAGATCATTAAAGAAATGAAAAACAGAAGAATTTTTCATTATATAAAGAACTGCATGATCATGAACTAAAATTTCATCAGTACTTCAGAATGTCGAAGTATCAGTTTAATGAGTCACTAACTTTAATTGTGGAGGCTACCAATAAAAGGAACACTCCTTCCGTCCATCTCGAACAAGAGCGCGATCTCAGTTGAGGCACCTCAGCTGCTGATGCCGGTAGGTACCCGTGCCGGTCCCTTGTTCACACTATCCAACACGTACAAGATCAGGACCTGAACGTTACCGGACACACACAGCAAAATGTTCTCGCCGAGAAACGTGACCGACAACTGCCGGTGACGGTTCATGCAGGTGAGGTGCAGGTCCGGTGTAGTGTGAATGCAGCAATGGTTATATCATTGAATTATATTTTGTCGGTCCTGTACGGTATGTTACGTGTCGGTGAAGTTATGTATAGTGTGAATCAACTCTTATTCAGACAGTCTATGTTGATAGAAAAAGTATACATCAGTTAAGAAGACAATCAGCGTGTTATATACATAGATTAGCTGGTAAGTAAGAGGTGTTAGGAAACTTATTTTTTAGCTGACGAGAGTACGGAGCTTAAGATCGTATGAGCAAAACATGAGTAGTGAACGAGTAGGGAAGTCCCAATCACTGGCAATATTTTCTTAGTTGCCTATAATAGGACTAAATGAATATCTGAATCATCATCATCACAATATCTTTCCACTTTATCGTTCGTGATGTGTAAAGCAAACCCTTTTCTAAGATGACGTTTAATGTTTTCTTCTTGCCATCAGCAAAGGTATTGTATATCCTATAGATCCAACACTACACTGACGCTTTTTCACTACATTCTGGCTAACCATGTTAATTAGCTTGGTAAAAGGTAAATACTAAAATTATATGGGTAGGAGAGAATGGATTGAGAACTGCTGAACAAAAATAAACTAACGACACAGCCCACTACAAGATGGTCGATTGCAAGTAGTATGATCTATTTTCATAATATTTTGTCTACCAAATAGATGATTTTTATGCAATATAGGTAAGATTTATAGTTCTGGGAGGAGCAGTAAATGAAAGCTATATCTAACTCCTCTAGTTCGAAGAGCCTTTCTTAAGCTGAACAGTATCATATGGATATATCAAGATAAAAAACAGAATGAGACGCAGTTGCAGTAAAGAGGTTAAACTGCTTTCATTACGTTTCCCAAACAGTTCCAAGAAAATAAAATTATAAATACAAAACCTAATAAGACATTTTCACCGAGCTCACTTTTCAATCATTACTTTCCCACTGGTTTTCTATTCGGACTAAAGTATATATATATATATATATATATATATATATATATATATATATATATATATATATATATATATATATATATATATATATAATAGGAGAAACACATACTACACATGCTTATAATAGGAGAAACACATACTACACATGCGTACATACGTGTAACGTTTTTATCACTCTAGCTGGGAAGCGTACCGGGACCCCTAATTCTTCATGCATTTCAGGTGGTTTGGCTTTTATCACGTCATTGTATAGTGACCCAGTGAATTACTCTTATCTAGTGTCCCTGGTTCAATTTCCGACTAGAGCGTCACATATAAGATCCTTGTACTGGCTGGGATTGATTAATGCAGCTATATAGTTTGCCAATATGCGTGGGGCTAAATAAAATTCCATATGACATCGAAATATTTGGCATTATATGGGTTCGGGTTGAAAGTATCCTCCCATAACGAATTTTCCTGTTTTAGAACTCAGATATCTTAGCTTTTATCATGTCATAGTATGGTGGCACAGTACCTACCTACTATTGAGGAGTCCCGGGTTCGATTCCCGGCTAGTGTTAAAACTTTTCAATATATATATAATTCTGTGTTCTGTGCCTTATATCGTCTTAATATCAACGTAACCTTCCATCAATAACACACAATGTGAACCTGAAGTGTTGTGTGCAGAGTTAAAGACTACGTCTTACATATTATTCAAAGCCACTTCAAGAATGACTCTATCTCACGCGCTAGAACGTGGCATGGGGCAGACTTCGAAGTCAGAATTACATGAAGCTCAGACTGGCGGCTTTTTCAAACACAGAATAATCAAACTGACTTAGTCATTTGCATGATGTTATGCAGGCTCAAGTCTGACTTTGCAGAGACAGGTTCAGTTCAAGGATTTGAAACAAATTTTTGATTATTACCAAATTAATTAATCACAGCGCCGAATTTGTCTCAAATATAGCAAAAAAGGCAATTAATTTACCGAGGCTTCTTTTAAAACAAAAGTTAAAAATGATTGACATTTAATGGCAGCTGTCATTATGGCCGTGGGTATTTTCCCTATCGAAGTTTGTGTAGGTTACAAATCCAAATAAAAGATACTAAGAAACAAAAGGTTTCTTTTAAGACTATTCTTAAGAAACATGTGCAAAAGTGCACAGATAATAGATGAAAAAAGCACAGAAACAAGAGGGTATTAAGAATGAGAGGAGAAGAGATTTGAAGACCTATTCCCATTACTACATTCCATCAGTTACACACGTTCTATCCATTTCTCCTTTCTCTGATATCTCCAGTCTAGGAGATTTCAATGTTCACTACCACCTTTGGCTCTCCTCTCCTTTCACTAATCCACCTGGTGAACAAGCCTACATCTTTTCTATCTGATCTATAACAGCTTGTACAGCACCCTACCCATATCCCTGACTGCTTTGGAGGGAGCTCTAACGTACTTGACTTCTTCCTTACAACTAATCCTTCTGCTTACACTGTTAATCTTTTCTCTGCGTTGGGCTCCTCCAATCACAACCATATTGCCTTAACCTGTCCCATCGCACTGGTACGGCCTGTGAACCACCAAAGAAACGTCGATTGTAGAACTTTGGAGCTGCAGATTGGGAGGCCCTCAGGCAATACTTCTTTGATTTTCACTGGAATGATTATTGCTTCCATGCCCAGAAGCCATTTGCGTGTGCCTTGTGCATTACAGAGGATATTCTATCGGGCATGGAAGCATACATTCTTTTCTCATATCCTTTGACTAATGCAAGAAAGCCTTGGTTTAATCACGCTTGTTCTAATGCTGTCTGCAACAAGGAGAGAGCCTATAAAAGGTACTGGAACCAACCCACCCCAGAATCACATTTTCGTAAATTTCTGCCCGGAATTGTGCTAAGTCTGTTCCTCGTTCTGCTAAAAATAATTTCATCCATACTATATGTTCTCAACTCTCCAACTCGAATTCTTCCCACTCCTTCTGGCACCTTGCCAAAAACCTTTCTAACAACTTTACCTCATCATCTTTCCCTCATCTTTTCTACTCTCATTCAGCCGGTCCCAAAGAAGGGTGACAATTCCCAGCCCTCTAACTATCGTTCAATTGCTTTAACATCCTGTATCTCAAAAGTTTTCGAGTTAATTCTTAATAGAAAAATTTTAAAGCTTCTTTCCTATCACAACCCTCTTTTCTGATCGTCAGTATGGGTTCCGTCAGGGACGCTCCACTGGCGATCTTCTCACCTACCTTTCAGACTCCTGGTCATCCTCCTTTGGCTAAAGTATTGCCATTGCACTCCACATCTCAATGGCTTTCGATCGAGTCTGGATTAAATCTTTAATTTCCAAACTGCCCTCTTTCCGTTTATATCCTACTATCTGTGTTCCACCAATAGCCTTCTTTCTGGTCGTTCTTTAGCCACTGCTATAGACAACCATCCTTCTTCTCCTAGATCTATCAACAGTGGCGTTCCTCAGGGCTCTACCCTATCACCAACTCCCTTGAATTTATTCATAAGTGACCTTCTAAGTTGTACATTTAACCCTATCCACTTGTACCCTGATAACTCCATCCTTCACCTTTCCATTCGGTTCCCGCAACTTCCATCTCAGCAGTTACTTCAATAAACAAGGGATGAGGCTATGGCACACCTAATGTCTGACTTATCTCGTATCTCTGACTGGGGTAAAAATAGAATTGTTTTTAATGCATCAAAGACTCAGTTCTTACTACTCTCAACCCGACAAAATCTTCCACAGGTGTACCCACTAATGTTTAATAATATTCAGCTTAATCCTGCATCATCCTTGAACATGCTTGGGATTTCATTCACTCGGGACTTGTCTTGGAAAGATCATATCACATCTCTTGTAAAATCTGTTTCCAGGAGATTAACCCGTCACGTCCCGAGGTTTTCCGCACCTCCGACATCCCCCAGTCCCGAGGTATTTTCGATTTTTTTTTTTTTGGCTAAAACCTTCGCTTTTGGTGAGAAACATCGAAAATTCATAGAGAAATCGCTCACCTGAGGTTTAAAGTGCCCAATCCAGGTAGGAGTTCCTCCTTACCTGAGTGGGTTTTCTAACATGCTGGCACCAAAGAAAACGAGTTCTATGGGAGGGTAACTATTTTATCCACTCATAAACGGTATTTATTTATTTACTTGGTACGAATGTATATGTAGTATGACAGTATATTGGTTTTCAAGCAGTAATAAAGGCATTATAAGCATTGTTTCACACACTAACTAATCACCATACCTGACCTATTTTTGCCACACTACCTGATCATTATTTCTGGCTGTTTCTTCTTCTAATGCTATGTAAACATTGTCCTCCACATTGTCATCGATTGGGGAATCACTCTGGCCCTGAATAACTTTACTAGCCAGGTCACTGGTAACAGGTCCTTTGCCAAGACAATGGCGTGAGGGGGGGAGGGGGAAGGTTATGCAGTGTAAGGCATTGTCCCTGCTTGGTATCTTGTACAGGAATAGAGGAAGGTGTCCCGTGTATACATACGAAAAATCACGTGTGAAAATTGAAAATTGTGCAAATTAGGTACCTTGCAATTGCACGACGTACTGGTACGTCGCCGGGACTGGCAAATGCAAATCGTGGTGACGTACCCATACGTCGTCGGGACGGGGCGGGTTAAGTGTGCTCAGCCGACTCCATTGCTTCTTTACCCGTGCACAATTGTTGATTCTATACACGGGTTTTACCTGCCCCTGTGTGGATTACATTCACATGTGTGAGGAGGTTCCCCACATACACCTCTTCTCAATAGGGTGAAGTCAAAGGCTTTTCGTCTCATTAACTCTCCTCCTCTTACTGGCTCCCTTCAACCTCTGTCTCTTCGCTGCAGTGTTGCATCTTTATCTCTTTTCTATCGCTGCTTCAGTGGTCACTGCTCCTCTGAGCTGTAAGCTTGCATTCCTCCACCTCTACGACGAGCGCATAGCACCTGTCTAGCAGCAAACTCTCATGCCTTTTCTATCGAACTCTCTAATGCAAGAGTTAACCGTTACTCCCAGGCCTTCATTTATGCAACAGGTCAACTCTGGAACTGTCTCCCTCTGTATTTCCTGCTTCGTATGATCTCCAGTCTTTGAAACGCAGTGTGTCCAGGCATCTCGAAATGATCGGATTTTGAATTTGGGTCTCTCTTGAATTTTGTTTTTCTCTTGGAAGGAACAGTAATTGCAGGCTCGTTGCCTTTGGTTCCCTCTTCCTAGCATAAAAAAAAATAAATGGGTATAGGTCTCCAAATCTTCTCCCATCCTGAATGCTCTCTTGGTTCTGTGCTTTTTTTATTTCTTAGCTGTGCACATTTGCCAGTCCTACTTCTTAACAATTATTTTTGAAGAAAATTTTTGTTTTCTAGTTTCTGATCTCTTTGTGGAGGTATACTTATGCATAGAGCAAGTGTTAGAGTTACATGCATAGCATACTGAAAGACTACAGTGAGGGTGAAAAAGAGTGTTTTAGTACATTCTTTAACTGTAGGCGAGCTGTAGCTAACCAATATTTCACAAAATGGCGTACTTATGGGTTACCGCGATGCGGTTTTCAGGTCGTAACTTGTGAACAGTAGACTGCCGGAATGCTTTTATATGCATGAAAAGAAATGTCTACATTTGACAAGTAGCATTTTGGTATATATCACGCTCTGGTATGGCTTTTTGGAGTTATGGTTGATAAGAAAGAATACAAGAAAGAAAGAATAACACAGCTGATATTTTTGTGGTTTGATTTTGTGACTCCTTCGAATGTTAGCAAGGCTTTGCGAGTAGTTTCGTCACTTGAATAGCAAAGGTCCGTTTTCGCTCTAATGCGCATATATCTTATAGTCAACCAAAAAACGATGTCTTCGTTCTGAACCCAGTAAATATTGGGACAATTAAGTCAGTGCAATAGGCATAGCTTCACAGGTCTGGCAGCTCTGTCAGACCAGACAGTGGTTGGAGTGAGTCGTTTGGGGGTGGGGGTGGGGTTGTGGAGGATATGTGTGTACACATGGTATGTAATATATCCTGTTATGTTCAGAAAGGAAAACATACAGTAAAAACACAGCTGTCTGTCCTTTACTCCGATGTTATGTGGCTAGTTAATACCCGGTGGAGGGGTTGTGACAGGAAGGTGGGGAGAACGTGGGGTAGCACCTTGTCGTTAACACTTGTTAGGCTGCAAGTTCTAGGCATAATTTCAGGTTGAGATCCATTTCACTACAGGTATTAAATCAAGTGAAATATCACATTTAGCACCTTTGCTCTGTGGTGTAGTGCTAGACTACAATACCAACAATAACTACAGCACACATATCTTCCTAGGGGCCTTGATTTGTCTGTAATTGTGGGGGGGGGGGGACACAATCGGCATCATACTACTTTGTGTGCACTGCAGGGGATGGTGGATGGGGCGTCCCGGGGGGGGGGTGCGTAGCCCCCCCGCCCCTGGCGGAGCATTTTTGTGATGTGAAGGTAAATGTATGTATTGTACAACACAAGCACAGCATTCTATTGTAGAATGGTCTAGAGAAAAGACTATCTTTTATTCATTGTTTGCCATTGTGTTAAATTACATCAATATTGGGTAATTTAAAAAATAATCCACAGTACAGGTTTCTAGGGTGTACTTTGAAAGATAAAGACGACGAACTGGTAGCCTAGCCCTATAACCACCAGAAGATACTACAATACAGTATTATTCAAAGGACAATTACCAAAAACGAGCATACACTCACTCATGATAGTGATACTACATAGATTATCATTTGTACATTGTTTAATAATTAAAGTCATTGATATCCCATTATTGCACATTCAGAATTTCCCAAATATCTGGGATCTAGCATCAACTCCTCAGATGAGCTATTTTGCTATCTCCTCACATGACAATTCCCTGAGGATGTCTCTATGAACATGACAGACAGCAACATGGTTGAGACGTTGTTGACTCATGGTAAATCTTAGGCAGGTCTTGAGCTGACATAGAACACTGAAGGAACGTTCAGCCTCACATGAGCTTGCTGGAAAGAATAGAAGTAATTTCACAAGACGTTCAACTGCAAGGAACATAGGTCTGACTGCAGGGTCCATTTCACTGAAGTGTTTCCTGTGTTCCTCCAATGCTAAGCCTTCATAATGTCATCTGTAAAGCTGAAGTTCCAGACTCAAAGAAGATTCATCAAGGCCAGGATACTTCCGAACAGCATCTGTGTTTACATCATCAGCTCACCATCTTGTATTCTTCTAGTTCAGAAGAAGCGAAGTATTCTTGCAAACTGGCTGATGCACAATCAACTGCTGTGAAGCATTGCACTCCGTAGTGATTCTCCACTTTCTCATGATGGTGTCCTTTCCCATCGCCATGGTCGTACCTTCTGGAAACCTTTTGTTTGCCTGGTAGCTGCATAGGTTCCAGCTGGAGATCAAAGCTCAATTCTTCCGCTTGTCTGAAGGTATTCAAGAAAATTGTCTTCTTGCAAGTTTATTAGTTCCTCCTATACAAGTCTCACACCCTACAACATTCCATCCACATTGGTGTTGGAGCTGTGCTGGTAGCCAGTAGAAGTTCTCTTTTTCTACTGCTTATTCATTTAGTTTGATTTTCATTGTCTCAGGCATCAGGGGTGGTGCATAAGTCAAGACTGACCAAATAAATACATCTGGTGTGATTAACCTCTCAGCCCTTGACTCAGGTGACTACTTGACCTGCCCCACTCAGCAGGGACTGATTTTCGTATCACCTAAACTGTACTGTACCGTATAGAAAGGATTTGTCCGTTAAGGAAAAAAAAAAGAAAAACGGCATAAAGCTATTCATCCTGAATATACATAGAAAAATGAGGAGACAAAAGATACTTTGTCCCCCAGGCTCCAAAAAGTTGGGGGGACAAGTCCCCCTGTCCCCAACCTAAACGAGCATCTTCCACTACCCCACCTCCACCCCAGGACCAGTCACTCTCACCACCGTCTGGTCAGGTTGCCAGACTTGCTAAGCTATCCCAGCTGCCTTGGGATATCTGTTAGAATATTTTCGGGGTTTGGAAATAAGACACTACTTTTTTGGCTGTCTCTATACAAAGTAATAATTGTATTATTATTGTGGGACTCATGAACAGTAGGGAAACCCCATAGAACTCGCCTCAGTCAGTTAACCACCCGTGTTTGAGTTCATAATTGATTAAGTTTCTTCAAAACATTCGTCATTGTATCATGAGTGACTGTCTTTATGTGCAGAGAGTAATGTTTCACTGACCGATATTTTTTGTGTATTTATCTTTCCTCCACCTTGCCTCTGCAGCCATTAATCTAGAACATGCCTACTTCCGCTGATCATGTATTACTTTGTGGCTGGCGTGAGAACATTAGTCATTTTGTGTCCAGCCACAGTGAGTGATGACATCAAGAATGGTGTAAGGAAGCAGCGACATCCAAGGTTACCCTCGTGCCAGTTCCTTGTCTCAGTGATTTGACTGCCTAGTTCTTCCTACAGCTCTGTGTCTCCAATATCTTTTCATCGAGTTGGTGACAGACAGACAGTGGATGTCACGTGCCGTGTCTATAACAGTGGCCAGTGAGCAGCGGTCACCTAGTCTCTTCACAGCCGTGTCCCCATTTTCTCCTTGACGAGTATGTTCTTTCTGTGTTTCAAGGCTTAAGAAGTTAAGAGTCTTAGGTTTGTCTGATTGAGTGAGTGGGTACTCATTTAAGTTATCTTGTAACATAAAAAATCATTTTGCTTGTCATTAATAAATTATAGTTCTTTTCTTTGAGCTTAATTAAATGTGAGAATCGTGTTTCTTATCTCCATATTGTGCTTACTTTAGTTTGCTACGTCCAATTTGCACAGTCTTATATGAATCACGACTGTTAGCTAAGCCAGTTCTTTCATATTAATTCATATATCCATTTGTGCCAGCCAGGAGTTAGCACCAGCAAGAACCTATTTATTATTATTATTATTATCGATTGTTAGGGGTAAGGACACTTTCTCAGAAGCCAACAGTATTGAAAATTCAGCATTCGTAAGTGATTAGTCTCCACTGTGTACTGCTGAGAAATTTAATGAAATCCTCACTTTTAGAGAATCAGTGACGTAAGTTGGCATTAAGTAAAGACAACCATAATTTCATAAGTCGATCCCTCACGTGCCAGTGGCGATTTTTTTCTTTTCTACCACAAGTGGTGGAGGAATATTTCTTTTCCCACCGTAACATCCGATGACTTAACCCTCTCGTTACCAATCGACGCAGGCTGCGTTCAACCACATTGAATGCTTGGGACACAGTCCTGGGCACCCAAGGCCACACACTGAGAGACCTCCATCACTGTGCTATTCCCACACACTCGATAGTTCATAAACAGTTTATGCTCACACCCTTTTTATGCTTCAATAATCATAATCTTTTTTCACCATAATCCTGAATATTTATTCTTGTTTATGGTGTAGTAAAATAGATCAGCCAAATGTAAATTATTCCTTAATTAATTTATTTACTTCATATTTTTTCTTTTTTTAATAGAAATATAATTTTTATGGTAAATGTTACTGAGAAAAAGTTATACATTTTGATGTGTAAAGAATTACTTTAGGCCAATTAGGACTGATTTTATGGAGCATGAAAGGAAATTATATATTATACTCGAGCAAGGCTCGTAACACACTGTCTGGGGCAGTTTGGTGATGGTGGGAGTGAGGTGGGTTGAATGCAGTGGAGGAATACACATGGACATACGGTAAGTAGTGCTTTGTTCTCCCCCAGAAATGGAAGGAAAATCATTCCATAACCAAAAGAACAGGGGCGATTTCATTCGACACAACCGGCGTCGAATTGTAACGAGCGGTTGAAATGTGCTCAGATGCAGCCTGTGTCAACTGGTAATGAGTGCATGAAATTTGCACTGCACCCATAAACACGAATTGGTTAACGGTCACTACTTCTGCTCTCTACCTGCGATGGGCTGTGGGTCACTATGGGCCCTGTTAGTTAATCGGCACCCGTGTGGATCTTTTTAACAAACCACGGGTCGATGCTGCAAGGGATGGATCAGCTGAAAAGAAGCATGGACTCGCAGATGAGAGAAGGAGCTTGCATCTGATTGACTGCTGTCTTCATTGAAAGTGCCAGGCAAGGCTCTGAACCTCACTTATTTCCACACTGTGCCTATGCATTAACCCAATTGCATTAACCCCTTAACCGCGGGGTGTCACTTTCGTGACGCTTGGGAGCAAGGGATCATACCGCGGGGCGTCGCTTTTGTGATTCTGTGTTATTTTGAATTCACCCAGGCTTCCAAGTGGGGGCTTGTATCATCTATCAGTACTGCCAATGTCCAACACTAGTCAGCACTCCTAATCTCATCTGTACTCCCATCCATTGTTGACAATTTAGCCATTTCTCCCCGTTCTTGACTCCCCTCCCTACCCCCCCTCCATTACCCTATCCTCTCGCCTGCCCGGCCGTGCTACGCTAAGTAAATCTTCCCTGGAATTTTTCACTGATTTCATCCATTGAAATAAGCCCTATGTCCTATTCTTATACCAAATAATATATACAAGAAAGAAATAAGGTAAGTGAGAGTGCCAAACACCTGGAATTGGCTAATTATCACCTGACAACACCTCATGTGCACTCGTTCGCTAATTTTCGCTGTTTTTTCCCCTTGAAATATGCCCTATAATCTATTTTCGTAATAAATATACATGTAAGGAGGGAAGGGAGAAGCCTAAGTGATATTTACATTCACCTGGAACTACCTAATTTATAATGTATTGTCTAGATTTCCTGCCAATCATATCAGTGCTAAACAAAGATGTTTCAAGATCTAACATTGGTAGCTCTGAAAATATATCTCCTAAGTAGGCCTCTAATCTATTTTCGAAATAAATATACATGTAAGGAGGGAAGGGAGAAGCCTAAGTGATATTTACATTCACCTGGAACTACCAAATTTATAATGTGTTGTCTAGATTTCCTGCCAGTCATATCAGTGCTAGACTTAGCTGTTTCAAGAAGTAATATTGGTAACCCTGAATAACCCCTTAGCAGGCCTCCACGCTAGCCCTCCGTTATCAGGTTACTCTCAACTTCCGAAGTGAGAGTACGTATGTTTCTTCTTGCTGACTTCAAGGCCTTTTTTCACCCCCATGCAAATGGCCCTGTGACCTTTACCCCCTACTAAACCTCGTGTGGAAAGAGGTAAAGGGCTGACAATTGATAAAAGAGTGACTACGATCTTTCTATTGAGTAAAACAGTGCAAGTGGAAATGTAAATAATGTGTAAATAATGTGTAAACAGCAAGTGAAAGTAATGAATGTAAATATACGTGAACAATGGAAAACAGTTTTATAAGTTATTTCAAGTGACAGTGCACAACACAGTGTAAATAAAATAGAAATGTAAATAACGTAAATAAAATAGAGAACGTAAATAGAAATGTAAATGAGTAGTATTATAAGGATACGAGTATATACCCTAGGAGTAATGAAAGTGAAAGTTTCACTCTAGCATGTCTGAATGCTATGAGTTATGAGAGTGAAGATGAAAGTGACATTCACTTTCAATGCCAGTATACAGGACGAGGAAGTGAATGCTACGTATTTTACTGAAAGAAATTGAATCCCTACAGTGACAATAAACTAATACTACTGAAGGAAACTTATGAATAAAGACTGTAGATATATATAAGTGTTATATAGTAATAGAAATATAAAGTGTGAGGGGTTTTATGAATAATAAATGACAGACTACTAAGAGCGAACTAGTGCCAGTGCGACGATCAGACGCGCTCGTAATTTCCATTGCTTTCACAGTGTTTTTTTTTTTTTTATGGATCCCAAACTACTTGAAAATTGTAGAATAGTGTTTATAGTGTTTGTATCTGGCTGTGGTAATCATATTACGGGTTGTCGGGAAGTGTAAAGTGGAGACTTCGTTACCCTACTTCAGAGGTCTCCACAAGTCCTACGGTAACTGACGAAGGCTCAACAATCATTCCAGGAGAAAGCTGAAGGTATGTGCCATAAGCATATGCAATTTTATTATTCTAGGACTAATAACTGATTTTTGGCAAATATTTTTTTAGAGTCTGTCGGAGCCCAAATAACCCCGCGGCACATGCAAGTCATTGGTAAACAAGCCCACGGTGTAGGGGTTAAATGATGCAATGGGAGTTTTATGCCAAATTGCCTAATCACATCAATTGAGTGGGGCCTGTAAAAAACTGCAGTGCTTCGTCCGCCCTGATTGTGACGTAAATGGCTTCAGGCCAATGAGAACTCACCCCTGAGGTGGCGTGAAGAGGAATCGGACCAACCCGGGCAGTGGGGGGGAACCCCCCATCTGGGCCGCCTTCGTGCCACCCTCTACCCCAATCCCTCCTTGTCCCTCATCACGCTTTCACCCCTCCATGCACCTGCATCTCTCCTCCCACCACCACCTGTGTCCCTCCCCATGCACTCTCGCCTCTCCTCCCACCCTGCTAGCCTTGTGTCCCCCCAAACCCCACCCCATCCATCCCTCCTTGTCCCTCACTACCCTCCCACTCCCTACACAACCCCGAGAGGTATCAAGCCACCAAGATGTTACAGAAGATACAGAAGTACTTTCTGCGAAAAGTTGGTTATTTTCCACCCACGGACCTATAGGCCTACTCCCCACAACCTACTTTATCTCCCCACAGCCTAGTAATCTCCCCACTCTTACATACACCTGTTTTCATGGTTTGATACAAAACACTTTGAAATGCCTGAAATGCCCTTTTTCAATAAGAAAAATAGGTAGTTATCAAAATTTTCACGTTTAGATTGTTTCTCCCCACACTTACACCTGTTTTCATGGTTGGTCATACAAAACACTTTGAAATGCCTGAAATACCCTTTTCAATAAGAAAAATAGGTAGTTATAAAAATTTTCACATTTTAAAATTTTGACATGATTGTGCAGTGACCATTAGGCCTACGGGGGTGCGAATTGTGTTGTCAGGTGTGTAAATTCTTCCTCTTTAGCCAGAACACAATCAATTTGCCCTTGGTGAAAGTCACCAAAACCCTGAATTGGGGCTGTGGAGGGGGACCTGCCTATTGCAGTCTTAAGGGGTTAACCAGGGAACCCTTCTTCTCTGGTTAACAGAGGTATAACCAGTAAACTACTGGCCGTTCTAAGTCATTTTATGTAATCCAAGGACTACCACGTTTCCTAGTTAACCCATACCATCCCATGCATTTTTGCAATTTTATACCCACACAATCCCGGAGCAAAAACTGATAAAATTTTTATTGCATAAAACAGTCCCAAAGGGCATATAAATCACGGAAAAGCAAAGAAAAGTACTCCTTATAGGAGAAATAAGAGCAGGATGGCTGTCTGTCATGTTTTCTAGCCCAGTTTCCCTAGCCGTGAGCGACGTTTTCCCATCCAGCTGGGAGGGATGAGAGAGAATGGACGAGGAGAATGAGGGATTCCCCGTTCTCAATGTCCTCCTCTGGCTCGTATTCCTCTCCCCAGAAGAGTCATCCAGATCTTCCTTTTCTGAAGAATCACTAAATGAAGGGACAGAAGAGTCCTTATGACCATTTCACCAACCTCCTTTAGCCCAATGAGGCAGAAAAATGGTGTGATTTTCACAACATTTTGAAGCTGTGACAGACAATGACACATTGATGTTACCTATCAAACCCATGCTACAAGTGCTTGGGCACAGTGTTGCCAATAAGTTAAGCTACTTTTTAACAAAAATTAGCTTGATTGAAGCAGTCTGAGAAGTGCTACAGTGCTCGAATTAACATGTCATCACCATCACGTCGGCGGGATTAATTGAGATGTTTTGTACTGTCAGGACCGCGCGGACGGTGGGATTGTATGGGTTAATAATCTACCTACCTGGTAATAAGAAGTTAATGGCGACCTCATGTGCACGATCCTCTGGCTGGTGTCTGAATTTTTCAGCTAGGGCATACCTTTTGTTACATGTACGCTGAGTACCAAGCAGAGGGTAACTGCAATTTAATACAAATTATTTTCACATTGACACTGTTGATGCTACACCTTGATTAATTTCACAGGTACAGTTGGTGGGTGGAGCAGTTTTGCTGTACCGGTAAAGCGATAGGTGTAGTAGTTTTGCAAGGAAGAATGAACCAAAGGCTAGGAGCCCGCAAAACAGTTCCCTCAAAGAAAAATAAAAACAATATAAAAGAGAGCCAAATTCAAGATCCGTTCATTTCGAGATGCCTGGACACACTGCGTTTGAAAGACTGGAGATCATAGGAAGTAGGAAATACAGACAGAGGGAGACAGTTCCAGAGTTGACCTGTTGCATAATGAAGGACTGGGAGCAACGATTAACTCTTGCATTAGAGAGTTGGACAGAAAAGGGATGAGAGTTTATTGTTAGATGGGTGCTACACACCCGTCGTAGAGGTGGAGGGATGCATGCAGACAGTTCAGAGGAGCAATGACCATGGAAGTAGCGATAGAAAAGTGATAAACAGGCAACAGAGACAGAGGTTGAAAGGAGTCAGTAAGAGGAGCAGAGTTAATGAGACGAAATGCCTTTGACTCCACTCTATTAAGAAGAGTTGTATGTGGGGAGCCTCCCCACACATGACAGTTGTACTCCATACAGGGACGAATAAATCCTGTGTATAAAGTCAACAACTGTGCAGGGGTAAAAAAGGGATGGAGTCGGCTTAGCACATCTAATCTCTTGGAAGCAGATTTTACCTGAGATGTAATATGATCTTTCCAAGATAAAACTTTAGTGAATGAAACCCCAAGCATGTCCAAGGATGATGCTGGATTGAGCTGGATATTATTAAATAATAGTGGGTAGTCCTGTGGATGATTTTGTTGGGTTGATAGGTGTAAAAACTGAGTCACTGATGCACTGAAAACAACAAGGTTACTGTTACCCCAGCCAGAGATTCGAGCCAAGTCAGATATTAGGTGTGCCATAGCCTCATCCCTTGTTTGTTGAAGTATCTGCTGGGATGGACGTTGTGGGAACCGAATGGAAAGGTGAAGGGTGGATTCACCAGTGCATGAGTGGATAGGATTTGATGTACAGCTTAGAAGATCATTGATGAATAAAGGGAGAGAGTTGGTGACAGGACAGAGCCCTGAGGAACACCACTGTTGATAGATCTAGGAGAAGAACGATGGCCATCTACAACAACGGCTATAGTACGACCAGAAAGGAAGCTGTAGATGAACGCACAGATAGAAGGATAAAAACCGTAAGAGGGCAGTTTGTAAATTAAAGATTTATGCCAGACTCGATCAAAAGCCTTTGAGATGTCAAGCGTAATGGCAAAGCTTTTGCCAAAGTCCCGAATGGAGGATGACCAAGAGTCTGAAAGGTAGGCGAGAAGATCGCCAGTGGAGTATCCCTGATGAAACCCATACTGACAATCAGAAAGAAGTTTGTGATTAGCAAGATGCTTTCAAATGTTTCTGTTAAGAATAGACTCAAAAACTTTTGCGACACAGGATGTCAAAGCAACTGGGCGATAGTTAGAGGGTTGGGAACGGTCACCCTTCTTTGTGACTGTCTGAATGAAAGCAAACTTCAAGCAAGAAGGAAAGGTACAAGTTGAAAGACAAAGGCAAAAGAGTTTACATAGGCAGGGTGTAAACAGCTGTACAAGCTGCTCTAGGTCATTAACCCCTTAAGTCCTAATCACATCAACTGATGCGATTTGAGTTTTATGCCAAAATGCCTAATAGCATCAATTGAACGCGGCCTGTAAAAAAACGCTGAACACTTGCTCCACCTCGATTATGACGTACAGGGCTTCAGGCTAATGAGAACTCGCCCCTGATGTGGCGAGAGGGGGGATCAGACCAACCCTGGTGATGGGGGGGCACCCTCCTCTCGGACGCCTCCATGCCACCCTCTACTCCACTCCCTCACGCCCTCCTTGCCCCCCATCACTCTCCCACCCCTCCACGCAACTGCATCTCTCTTCCTACAACAACCTGCATCCCTTTCCACCCTCTGTTGCCCCTCCTCCCTCCCTGCTAGCCTCGTCCCCCCCAACACCCCATCTCTCCCTCCTTGTCCCTCACTACCCTTCAACCCCCAACAGGCCCCCGAGTGTCAGGCCTGATGTATGTACCTGTTTCATATTATTTCTACTTCTTCCCAAATTTTTACACCTCACTCTGTTCATTTCTCACTTCGTACGTACCAGTTTCTGTACCTACGTAGTTGGAGAATACTGTATGTTGTACTACATACGTCGCATCTTATTATTATTATTTTATTTTTTTTTCATTCTCCCTACCTTCCCAGATTAGCAGCTCTACAGCTCTAAGTAGTGTCCGTCTGTGTTCGTTTTCGAAAGACTATGAGACCTTGTAAGCCTACTCCTCACATCTGTTCCATCTCCCCACACATACAAACACATCTGTTTTCATGGCTGGTGTGATAAATTCCAGTGAAATGCAGTTTCCACAAGAGAATTTGGTTATTGCCGAAACTGTAATAATAAGTGTGATGAAGTGTAATGATAATGTGATAATTGTAATGGTGTGATAAATGTGTAACGAGAAGTTGGTACAGTAAAAAGAGAAATCGGAAACAAAATATTGTTTTTTTTTTCCTTTCTTATGCATGCATTTATAGCATTATTCAACTTTATTTTGATGTCCTTGATGAATATAAACATTTATATGCATCTCTGTTAGTTTTGGAATGACTATGAGGCCTTGTAGGGCTACTCCCCACACCTGTTTCATCTCCCCACACCTACATACACACCTGTTTTTATGGCTGCTACGACAGATCCCATTGAAATGGATGGTTTCCACAAGAAAATTTGGTTGTTGCCAAAATTGTTCTCCCTAAGTACCACCAAGGCCTTGCAGGCCTACTCCCCACACTAGTTATCTCCCCACACCTACATACACATCTGTTTTTATGGTAGATGTTACAGAACACGATGAAGTGCTTTCTTTTCATGCGAAAAGCTGGTTATTTCCAACCCCCGTACCTATAGGTCTACTCTCCACAGCCTGCTTTATCTCCCCACAGTCTAGTAATCTCCCCAAACCTACATTCACCTATTTTCATGGTTGGTGTGACAAAACATTTTTAAATGACCTGTTTCAATAAAAAAAAAAAAAAATAGGTAGCTATAAAAATTTTCATGTTTTTGAGTGTTTTCGAGGGGTAACTATCATAAACTTTTTTTTAACTTTGACACGCGATTGTGTGGTAACCATTAAGCCTACGGGGGTACAGATTGCGTTGTCAGGTGTGTAAATTCTTCCTCTTTAGCCCGAGCACAATCAATTTGCCCTTGGTGAAAGTTGCCAAAACACCCCCGAATCACGGTTGTTGGGGGTACCCTGCCTGAAACAAGTGAGGTCTTAAGGGGTTAAGGATAGAAAAGATGTAGGCTTGTTCATTAGGTGGATCAGTGAAAGGAGAGGAGAGCCAAAGGTGGTGGTGAACATTGAAATCTCTTAGAATGGAGATTTCGAGAAAGGAGAAATGGATAGAATGTGTTCCATCATAGAAGTAAGATAGCCGAAGAATTTTTGATAGTCAATAGAATTAGGAGATAAGTAAACAGCACAGATATAGTTAGTCAGAGAATGACAGGAAAGCCGAAGCCAGAGAGTAGATAATTCAGAAGAATCAAGTTCAGGAACACGAGAGCAAGATAAGTCATTGCGTACATATACACCATATAGAGACGCCCTCAGCTTCTCCATATCGTTATTTATTTGTATTATACCCATTTATACATAGGTGCAGTTACACCACAACTGTCACACCTACACTATGTATCACATACACCACACTACATAACAATTAGTTGTTAAAATTAATGCAGCAAACTTTCACTCAGTTTGACCTGAGTACAGGATTTTTCACCTTCATCACAGAGATTTCTCCTTCAAGCTTCCTTCTGTTAACATAAATACAGGCTTTTTACGCTCATTGGTGACAGTGATCGTCCGCTGAAGCGGGATAGTTCACACACCACAGTGTGAATCTTGTGTGACTGAATTAGGTTGTATTTCTTGTCAAAAGTTTCAGAAAAAAAATCATTTTGATGATGCATAATGTCATGAAATTGCCACACTGTTTCTTTATTCAAATTCATAAAATGGTATTATTATTGTGGGACTCATGAACAGTAGTGAAACCCCATAGAACTTCGCTCAGTCAGTTAACCATTTGCGTCTGCACTCAGATTTGATTTTTTTTTTTTTTTCAAAACACTCGTCATTGTATCATGAGTGACTGTCTTTATGTGTAGACAGTAATATTTCACTGAGCAATATTTTTTTGTTTATTTATTGTTCCTTTGCCTTGCCTCTCTAGCTGTGAAGCTAGGCTGTGCCTACTTTCGGTGATCATGTATTGCTTTGTGGTTGGCATGAAAACATTAGTCAGTCAGTGCAAAGCAACCGTCAGTGACGGACATTGAGGGCTGTGTAAAGAAGCAGCATCAGCGGAGATAACCCTTGTGCCAGTGGCATGCGTCAGCGGTTTGACTGCCTAGTTCTTCCAGCAGCTGTACATCTCCAGTATCTCTCCACTGAGTTGGTGAGAGACAGGCAGTGGACGTCACATGCACTGTGTATAGCAGTGGTCAGCGGGCAGCAGTAACCTAGTCTCTTCACAGCTGTGTCTCCATTTTCTCAATTGACCAGTATTTTCTGTGTTTTCTAGGCTTAAGAGTATTAGCTAATTTGTCTGATTTTTTTTTTTTTAATGCAAGGAGGAAGGAGCTCGCAAACCATTCCTTTCAAGAAAAAAGCAAAAAACAATTCGAAAGTGAGCCAAATTCAAGATATGTTCATTTTGAGATGCCTGGACACACTGTGTTTGAAAGACAGGAGATCATAGGAAGTAGGAAATACAGACAGAGGGACACAGTTCCAGAGTTGATCTGTTGCATAAATGAAGGACTGGGAGTAACAGTAATCTCTTGCATTAGAGAGTTGGACAGAAAAGGGATGAGAGTTTGTTGCTACACGGGTGCTATGCACTCTGTAGAGGTGGGGGGATGCAAGCAGACAGTTTAGTGGAGCAGTGTTTATTGAAGAAGCGATAGAAAACAGATAAGAATACATCAGTGCGGCAAAGAGACAGAGGTTGATGGGAGCCAGAAAAAGGAGGAAAATTAATGAGATGAAAAGCCCCTAGGGGTAGTATTTTATTTCAAGAATGCTCCCCCAGTATCCCTGCTTGTCATAAAATGCGACTAAAAGAGTTGGCGTAGGGTTACTGCCTCTCCCCAGAAAACAACGAACTAAAAAGACAAACAATTAGCCTCGGACAAGGACTAACCAAAAGATGATGACCAAGGACCGGTCAAAGGACATGGTAATCAGAACATGGAATGTAAGGGGAGCAAATGAAGAGGTGAAAGATAGAGAGATTGTCCAGGTGCTTGAGGGTGCAAAAGTTGATGTATGCGGAATAACTGAAACTAAATGGGGAGGAGAAAGTGTGAGAGAATGGGAGTATGGATGGGGTATATGTGCAGGAGTAGGTGAGAATGAGAGGGCAAAAGAAGGAGTATGTATAGTTGTGAGTAAAAGATGGATGAAGAGCATAAAAGAGTATGGATCAGTTGTGTCAAGGATTGTGTGGGTAAGATTGAAAGTTGGAATACAAATGTGGGCGATTGTGTGTGTGTATGCACCAACGCAACATCATGCAAGCAGAGTGAGAGAAGAGTTCTGGATAAATGAGGAAGTGTGCACGGAAAAGTTTGGAAGGAATGAGAGAGTGTTTTTGATCGGTGATATGAATGGTAAAGTAGGGAATGTGAAGGTGGATGGAATAGTTGGTGAGTGGGGTGTGCCTGCTGAGATAGATGAGAATGGCATTGCGTTAGTGGACATTTGTGCTGGGAGGGGGTTGGTGATAGCCAATACACTCTTCAGGCACAAAATGATCCACAGGTATACATGGCGAGTGATGAGAAGGGTGGGTGGTGAATTTAATGAAAGGAAGGCAATGATTGATTATGTGTGTGTGGATGAAAGGATGCGACAATGTGTAATGAATGCAAGAACTTATAGAGGTTGGGGGAGTGGACTTTCTGACCACTTCTTGGTGGTGGCCAGAATTAAGATCCAATTAAGTTGGAGAAATAGAAGAAGAGAAGGACGGGAAGAGGGAGTATTTGTAAGGACAGTGGAAGGGTTACAAGAGGATGAGAAAAAGGCAGAGTATAAGAAAGAAGTGGAGGAACGATTGGGCAAATATGAATTGGAGTAGATGGGGGACGTGGAAGGTGTGTGGAGGATATTTACAGAAGAAATACAGTATGTGCAGCATGTGATGTGGTGTGTGGGATGAAGAGATGACGGAGGGGTATGCAAGGAACAGCATGGTGGACTGAAGAGGTGAGACAGGCTGTGGCACAAAAGAAGAAAGTATACATTGAATGGATGAGAAATAGGTGGCGTGGAAGAAGTTGAGAGGCAGAAGAGAGAGTTACATGTAGAAAGAAAGAGAGAGGTGAAAAGATTAGTAAGAGAGAGTAAGAAGAGAGCGGATGAGGAATTTGGAAGGAACTTGAGTGTAAAGTGGAGGGACTGTAAGAAAATGTTCTGGAAAGAGGTGAAAAGAGTAAGACAGGGTGGAAGTGAAGTTAGCAGGGGAGTGAAAGATAAAAATGGTAGATTACTAGTGGGGAAGGGAGAAAAAAAGAACAGATGGAGAGAACATTTTAAGGAATTGTTGAACATAAAGGATGGAAGTAATGCGAGTATAAGTGGCTGGGGAATGGCTGGGAGAAGGAGGGAGGTGAGAAGACAGGAAGAAATCAGTAGGATAGAAGTTGTGGAAACAATGAAGAAAGTTAAACTGAGGAAAGCCCCAGGAATTGATGGAGTGTGTGGTGAAATGCTGAAGCATGGGGGAGAGATAGTAGTAGAATGGATGTGGAAGATGTGCACATTGGCCTGGGAGGAAGGTAGAGTCCCGGAGGATTGGAAGTCGGATATAATTATTCCCTTGTACAAAGGAACAGGGGAAAAAGAAGTGTGTGGTAATCATAGGGGCATTTGTCTTCTTAGTATAATAGGAAAAGTGTATGGTAGGATACTTATTGACAGAGTTAGAGAAAGAATAGATGAATTAGTTGGAGAAAAACAGGGAGGCTTTAGGAAGGGAAGAGGTTGTGTAGATCATATATTCATTCTTAGATCTTTAGTGGAAAAGTTTCTAGAGAAGGGAAACAAATTGTATGCGGCCTTCATGGATTTGGAGAAAGCATATGACAGAGTGGATAGACAAGGATTGTGGAAAATATTAAGAATATATGGAGTAGATGGGAAGTTGTTGAATGCTGTGAAGGGTATATATGATGGTGCTAAGGCTGCAGTGCGTGTGGATGGTGAACTGAGTGAATTTTTCTCTTTGAAGATTGGGTTGAAACAGGGATGTGTCATGTCTCCATGGTTGTTCAATCTGTACATGGATGGGGAAAATAAAAGAGGTACAAGGTAGAGTAGTGGATGTTGGAGTCGTCCTGGTGAGAGAGGGTAGTGTTTGGAAAGTCCCTGTACTGTTGTTTGCAGATGATACTGTGTTGTTGAGTGAAGACGAAGGAGAGCTGCAAGGCTTGGTGGATGAGTTTGAGAGAGTGTGTAAGAAACGGAATCTAAAGGTGAATGTAGGGAAGAGTACGGTGATAGTCTTTGAGAGAGGTGAAGTCAGTGAATATACAGCGAGGTTGGATGGTGAGGAAATGGAAAATGTGAGTATATTTCAGTACTTGGGTAGTGTGATGAGTAAGGATGGAGGTTTGGAGGGTGAAGTGCTTGAAAGGGTACAGCAGGGAAGAAAGGTTGCTGGTTCCTTGAAAGCAGTGATAAGAAGCAGGGAAGTGAGCATGGAAGTGAAAAAGTTTCTACATGACGGTATTTTGCTGCCAACTTTAACATATGGAAGTGAAGCTTGGACGTTGCTGCAAGGACACAAGTCAAGAGTGAGAGCAGTGGAAATGAGTTATTTAAGAGGAGCCTGTGGAGTCACATGGAGAGACAGGCTGACAATTGAGGATATAAAGGAGCGTTGTGGTGTGGATGTGGATGTGACAGGAAGCGTTAGGAGGAATACACTGAGGTGGTTTGGCCATGTAGAGAGGATGGAGGGTGAAAGACTACCGAAGAGGGTGTATGTGAGTGAGGTGGAGAGGGAAAGAGAGAGCGGGAGGCCGAGGATGAGATGGAGGGATGAGGTGGAGAGGTATATGTGAGAGGTGGGTGTGAGTTGGGATCAGGGGAGTGAAATGGCGGGGGACAGGGCGACGTGAAGGCGATTTGTTTTTGGCCACCCTGAACGGGATTGAGGCGTCTGGCAATAGATAGATAGATAGATAGATAGAAAAGTCTTTGACTCCACCCTTTCAAGAAGAGCTGCATATGGGGAGCTTACCCACACATGAGAGGTGTCCTCTACACAGGGGCGAATAAATCCCATGTATAAAGTCAACAACTGTGCAGGGGTAAAGAAGGTTCAGAGTAGGCATAGCACATGTAATCTCTTAGAAGCATTTTTTTACAAGAGATGAAATATGATATTTCAAAGTTGAGCTCCAAGAGCATGAAATCCCAAGGATGTTTAAGGATGATGCAGGATTGAGCTGGATATTATTTAATGTTAGTGGGTACTCCTGTGGAAGATTCTGTTGAGTTGATAGGTGTAAGAACTGAGTTTTTGATGCATACAAACAACAAGATTATTATTACTCCACTCAGAGACATGAGCCAAGTCAGGCATTAGGTGTGCCATAGCCTTATCCCTTGTTTGTTGAAGTAACTGCTGAGATGGAACCCTGAGGAACACCACCGTTGATAGATCTAAGACAAGGGCGGGCAACCTCCAGCCAGCGAAGGTCTAGCGTCTGGCCCACCAACCTGTTTGGCATGAGCAGGCCCACGAAACCCCAGCCAAAACAAATTAAATTATGACAAATAGCATCTGCCAGCCGCATGTGGCCAGCAGATGCTATTTGGCAACTCGGCACTCCCCTCACCCCACGTGATACAATCTTTCTGCCTTTGTGCCAGACGCCAGTGTCCGTAGGACTTCTGCATTGAGAGGAGGTATGTGTCACTCTTAAGGTGGGTACACACAACTCTTCTCCAAAATGAAGTACACGAAGTCTCGCCTACGCTCCCAGCTCTCCAACCATCATGTCAATGACATTCTTCTACTGTCTACTTCATCCATCGATCCAGACATTGAATCAATTCTTCATGGCAAGCAGCACCAGCCGTCTCACTGATTTGTATATTTTCAACAAAATTCTTGTACGTAGCTACTTTTGTGTTCTCATTTGTTATTCCAGCCCACGGGCTGCTCCCGAAAGTCTCATCTGGCCCAAGCTCTGGAAATGTTGCCCGCCCCTGAACTAGGAGAAGAATGGTGTCCACCTACAACAGCAACTGTAGAACAACCAGAAAGGAAGCTAGAGATGAAGGCACAGATAGACAGGTAGAAACCGTAAGAGGGCAGCTTGGAAATTAAAGTTTTATACCAGACTCGATCGAAAGCTTTTGAGATGTCAAGTGCCATGGCAAAGCTTTTCACTAAAGTCCTGAAAGGAGGATGACCAGGAGTCAGAAAGGTAGGTGAGAAGATTGCCAGTGGAGCGACCCTGACAGAACTCATACTGACAATCAGAAAGAAGGTTGTGATAGGAAAGATGCTTTAAAAATTTTTTGATAAGAATCGAAAACTTTTGAGACATATGATGTTAAAGCAATTGGGTGATAGTTAGAGAGTTGGGAATGGTCTCCCATCTTTGGGACTGGCCGAATGAGAGTAAACTTCCAGGAAGAAGGAAAGGTACAAGTTGATAAACAAAGGCAAAATAGTTTACCTAGGCAGGGTGTAAGCAGAGAAGCACAGTTTTTGAGGCCACCAGGAGGGACCCCATCAGGCACATATGCCTTGTTAGTATTGAGGCCAGTAATGACAAAAAAACATTAGATGAAGAAATTTTAATGTCAGCCTTGAAGAAGTCAGAGGAGGGAAGTGATGGAGGAACAGCACCGGAATAGTCTAAGGTGGAATTGGAGTAGAAAGTCTTAGCAAAGAAATCTGCTTTACCGGTAGATGAAATAGCTACAGAACCATCAGAAAGAAAAGAAGAGGGAAGGATGATGAAGTAAAGATGTTAGAAAGGTTTTTGGCAATGTGTCAGGAGTAGGAGGAATTCAAGTTGGAGAGTTGAGAGCAATTAGTTTTGATTACTCGTTGTATAAACTAAATTGTCAAAATCTTACCAAATATATTTGTGTAGTTTATCGCTCCCCCAATGCTTCTTCAGAACCCAGTGTATTTGATTCCATATCCAAAAAGTTGAGTAACCTTACCCTTGCCCTTAGCACCGAAATTACCATTTTGGGTGATTTTAACGTACATAACATTGAATGGTTATTGCATTCTGCCAGGTCTGACGATGCTGGTCTAGAGTGGGAGCTGTTTGCAGAATCGTTTAATCTCACCCAGCTGGTAAAGCAACCAACCAGAATACCTGATAATCCTAACCATAATGCCCATCTCTTGCATATATTCTTGACAAATAATCCAGGTCAGTACAAGATAGAGGTACTGTCAACAGTTTGATCCTCTGACCACAATCTCATCAAACCCTAATTAGTTATCTCCCCCACACCTCCCTGTTCTGAACCTGTCTGGGTGACCCGATGGCACTTTGATAGGGCAAACTGGGATGGATTTAGAAATTATCTTGCTGATATTCCATGGTAATCTTTCTTCTCTAGTGATCCCAATTCTACCCAGTCCCACATTAGCCACTTAATACTAGCTGGTATGGATTTATTCATACCAAGTCACCAGTTCACTGAAAGATCGAACTCTCCAAAATGGTTTGGTGGCAACTGTGCCAGAGCAACAGCCCAAAAGTCATTAGCATATAACTCTTACTTAAAATAAAAAATATCTGAATCACTCTCTCAATTCAAAATTGCTATAAATCATGCAAAAGCTGTAATAAATCTAGCTGAATCAAACTTTCTTCAATAGCAAGCGTCAAAACTACTTAACAACCCTAATGACAATAGAATATTCTGGTCAACTCTTAATTCTTTCAATAATGACTTTAACATGTCTTCCATTCCCTCACTAAAATCTTCAGATGGCATCATTACAAATGACCCGAGTGGGAAAGATATTTTTGCCAGTACATTTGCCTGAAACTCTACCATATACGATACCAGCCAGATTGTCCCAGTACTTGAACTTGGCTCTCTCGAAATTGCCCCACTTAAAATACAGACAAGATACAAAAATCCATCCGAGACAATTTACGTACCATCAAAGCTCCAGGCCCAGATGGAATTCTGCTAATTGTTTTGAAAAAGTGTTCCCCTGAACCTGCCTCTGTTCTAGCTAATTATTCAGACTATGCATACGTACTTCTTTATTCCCATATTTATGGAAAGAAGCCAATATCCACCCAATTCCAGAGAAAGGAAGTTCCTCTGACCTCTCTGATTACAGACCAATTGCTGTCACATCTTCTATTGGTAAGGTATTTGAAACTTTAATTAATAAGCACATTGTTAAACATTTTGAATCCAACAACTTAATTAGTAATAGACAATATGGTTTTCGCCACGAAAGATCCACCATTGACATACTCAATCTCCTAACTCATACCATCCTTCAGTCAATTGATCTACTGTACATGGAGAAACTCATGCAGTAGCTCTTGATATTTCTAAAGCTTTCGACAGAGTAAGACACCTTTCCCTGCTGTCCAAACTCCCTTTTGTTCCTTTGATTTCTTCATATCTTAGTGACAGGAAAATAAGAGTAAAAGTAGATGATGTATATTCCAATTTTCACTCAATTAATGCTGGCATGCCGCAGGGGTCAGTTCTGGTACCAATCCATTTCCTAGTTCATATTATTGATCTCTTATCTGTCACCCACAATCCCATCCATTCATACGCAGATGACTCAACACTACATAGTTCATTCACACTCACACAACCATTTACAAAGTCTAATATCTCTACCTCTCAACTCAGTACAGCCGTCTCCATAAATCAAGAACTATCTACGATCAGTGAATGGGGACAAAACAACCTTGTCTCATTTAATGCTAGTGGAACTAAATATATACAATTTACTAATAGACAGATATTGCCAGATTCATACATTACCTCCAGTGCTACTACGATTCCGATCTCCAAAAGTATTGAAATTCTTGGCGTCTTACTTAACGATGCCCTCAGCTGGACCTCTCATGTTAGATCATTTGCTAAACCGCCTCAAAAAAACTTGGATTTTTGTACAGAGTCCGTAACTTCTTCGCTGATGAGCAGTTAGCTCTAATTTATAAGAGTCATGTGTGCTCTCAGCTTGAATATTGCTTACCCTTTTGGAATGGATGTGGAGAGCTTGCATTAACCCGCGCCGTCCCGAGGACGTACTTCCACGTCCTCACGTTTTGTCACAGCTAATCCCGAGGACGTACTTCAACGTCCTGCAATTGCAAGGTTCATAATTTCCACAATTTTCAATTTTCGCGAGTCATTTTTGGTACATATACACGGGACACCTGCCTCAACAAGATGCCAGGCAGAGACAATGACTTACCCAGCATGACCTCCTCCCCCCCCCTGCATGCCCTTCTCTCAGCAATTCACCTGTTATCAGTGACCTGGCCAGTATAGCCATGTCATGCCACGGTACGAAATTCAGGGCCAGAGTGATTCCCCAATCAATGACAATGTGGAGGACAAACTTTACATAGCATTAGAGGAAGAAACAGTTAGAAATGATGATCAGGTAATGTGGCAAAAAAAGGTCAGGTATTAGTGAGTGAAACAATGCTTATAATGCCTATATTACTGCTTGAAAACCAATATACTTTTGTACTACATATAAATTCGTAACAGTAAATAAATAAATACCGTTTATGAGTGGTGTGAAATAGTTATCCTCCCATAGAACTCGTTTTCTTTGCTGCCAGCCTGATAGAAAACCCAGTAAGGTAAGGAGGCTCTCCTACCTGTAATGAGTATTTTAAACCTCAGGTGAGCGATTTCTCTATGAATTTTCGATGTTTTTTTAGCAAAAAAAAAAAAGGTCGACAATTGCCCGGGATTGGGGGGTACCAGTGGTCGAAAAGTGGCCGGGACGGGGCGGGTTAAAACAACTAGACAAAATTCAGAACAAAGCTGTTAGAATTATTAACAACCCTGCCATTACAAATAAACTACCTCCCCTGCAAGTTAGGTGGAATGTTGCCTCCCTTGCATTATTTTGCAGATATTTTTACGGCAAATGCTCAGACGAAGTTGCGTCCATGATGCCACCTCTCCATGCCTTCCCTCGTGCTACACTGGCATCTGGTAGCGCTCATGACTGGAATGTCACTCAGCCATATTGCAGAAGTTCTGCCCATCAGAATTCTTTCATTCCCCGAACTGCATCTCTCTGCAACTCACTTCCGCAGAGTTGTTTCCCTCCAAATTTCAACCCACAGCTGTTGAAGTCTAACTGTTACAGATATTTTATTAACAGAAGACATTAGTATTCTAATTTATGGATTATTTTACTTTTTATTCATTTATTTTTCCTTCCTCCGTTGTTATCAAAAAAAAAAAAAAAAAATAGAGCGAAGAACAGGCTTAGCACGATTCTGGCCTGAAACAAAAAATATATGATTCAAGGGTGGGTTGGTTCCGGTACCTATTTTAGGCCTTTTCCTTGTTGTGGTCAGCATTAGAACAAGTGTGACTAAACCAAGGCTTTTTTTGCATTAGTCGAAGGATATGAGAAAGGAGTGTATTCTTCCCTGCACGAGAGAATAACCTCCATAAAGTGCGAGGCACACTCAGATGGCTCCTTGCCATGGAAACCATAATCATTCCAGGGAAAATAAAAAAGTACTGCCTTAGGGCCTCCCAATCAGCTGCTCCAAAGCGCCACAACCAACGTTTCTTTGGAGAGTCCACAGGCCGTACTGGGGTGATAGGACAAGTTAAGGTAATAAGGTTGTGATCAGAAGAGTTCAATGGAGAGAAAAGATTAACAGTGTAAGCAGAATGATTAGTTGAAAAGAAGAGGTCAAGTATGTTGGAACTCTCCAAAGCAGTCAGGGATACGGGTAGGGTGCTGTACAACCTGCTCTAGGTCATTAACAATTGAAAAGATGTAGGCTTGTTCACCAGGTGGATCATTGAAAGGAGGTGAGAGCCCAAGGTGGTAGTGAACATTGAAATCTCCTAGAATTGAGATTTCAGAGAAAAGAGAAATGGATAGAATGTGTTCCATCGTAGAAATAAGACAGTCGAAGAATTTTTCACATTCAGTAGAATTAGGGGAAAAGTAAACAGGGCAGACATATTTAGTCAGAGGATGACACCAATGCCGAAGCCAGGGAGTAGAAAATTAAAAAAACGTCAAGTTCAGGAACTCGAGAGCAAGATAATTCTTTGAGTATGCGTACACAGCAGCCACCTTTGGCTTTGAGTGAGTGATTACTCATTTGTCTTGTAGGAATTCATTTTGTTTGTCATTAATAAATTTTACAGTAGTTGTTTTCTTTGAGCTTAATTAAATGTAAGCATTGTGTTTCATTTCCCCATATTGTGCTTTCTTTAGTTTGCTACTTGCAGTCTGCACAAACCTATGTTATATTAATCACGACTGGTAGTTAAGCCAGTTCTTTCATATTAATTCATAGATTCGTTTGCGCCAGCCAGGAGCAAGCATCATCACAAACCCATTTATTATTATTATTATTGTTGTTGTTGTTGTTGTTGTTGTTGTTGTTGTTGTTGTTATTATTATTATTATTATTATTATTATTATTATTATTATTATTTATTATTATTATTATTATTATTATTATCATCATCATCATCGATTGTACGATGTGAAGTACTAACAGTTCAGCATTCGTAAGTGATTAGTCATCGCTGTGTACTGTTGAAAAACTTTATGAAATTCTCGCCTCTGGAGAATCGGCGACGTGAGCCAGCATAAAGTAAGCACTACCGTAATTCCATAAGTCAATCCCTCTCGTGTCAGTGGCGATTTTTCCTTTTCTGTCATACGTAGTGGAGGTATAGCCTATTTCTTTCCCACCGTGACAAATGACGACTTATTGGCAATCTATTCATATTTCACTTCCCCCCTTTAGAGGCTGACTATACAGGACGCCATTCTGAACCTGCACTATTCCTTCTTACGGAGTGCTATCACACTGCATGATAATAATTATGGGAAATAATTTGTCCAGTTTGATCATTCTTAGTTTAGTCACGGCCTATACAAGTAATAGATGCACAGACATTTATTTTCATGAATATAGTATTCAGTGTAATTCTGTGGTGCAGTACAATAATTAAATGTCTTTTTTTTTGTCTTAAAGGATAGTAGGCAACTGCTTTTACAAACGTACAAGAATTGCCTGATTAGACATTACCATCTTTTCATAATAATAGGCAGTTATACGAAATGAAGAGCATACCTTACATTAACCCTATGCCGCATTAGTAGCGATACAGAAGAACTAAATGAAAAAGCATGCATCATGATCATTTCAACAGTAACGGACAGTGAGTTTAAGAAATAGCTTGATATGTCTCCTGTTATTCTTCCAGAAGCATGGTATAAAGTTATGGACAGCTTATTCTGTACCATGAAGTCTATACTTTCCGTGGTTTACAGGTTATAGTGGGTGAAAAAACAAATGTAGAACTGTCAGTAAATTACAGAGATGTGTAGGCTACGAAAATTATCATTTTAACATACACACACTAAGCTACATAATCTTTTATATGAGTTGATGAACTACAGAGTGATGTTACTTACAGGGTACTTTATCTTCCTCATAACACAAAGTACTCCTCGACAATATAAAAGTGTATACTTTGCAATTCAAATAATAGTTTAGTTACATGGAAATTTGTTCAAGATAGTTACTTCATTGTCTAATAACCTATATCATGAACCACGGTAGTGGTTCATAACAGGGGTCGCCCAGGAATTTGCTGAAAACCCTAATAGAACAACCACCTGAAAAACCATCTTAGAAAGCAAACTTACTCTTGAAACAACATCCAAAACAGGGATGTATTTAGGATCTTGAAATATTGGGGTCTTTGCCCAGCCCAGAAATGTTTAGACTTTCACCTGTTAATTTTCAAGTTAGAGTGAAACGAAAAAAAGAAGTGAGACAGTACTGTGCTTTACCACAAGGTTCTGGTCAGGTGCTTAGGCAAACTCTGGCAACATGAAATAAAAATAAAATGAGTACAATCTGAGCTGTGACAAAACTGTGTTAGCTCTGTGTCTTCTCCATCTGATATTCTCCTCTTCATCTCTCCAGAAGCTCTTTTAACGTCTCATCTATCTGTCGCACTTCTCATCTCTTCTGCTTTCTCCTCCTGTTCTCTCCTCCTGTCTCCTGTACTGGTCTTTAAAAAGATGCAGTTAACATATGCCAAGCAACATCTAATCAAATCTCTCATTTTTGATGTGATGATTAGATCATAAACACATGCTATTTATCAATTTATTTTGTACATAATGTGACTTAATCAGTTTTTTTCTGGGGAAGAAGGATCAGGGTGTAGCATTTTGATTTTAGTTGGGAGACTGTGTTAACCACTTTGTCATAATCAAGGCTTCCAACCAACTCTCTCTCGATTGACAACACTGCCAAATCATAGAGTCTCTCCTGGCCCATAGTGCGCGTAAGCCAAGTAAGTAGTCGGTGAAGAACACTGAATGATCCCTGACAACCGCAGCTTCTGACCGGGATGGGAAGGGGCACCTGTAAGATCGTCTTCAGTGATGGGAACATCATGGGATCAAGGAGCTTGAATACACTCAGAATGTCTGGGATGGCATCTGGCCCCTTCCTGCTCAGAAAGCTTTTCACCACCATGACCTCTTCTGGGACTAGGTGGATGTTGTAATGTGAGGCTAGTTTCTCTAGGGACGGCATGTACATGAAGGTTTCAGAGGCTGGGTGACATGTTTGGATGCCAATCATGACTTCTCTCCCAGCACTAGAAAAACGATTCTCCAACTCATTGGTTATTCAATCGATGCAAGGGTAGAAAAGCCTCTGCTTGAGATGTTCTGAATCATTAAGCAGGTCTGATTTGGAACCACATGACACCTCCACAACAAAGTCTCTTCTGTTTCCTTCTCAGACCGAAAGAAGACTCCTGGATGTTTGTTCTTCTCACATGCTGCCTTTGTCATGGCATAGATCTCTCCAGCTACCTGTCTAGTTCGCTGGCTAACCAGGGTGTCGTGAACTGCAGTTTTGTTGTGCACTGCCTGTGCCAAGTCGACGGTTTCTTTCTAAAAAACCTTGTGAAGCTCTTCATTGATGCCAAGCAACTTTATGAACACAACCAACAGGTAGATCCCAGGGAGTTGGATAATTTTGACTGCAGACCTAGTGCTGTTGGTGTTCTGATCTTCTAAAGACATTTCATAACAACAGGAAACTTCAGGAGTGCATTAACAGAGGGCAACGGAAATGACCATTGGGTGTTTGATATTTGTACAAGCTCTCTCTGCTCAACATGGAGTTCTTTCTTAATGGGAGCAAACTGGTCGTGGTTGAGTGTAAACACGCTGAAAAATGAGTAGCGGTTTTCAAGCAGATAAAAAAAAAATCATTGGCTTCAGGAATGGCTTTTCAGGTGTGGCAAAGGACCAGATTTAGGTCATGTGCATAGCAATGCACATAGTCAGCCTCTGGATGTTTTTCCTGGAAACGAGCTTACACCCCTCGAACAGATCCACCCATCATTGCCGCACCGTCATATGTTTGGGCGACAGTTTTCAGGTCAGCACTGTTGGACACAACAACCTGCTCTACTGCATTATATGATCCCTTCTGCGGCATAGCCATCTAGTTTCTTCAAGCAAAGGAAACTTTCCTTGATGTTATGTTCTGGTGGAGCATAACGCACACATACAGCAAGCTGTTCTGTGTGCCCATCCTTGGCTTCATCTGCCATTACCACAAACAACTTTGATTCCTTTACTTCTTGAATAACCTGTGCCGTGTCCTCTGTGGTGCAACAACCGATTAATTAATTTTGAAAAAATGACGAGAGGTATGTACAGTACAATTGACAGGAGCTTTGTATCTCCCCAGGAAAGGGTCAAACTTTTGCAGTAGCTGCATACATTTAAGAAAATTCCCTTCCTTGGGGCTGCCATCCGATTCACTGTGGCCACGAAAAGAAATGCCATGTTTGGCTAAAAAAGACTAAGCGAAATATTGCGGCATAAATACTCGCTTATTTCACTGATCTCAGCTACAGTAACAGCTTGTAACTGCTCGGCTATATCACCATGAACTTTGCTTGCTTTATAGCTCATCCATGCCACCATGGAGGCCTTGTGTAATGAAGTCATCTCATGGTCCGTAGGCGAATCCAGAGCCCTCTTTCAGTTGCTGTAGTCAGTAGAGGCTAAACCATCTTTCTTTTCCCTACATTGCTGCTTGCTGAATAGTCTACAGAAGAAGCAGAGTGCGGAATTTTGGCTGACTTAATACTCTAGCCAGTTATAAGTGTTGTACCAGCTCCTCCAAAAAGGACCTCTTAGGAAGGAAGCTGGATATCTTTTACTTTTTTTTTTTTTTATGTGTCCGACTCTGGGCATAGGCTTAACAGCCTGCTATCAAGGCCCAGCAGTCCTCCTACATACCATACACCTCTTGCATTGGACCTGTGTCTGGGTTTCCTAAATCTGTCTCATTTGAGCTCTCCCCTTTTTTTCCATCTTCTGTCCTCCCTGGCTCATCTATGAAGCAGTAGTAAACGACAGGTTTTAGGCCTATACTTTATCTACCCACAACAAAACTCACAACAACTCTATCAACTGTTTCATTTGCTCTGCGATTTACCTAGTTAAAATTTTTCCTTTGATTATTACATATTTTACTAATCACTCTCCTTTATATTGCATTTTTGTTTTATTGTCCATTATTAGTATGCATTTGATTTAGTTCACACCTTTTATGTCATGTACCTAGTTTAATCATCACCTTGTCTTTTATGCCTTTCATTTATATCTTTTATTCTCCTATATGGAATGTTTTCAGCTACATTTTTAGTTATTAAACGTGATGCGCTATTCATATAAATGTATTATTATTAATTGCTTATTGCGTATGCACACACACACACACACACACACACACACACACACACACACACACACACACACACACACACACACACACATAACTTGGCCCACATTTTTCGTTCATTTTTTTTTTTTTACTTTGTGTCACGTAGCTCAGTGGCAGAAAAGGACAGTACCACTGCTGTATATTCTTTTTCACAACACTAATTCGTAACTAGCATAGTATTTCAATTTTGAGCCAGGTACTGTAGACGAAGCCGATGGTCACTATTTTCGTACGAAATGTATCTGTCTGTCTGTCTGTGTCGAAAACTCAAATCTCGGAAAGTTTTGATTGAAGAAGGAAATGTTATTAATAAAAGTTGTTTAGAGTCACGACTTGAGTTCACATGTCACTCAACCACCATTGGGAGTCATGCAAGGTGGATATATACTCTAATAGTCAAATTTCCATCTAACAGTATTATTACAGTCTACCTCTACATATGGATGGTCTTGTTTATATGTTGTAAGAATTCAACAGTCAAGTTGGGAAGGGTAAATTTATCAAGTCAGGGCGAAAAGATTATAGCAATATTATGATGCAGATGATGAAGTAATCGTAGTGGGAGTTAAGCCCTTGAATCATGTGTTTTCTTTGTCCTTTTTTAGCCTGTTTTTGGTACCTCCAGACGTTATTCCAGCTCGAGTGATTTTTTTTTAGCTGGATCTTTTATTCATCCCTGTAATACGAGAGCTTGCCTTTGCTGGATAAAGCTGAGGAAAGGAAAACCTGTTAATACTAACCAGGTTAGTAAAATACATATGTAAAACCAGCCTCTTTGAAGTTTCCTTGTGTGTGTGTGTGTGTGTGTGTGTGTGTATCAGAACCACAGGTGTTGTCGCCTCAATTAGTCATTCGCATCTCACCTGAATTAAAAAAAAAGTACAGCCCTTATATAATGTCCCCTATCATTAGCGAAAGATGCTGAAATTAGCCATCACCCTCCACCTGCTCCTCCGTCACCCCGCTTACTCCCCAACCAAGTGCAGTGACCCCCCCTCCCCCCCTTGCAATACGATGAAGACCAAAGGCACGTCGTTGTAGTGAAAAGGTTGATAGTGATGTTGCTTTGAGAGGATGCAGCATTTGGCAATTTGGATTTGAAGGTGTGTGTGTGTGTGTGTGTGTGTGTGTGTGTGTGTGTGTGTGTGTGTGTGTGTGTGTGTGTGTGTGTGTGTGTGAGAGAGAGAGAGAGAGAGAGAGAGAGAGAGACCTCTAATTAAGAGTAACCACTCAGAGATGTGGTCAATTTCCCAATTTATAACGTATTATTTTCAAAACACCTGTGTAAGTACAAACTGGTCAGTCTTTATTCTGAGTTACATAATTCACTTAGTAACGACGTAGACTTGTTAAATTTATTTTGTATTTTCTGCCACGTGTCTCAGTAATGTTATATTTATAAAAATGAGTTTTCTTTCTCTTCATCAATTTCAACTTCACTATGGTCTTTAAACGAGGACTTGAAACATGTATCACGGACTCATTTTTATCTACGAGTATCTATCTATCCGTCTCTCCGTCCATCCATCCTTCCATCCATCCTTCTATCTATCTGTCTGTCTATATCCATCTGTTAATTCATCTGTCCTTCTATCCATATATATCTAAATCCATCTCTCTCTCTTTCTGTCTATGCATCTATCTATCTATAGCTAAACGCCTTAACCCCGTACGAGATGGCCACAAACAAATCAAGTCTGTGTCGCCCTGTCGTCTGAATTTGGCTGCCCTCCCTCCACCGATAGCAGCCAGAGTGTGGTGGTGAGGCAGCAGTGTGGTAGAAGGCAGGGTGTGGTGGTGCGTAGCAGTGTGGTAGAGGGCAGGGTGTGGTGGTGTGTAGCAGTGTGGTAGAGGGCAGGGTGTGGTGGTGAGGCAGCAGTGTGGTAGAGGGCAGGGTGTGGTGGTGTGGCAGGACTGTGGTAGAGGGCAGGGTGTGGTGGTGTGGCAGCAGTGTGGTAGAGGGCAGGGTGTGGTGGTGTGGCAGGACTGTGGTAGAGGGCAGGGTGTGGTGGTGTGGCAGCAGTGTGGTAGAGGGCAGGGTGTGGTGGTGTGGCAGCAGTGTTGTTGAGGGCAAGGTGTGGTGGTGTGGCAGCAGTGTGGTTGAGGGCAGGGTGTGGTGGTGTGGCAGCAGTGTGGTTGAGGGCAGGGTGTGGTGGTGTGGCAGCAGTGTGGTTGAGGGCAGGGTGTGGTGGTATGGCAGCAGTGTGGTTGAGGGCAGTGTGTGGTGGTGTGGCAGCAGTGTGATTGAGGGTACGGTGTGGTGGTGTGCCAGCAGTGTGGTTGAGGGCAGGGTGTTATGGTGTGGCAGCAGTGTGGTAGAGGGCAGGGTGCGGTGGTGTGACAGCAGTGTGGTTGAGGGCAGGGTGTGGTGGTGTGGAAGCAGTGGTTGAGGGCAGGGTGTGGTGGTGTGGCAGCAGTGTCGTTGAGGGCAGGGTGTGGTGGTGTGGCAGCAGTGTCGTTGAGGGGAAGGTGTGGTGTGGCAGCAGTGTCGTTGAGGGCAGGGTGTGGTGTTGTGGCAGCAGTGTGGTGTTGTGGCAGCAGTGTGGTTGAGGGCAGGGTGTGGTGGTATGGCAGCAGTGTGGTTGAGGGTAGGGTGTGGTAGTGTGGCAGCAGTGTGATTGAGGGTACGGTGTGGTGGTGTGGTAGCAGTGTGGTTGAGGGCAGGGTGTTATGGTGTGGCAGCAGTGTGGTAGAGGGCAGGGTGTGGTGGTGTGACAGCAGTGTGGTTGAGGGCAGGGTGTGGTGGTGTGCCAGCAGTGTGGTTGAGGGCAGGGTGTGGTGGTGACGAACATTTTGAGAATGGGATTATAGAGAGAGAGAGAGAGAGAGAGAGAGAGAGAGAGAGAGAGAGAGAGAGAGAGAGAGAGACTTTCAGTAGGCTCATGAGGATGGTATATACATAATTATAGAAGGCGGTGCAGCGGTGGCTAAGAACAGTACATTGACCTTCTTGAGGCAGCCAGCAAGACGAGGAACAGGATGGGTGGGAGGAAAAACCTTGACCCTATGCTGCCAGTCAGGTCGGGTTAGGTCAGATTAGGTGGAGTTAGGTCACAGCCAGGATCTCTTAGTGTGCCAGATGTTGGTTATGTCTTCACTCTGACAGCTATCATTTCACAACTGCATGTTTTATAACACTCTCTCCTCGCCTCCGCCTCTTTCTCCCTCTCTCCCTATTCGTCCTCTCACATCTTTGTCCACCCTCCCGGCTCTCCTCTCATATTCTATCTCCTCATCATCATCCTCATAAATCTCTCCATTCCTTCACTTCCCTCCACCCCTTCTCCGTCGTCGTCCACATTACCGTCTTAGTTTGTAAATATCCTGCAATTTCTTCTTGCTTCTTTCTCTAATTTCCCACAGACGATTTCTTCCACGTCTCCTCCCTTCGTCCTTCTTATTTTCGGAGTCCTCTCCTCTTCCCCCATGCATATGGCCTATCTGGGGACAACGCTGTAAACGGCACTGTTCAGGAGAAACAGAGACTGGTATACCAGTATTTAACTACTTTTCTTTTGGGTCTTTGGTGATGAAGTTGTGAACGACCCCCTCAGGGATGAGATGGTCTCATCATTGATGTTGGTACAGGGTCTCCACTTGCCTGTATTAAAACTAATTACTCACCCAGCCTTTTTTTTTTTTTAATAATAGGACTATGTTCAATTATTTTTTCATTTTTCTATAATGCATCTTTCTTGAAATATGAGTTATCATTCTGGTCATATGAAATGTTTCTAAAAGCAGGGTATTTTTAAAAATACACATTCCTTTGATTCTGCATTGAGTTACCGTGAGCGCACTGTCCATGACACGTGGTAAGCACAAGTGTCCTTGAAGCTAGTATATCAACACAGCCACACATTACACACCCTGGTATTAATAAACTTTCTCATTACCCCCTGACCCACACTTGTGCTACATTGAGATGGATTTAGCAGTACCGGCACCACACAGGAACTTTAGCATTGCATCTGTTATCCGTTATACGAAAATAGGTTTTTCCCTTATCCGTTATTTAAAAAACAGGTCTTTCCCTCATTCATTATATGCAAAACAGGTCATTCCTTTATTCATTACACGAAAGACACGAAATTCCCTCATCCGATATACGAGAAACAGGTCATTCCCTCATCCATTATGCAAAAAAAACAGTTCTTTCCCTTATCTGTTATATGAAAGACAGGTTATTCCCATTGTCATTTCCGTTTGTAGTTTTAGTTATTATGCCTGTGAAATTATCTTCCATCCCTCCAGCTGTTGTCTGACGTTCTCCACCTGACCTATCACTGTTTTTAACTCCATCACATCAACGAAGCTTTTTTTTTTTTTTTTTTCCTTGCAGCCTACAGACCATATTATTCAGTATAGACGAGATGTGGGATGTTGAAGGGGTTAACGAAGGCTCTATCTCCCCCAGTGGCTCTATACTTGGGGGTGCATGAATCTCCAGAAAGTACCCATGACTTTTACTGGGGATGCACATGCCCCATTAATTTTTTTTTTTCTTTAATACGCTTTAAGATTCTTTCTCTTTACCTGTCACGGATTCTTTAATGTTCACAGAATGTATTGATCTGGGCTAGTCATTTATTAGGTACAGTCGGAATCAAACGTCCTCTCACCTCTCCTGTTTCTTCATTGACCTTGAAAATTGCATTAACTTCCATTCTCGGTAAAGTTTTTGAGACACTAATTAACAAACACATAATCAAGCATCTAGAAATCAATAAAATAATCAATGATCAGCATTATGGATTTAGACAAGAACGTTCAACTGTAGACATTCTTTGCCTTCTTACCCATCAGATTAACAAAATGATAGACCAACACGGTGAAACACACACAATAGCACTAGATATATCAAAAGCATTTGACACAGTATGGAACCGGGCCTTATTGTCTAAGATGTCACACTATGGCCTTGCATCAATGGTTCCTCTAATTTCTTCTTCCTTCATAATACAAAAATACGGGTCATGGTAGCTGGAATTTATTCTCCATTTCATTCCATAAATGCTGGCGTACCTCAGGGATCAGTTTTGGCGCCAATCCTCTTTCTCATTCATATAAATGATCTCTTATCTGTAACTCACAACCCAATACACTCATATGCTGATGACTCGACTCTTCATAGTTCTTTCACATTCCTTTACACAATTTGATATTATGAATTCCCAAATAAACACAGCAATTTCTCTGAACCTGGACCTTTCTAAAATTAATCAATGGGGACAAACAAATCTGGTCCCATTTAATGCTCAGAAAACTAAATACATAAATTTCTCCAACAGAAAGAATCCTTCAAACTCTCACATAATTTTAAATAATGTCGATATTCCCATATCCACTACAATTGATATCCTAGGTGTTACTCTAAACCCCAACCTAAGCTGGACAGCTTATGTTAAATCCTTGCTAAAAATGCTTCCAAAAAATTGGGACTTCTGTACAGAGCTCGTGAGTTCCTTATTGACGAGCAGATGGCCACAATATACAAAAGTCATGTGCGTTCTCAGATCGAATACTGTTCATCACTGTGGAGTGGATGTGGAGCGGTTGCATTGAGGCAGTTGGACAAAATTCAAAATAAAGCCGTTAGATTAATGAATAATCCTGCCATTACGCAGGACCTTCCTCCATTATCAGTACATAGAGATGTTGCTTCTTCAGCATTATTTTATTGATATTTTTACCGCAAGTTCTCTGACGAACTGGCTTCAATTGTGCCTCCCCTTCACATTTTCTCCCGAAATACTCGGGCAGCTGGGAACGCCCATGAACTCACACTCTCTCCCCCGCGATGCAGAACCTCTACTTATCAAAATTCATTTATCTCCAGAACTACTACTCTCTGGAATTCACTTCCAGGGAGTTGTTTCCCACAAACATTTAATCCACGTTAATTCAAATCCAGTTGTTATAAATATTTTATGAAAGGAGGATGCCTTTAGGCAGAAAGACTTATTTTTTTCCCTTTGTTTTTCCTTCCTCCATTCATTATATATATATATATATATATATATATATATATATATATATATATATATATATATATATATATATATATATATATATATATATATATATATATAAGAAAACGATGGTGATTCCGCAGGAACTGACAACAATGAATTTATGTAGCCATAAATCAATGTCATCAGTGTCGTTTGTTGAGGATTCACCACAGTGGTATTCAAAATCCTTGGAGAATTTTTAATGGTAACTATATATATATATATATATATATATATATATATATATATATATATATATATATATATATATATATATATATGTTGATAGAATTGTCACCAGGTTGATGGGATATTCAAATCGGTTATCACATTATTATTATTATTATTATTATTATTATTATTGCTAATATTTTGCATGTCGTACGAAGCCGGCCTTACCGTGTACAGTCAGGGAAAGTTCCGCATTACCCACTGTTCGGAGCATTGGTGGTCGACGAATAGTCACGAAACAGGAAGCAGATCCCACATGTCTGGTAACTGTCAGTGGGACGGAAGCTGGCCGAGGGTGGGAGGGTTTGGAGCACGGAGGAGAAAAGACACGGAGTATTAACTCTTACGGGCGAACACGAGACCAATGTAACGAGCTGGGTTGGTCAACAGATGGCATTGTGGTCGCCGGTGTGTCGTCTGTTTGTTTACACAAGTTGACAGGCTGGATGCGATGGGGCGTGGCGGTACAAATAAACATGGCTGTAAACCCTAGACACCGCTGTGTTGTTTGTGGGACAAACCGACGAACTGGAACTAACCAACGGTCTCGTTTCTTTTCAATGGAAAAAAAAAAAGAGGTGTGTAAAACAAATGTAACAAACTGTTATGCATAAACAGTTGCACTACGGTCATAAATGTTTGTGCACATTAAAACCTCAACAGCTGAAACTGGGCCTCGGCACTTACACCTAATATTGAAATCTCTAGAAATTACTATGTTTCATTACACGTATGATAAGGGATAAATTGGGCATTGATAAGGGACATGTGAACTTGCTGAGGTAATACCACCACACTCGCACCGCAGGATATTGTTTACCGGTCTTCACACAATCAGTATTTATTGACAATATTCATATATGTTGCCGTATTATTGATCTTGCGAAAATGACAGTGAAGATATGCACCATGTAATATTAAAGGATATTACTCGTATACCGAACGGGAAATTACTATTATATGCAGGTAGAAACCATGTTATATATATATCTATATCTATCTATCTAACTATCTATCTATATCTATCTATCTATCTATCTATCTATCTATCTATCTATCTATATATATATATATATATATATATATACAGTATATATATATATATATATATATATATATATATATATATATATAAATATATATATACACAGTATATATATATATATATATATATATATATATATATATATATACAGTATATATATATATATATATATATATATATATATATATATATATATATATATATATATATATATATACATATATATACAGTATATGTATACTGTATATATATATATATATATATATATATATATATATATATATACAGTATATGTATATATATATATATATATATATATATATATATATATATATATATATGTATATATAGCCCGACGCCCTAATCCCACAAAGCGTGGCCGCAGACAAAACGCCTCCAAGTCGCTCTGTCACCCACCATTTGACTACCCGCCCCCCAACTCACCCCCTCCCTCATATACCTCTCAACTCCATCCCTCCACCTCATCCTCGGTCTACCTCTCCCTCTCCCTCCCTCCACCTCACCTACATACACCCTCTTAGTCAGTCTTTCATTCTCGATTCTCTTCACATGTCCAAACCACCTCAGTGTATTTCTCCTAATCTTCTCAACCACATCCACATCCAACCCACGGCGTTCCTTCACTTCTTCATTCGTCAACCTGTCCCTCCACGTCACTCCACAAGCTCCTCTCAAGTAACTCATTTCCACTGCCCTCACTCTTGACTTGTTCCCCTCTTGCAAGGTCCATGCCTCGCTTCCATACGTCAGGGTAGGGATCACAATACTATCATGCAGTGACTTCTTAACTTCCATACTCACCTCCATATTTTTCATCACTGCTTTCAGTGTACCAACAACCTTCCTTCCCTGCTGTACCCTTTCACGCACTTCATCCCCCAAAGTTCCATCCTTACTCATCACACTACCCAAGTACAGTAATCACTCTAATATCCGGACGCCCAATAACCGAACATCCCCACTAACCGAGCCTTATCGTCCTGGGATCAAACATTCCCAAAATGGTCCGAAAATCCAACCAAAAAAAAAAAAAAAATCGATTTTTTGCCGTCCGTAATTTGAACTTGCCGCGCGCGCCGCGTGAGAGCATTGTTTTGGTTCGTCATTCCTCCGACGTCCGATAGAGCACCGCTGCATCCTCCCTACTTCCCGCCTGTCTCTCACCGCGACAAGACCTACGCTGTTCGCCATGGCTGCCCACGTGCTCGCTTTTGTGGTGGTGCCGTACTTGCTGCAAGGCCTCCTGCTGCTCTCTGCCCTATTCTTAGTGTGTGTGATGATGGCCCCGCCTCCTGAGAAAAGGAAGAGAGTGGTGTTGACTCTGGAGAAGAAACGGGAGATATTGGAGATGGTTGATGCGGGTTGGTCTTCCTCACGCATTCTCCGCGAGTTCAACCTGGCCCGGTCGACTTTGTTCGATATCAAGCGTTCCCGAGACAAGCTCATGCAGTACACGGCTGACTTCTCGTCGAGAAGCAAACGCAGCACGGAGAGGAAGGTTATGTTTGCCCCCAAGTATGCAGAGATCGACCGCTCCACGTTGATTTGGTATCGACAGCAACGTGCAGCTGGTGTGATGGTACGTGGAACGGAGCTGAAGGCTGCTGCTGAGAAGTTTGCAAGGCTTCACGACGCCCTTGACTTCAAGGCATCCGAGGGTTGGCTCTTCGCGTTCAAGTTACGACATGGCCTTACTAACCGTAAAGCACATGGCGAAGCATTGGACGCTAACGAGGATGGAGTGGACGAGTTTCGGCACAAGGTGAAAAGCTTGATCGACAGGGAGGGCCTCACTCTCGGTCAAGTCTATAACGCTGACGAAGCTGGCCTATTCTATCGCTCGGTGCCAACGAACACTCTAGCCGATGAGATGGAGAAGCGTGTACCTGGCCGCAAGCTTTCTAAGGAACGGATATCTGCTTTGTGTTGTGCCAATGCTAACGGCATGCACTGGCTTAAGCCCGTTATTGTTGGCCGTGCAAAGCAGCCTCGGTGCCTTTGTGGGGTGATGGATGTCCTTCCTGTCGTATGGTACCATTCTTTGAAAGCATGGTACACAGCTGTGATTTTCAAAGACTGGTTTCACCATCACTTCGTCAAGGAGGTCATCCATTACCAGACGAAGACACTGGGAATTCCTCGCGACCAGGTAAAGGCTCTCCTTCTCCTCGACAATGCACCTGCCCACCCGTGCGACAAGGACTTGGTTGCTGAAAATGGCCGTATTAGGTGCATGTTTCTGCCACCTACTACGACTGCTCTCATTCATCCAATGGACCAAGGAGTGATCATGGCAACAAAGCGCCTGTACCGTCGGAAGTTCCTGGATGAGGTGATGGTTGTCCTCGAGGACGAGGACGAGCGCAGGGAAGGACGTGACACTCGAGGCAAGCGGACTTTGGAAAACCTTCGCCGCTACAACATCAAGTCTGCGCTGTACAACTGGGCTAGTGCATGGAAGGAAGTCCCTGTGAAAACTCTTGAAAATGGTTGGTCTCGTCTGCTTCTCGGAACAGATGTGGAGTACGATTTCCTAGGGTTTGACGTGGATGACTTCCATGCACGGCTACGTACGCATGGCGACGATGTTGATGTGGATGATGTTCGTGAGTGGTTGGACGACGACGAGGGCGATCCTGGGTATCAGACGTTGTCTGATATCGAGATCGCGTCTTCGGTTGCTGGTGTCAGTCCCGAACTTGAAGATTCCGATGACGAAGGCAATGATGATGCGGACTCCTCTCAGCAGGACACTACTCCAGCCATCCCCAAGCTGAGCGCACTCCGGGAACATCTAGAGTTCGTCCTAGACTACCTGGAACACCCGGACTGTGACAGCGAGATGGGGCCCTTGGGACTCGTGGAGGAAGTGCATGCTTTCCGGCAGCGCATCATCAATCGCCAGAATAGTCGGTCCTTGCGTCAGTCAACGATTGAGTTTTTTCAGGCCCGTGACCCCCGCTGTGCCAAGCCCTGGTTCCACTCCGTTGCCTCCCCAAGACAGGCCCTCATGCTCCGAGCCACAGCCCAGCACATCAGCTACAGTGGGGTCACCGCTCGACGTGAGTTTGCGGCTATCTTCAGAGTCTTCTGTAGTCGGTACGCCATCACCACGACCCACCGATGCACCCCTTGGTCGCCTGCCAGTGATACTCTTGGACTCTGACAGTGAATAAACAGCAAGAACTTCTCCACTAGACCACACGGGAATTTTGAGTGTTGTGCAGTGAAAAAAACGGTGTGTTGTGTTAAGGTTTTCAAGTTGGGAGAAAAGACTCAGTAGAAAATAAAATTTAACATAACTAACCTTCTTTGTTTTGGCTTTGGAAAATTAAAAAAACTGTGGAAAAGTTAATGTGCAACACTTAAAGTAAAATGAAACATTATTTGGACTAAAGTGAACACTGTGAAAAGAACGGACTTCTGTGTGTTAGCGACTAAGTTCAGTGCAAGACTTCAGGAAGAGTGTAGTGCAAGTGCTTCAGGAAATCGTTCTTACTGTCAGAGTCCGAGAGGAGGCGGTTATTCATCGAGGTGGCCAGGGATTTGCTGTAAGTAGCCAAAATGTTTCATGTTGTACTATTTTCCATACTATATATACCAGTATGTTTCTTATTGTACTTTTTTCCATACTATACTTACCAGAAAGTGTCATACTGTACTTCTTTCCATACTATACTTACCTCATGCATGTGCAGTAGGAATGTGTTTTTCAGAGTTAGGTTCGGTTCGGTTAGGTTAGGTTCGGTTAGAGTCCATAAGTACCAGAATGTTTATTAATGTATGAACATACTTCTAAACCCACATTTTATGTTTCTTTTGCATTTATTTCAGTCATTTATGTGCCTTATTGGTGTGATTTGGGTGTTAAATAGGTGCTATGCATGTCCGGAGGGAGTTGTATAGGTGTTTCTCTGAGTTAGGGTCCATAAGTACAAGTCCATAAGCTGGGGCCCAATATCCAGACGAAACCAATATCCGAACCTACCGATGGCTCTATTGATCCGGATATTGGAGGGGTTACTGTAATTGAATGCACTCACATTCTCCATATCCTCACCATCCAACCTCACTGCACACTCTATGACTTCATTCCTCTCAAACACCATAACTTTACTTTTGTTTACATTAACTTTCAGATTCCTCCTCCTACACACTGTCCCAAATTCATTCACCAAACCTTGCAACTCCCATTCATCTTCACTCAACAGTACTGTATCATCAGCAAACAGCAACACCGGAAGCTTCCAAATCTCACCCTCATTCATTAGAACCACCACCACATCCACTGCCTTACCCTGCATCTCCTCTACAAGCCCATCCATGTATATATTAAACAGCCATGGAGACATCACACAACCCTGTTTCAGTCCCACATTGAGATCAAAGAACTCACTCAGCTCACCATCCACTCGCACCGTAACCCTAGCTCCATCGTTCATACTCTTCACAGCACTCAGCAGTTTTCCCTCCACTCCATATATTCTTAATATCTTCCACATACCTTGCCTATCTATTCTGTCATAAGCTTTCTCCAAGTCCATGAAGGCAGCATACACTTTCCTTTCCTTCTCTAGATACTTCTCCACTAAACATCTTAGAACAAATATCTGACCTACACACCCTTTTCCCTTCCTAAATCTCCCTTGTTCTTCTCCAACTAGCTCCTCTGTCATATGCCTAACCCTATCAATGAGTATTCTACCATATATTTTACCAGTCACACTAAGTAGGCAAATACCCGTATGGTTACCACATACTTCTCTCTCTCCTTTTCCTTTGTATAAAGGAACAATTATACCTGATTTCCAGTCCTCTGGAACCCTTCCCTCTTCCCAAGCCAATCTACACAACTTCCATATCCACTCCACAACAATCTCACCCCCATACCTAAGCATTTCACCACACACTCCATCAATTCCTGGGGACTTTCCCAACTTAATATTCTTCATCGCTTCCACTACTTCCGCCCTACTGATCTCTTCCTACCTCCTCTCATCTCTTCTTCTCCCAGCCATTCCCCAACCACTTATACTCACACTGCTCTCACTCTCCACATTCAACAAATCCTCAAAGTGCTCCTTCCATCTCCTCAGTTTCTCTATCTTCTCCACCAACAATCTCTTATTCCTATCTTTCACTCCCCTACTATTTCCCTTTTCACACTGCCTTACTTTCTTTACCTCCTTTCAAAACAATTTTTTACTCTCCCTCCATTTCACACTCAGATTCCTACCAAACTTCTCATCCACTTTCTTTTTACTCCCCTTCACCAGTCTCTTAACCTCCCTTCTCCTGCTCACATATACCTCTCTTTTCTCTCTCTCACCTTCTCCCCTACCTCTACTCGCTAATCGTTCACTATATGCCTTCTTCTTTTGTTCCACAGCTCGTTTCACCTCATCATTCCACCATGCTGTCCCTTGCACACCCTTGCATCTCCTCCTCACTCCACAAACCGCCTCACACGCTGAGCCTATCTCTTCCGTGAATATCTTACATACGTCTTCCACCCCTTCCATCTGCTCTAGCTCAAACCTTCCCAGTCTTTCTTCCACTATGCTCATATACTCTGTCATTTTCTCACTATCTTGCAATTTCTCCACTCTTCGCACAGGAGTTGCTTCCTCCTGTCTTCCCCTTCGTCTCCTCAACCACTTTCTTTGCAGCTCTACCTTAGCCATCACTAAGTGATGGTCCGAGACTCCATTCCCCCACCCTCTCCACACTCTTGCATCCAACACTTGTCTTCTCATTCGCTCATCCACACACACGTAGTCTATCATTGCCATTCGTTCAACAAGTTCACCATCCATCCTCCTCATTACTCTCCATTATACCGGTGGATCATCTTATGCCGAAAGTAGGTGTTGGCTATTGCCAACCCCTTACAAGCACAGATGTCCACCAAAGCACTTCCATTCCCATCTACGTCAGCTGGCACACCCCACTGACCAACCACTCCATCCACTCGTACATTCCCAACTTTGCCATTCATGTCTCCAATCAACAGCACTCTCTCGCTCCTCTCAAACTTATCCATACACGCTTCTACACTCGCCCAAAACTCATCTTTCACTCTTGCTACTCGATCCTCTGTCGGGGCATACACACATACAATCACCCATGCTTATATACCTACTTTCATCCTCACCCATACAATCCTTGCACCCATTGTTCCATACTCTCTTATATTCTCTTTCCACTTCTTGCTTATCATCAGACATACTCCCTCTCTTGCCCTCTCATTTTCATTGACTCCCGCACATATACCTAAACCATATTCCCATTCTCTCACACTTTCACCTTTCCATTTAGTTTCAGTCAATCCACATATATCCACTTTTGCATCCTGAAGCACCTGAACAATCTCTCTCTTTCACTTCATCATTCACTCCTCTCACATTGCACGTTCCCACCCTAAGAATGTCCTTCGTCCGTTCCTTAGTCGTCAACGTATGGTCTATATGGGTCCGAGGCGCTTTGTTCACTTTTTTAGTTAGTTCTTTTTACGGGGTGGGGCACTAACCTACCACCAACCCTTTTAGTCGCCTCATACGACAAGCAGGGATACTGGGGGAGTATTCTTGAAACCCCCCTACCCGCAGTATATATATATATATATATATATATATATATATATATATATATATATATATATATATATATATATAGATTGTTACATAGCCTATGATTTCATCATCCTTTGTGTAATTCTAACGTACAGTGTGCTGCCTGTTTGATCACGAGCGTGTTCTACCTCACTCCCCCCTTCTACCGTTATAGTAGAGTAAGTCGTTCTTTCTGTTGTTCAGAGCGGGATTGTCAACTCTTTGTCCCCATGGCTTCATTTGCGCGTCCTTCTTACAAGTTGTATCAAGCTCTGCCGGCCCCTATATAATGAGCTCAGTCTCTGCATCATTGCCACTTAGATCTACTCCTCATTTTGCTCACATCTCTGTCCTCCCCTGTACAGTTATTATTATTGTGAGTGCTCAGGAAGTCTCCAACCATCTAGCAGCTGTGTGTAATTTGAGTATAACTGTTGTTGCATTTTTTCTTGTACTGTGTAGCATAAGGTTAATTCTTGGGCCTGGTGAGGTTTTTTGTGGTTTATGTGGGGTTCTTGTTGTCAGCCATCATTAATAATACTTTGTATCTGTAATAATTTATCTTGCATTAACTGAGCATTACCCAGTGTATTTTCATTTTATCAGGGCTGACTTAGGTAAATTTACTCTTGCTAATTTCGTGTTAATAGAGGCTATTGCAGTTAACCATATATTTAACCTGTTTTTTGCCATTACATTATCCTTATGAGTCCTGAATGTTTTGTTGTTAGTTTGAGCATTAAACTTTAACTTGTAATTTTACCTAACTCCTTTGTTTTGAACCTGGAACTTTACGGGACAGTAGTGATTTTTAGTATTCTCACTTAAAGTGTATATTATTTTTCTCTGTTCCATAACATAAATTTGGCGACCTCTTATCAGGATATTCAGGATATTATCATAAGGATAATGCTTGATATTTTGTGACTGTGATTTATTCATGATGTCTACTATTACTACGCTTGATGAAGCCAAAGATTTTTTGTCAAATGTGCAAACAGTGTGTGATGTAGAAAACAGAACAAAGAATGAACTTAAGCTTGTTGCTCAACAATTGGGAATTGCTGTTCGCTCTCATCATTCTAAAGATCAAATTGTTGACATGATTAATGAAAGCTTGTTTAATGTAACTCCTCCAAATGAGCAAACGCAGATTGAATTAGCTAAGTTACAGCTAGCCCTGCAGGAGGCTCGTGTGAAGCAAGCTGAATTTCAAGCACGTGCTAAGGAGGCTGAGTCTCAGGCTAAGGAGGCTTGTGTTAAGGAGGCTGAATTTCAAGCAAATGCTAAGGAGGCTGAATCTCGGGCTCGGATTCAGGAGGCACAGATACAGGCTCAGGTTCAAACTGAACTAGCTAGGATTCAGGCAGACCATGAGTATCGCATGAAACAAGGTGGAACTGGATCATCTAGCTCTGATGATTTTGATGTGGCTGAAAATGTTAAACTTGTCCCTCCTTTTAATGAATCTGATTTAACAAAGTATTTTCAGTTGTTTGAGAGGGTAGCTACAGGTTTAATTAGCCAAAAAAGTATTGGCCAGTACTCCTACAGAGTGTTCTCACCGGTAAAGCTCAAGTAACTTATGCATCTTTGCCTCAGGATCAATCTGATAATTATGATGTAGTTAAGAGCTTGATTCTTAAGGCCTATGAGCTTGTTCCTGAAGCCTATAGAGTAAAATTTAGGAGAACTTATAAGCAAGATAAGCAATCCCATGTTGAGTATGCAAAAATCAAAGAAGATCTGTTAGAGCAGTGGTTAAATTCTAAGAATGTGGATTCTGATTTTGGTAAATTTAAGCAGATGATTTTGCTGGAGGACTTCAAGAGGTGTATTTATAAAGATGTAAGCCTATATCTTGATGAGAAAAGAATAGATAATTTGTCTGATGCTGCAGTTTTAGCTGATGAATATGTTCTCACTCACAAGAGATATTCTAAAGAAAAAGGGAAAGCTGAGAGTAAGTACGTTGCCTCTACTCAGAGTACAGGTAACAGGAAAGAGAATAAAGATGATGTTCTTCAGGAAGTAAATACCAGCTTCACCTCTAGATTTCAGAAAAGTAAATGTACTTATTGTAGTAAGCCTCGTCATACTACGGAGAAATGTTTCAGGAGACAGCGTGATGTGAACAAAAAGGAGTCTTTAAATATTCAGTCAATTGGTCTAGTGTCCACTCTTGAGAGTACCCAGAATTCTTTAACTGAGTTAACTGAACCTGCTTTGAGGGGTAACTTAAATTCTCATGATGGAGCTCCTCTTTTGAGCAGTAACGTGGGTGACACTCTCAAGAGTTCATGTGCTAATTTCCTGTCTGATGGTTTTGTCAGTCCTCTGGACAGTAATGACAGGAAATCAGTTAAAATATATCGTGATACAGGTGCTTGCCAATCCCTTATGCTGATCAGTGTTCTAGGCTCGAATGTTAATTCCTCTGATGAAAGTGTAATTTTACAAGGTGTAGGGAATAATTACTTCTCTGTCCCTCTGTGCAGAGTGAATTTAGAGTCTGGTTTTGCTAATGGTTCCGTTATGGTTGGGTTGGTTGAGACACTCCCAATGTCAGGTGTAACTTTCTTACTTGGAAATGATATTGGTGGAAGTCAAGTGTGTCCAGCTCCTCAGTTGTCTAGTGAGCCAGTGGCTGCGACCCAGGATTGTGATGTCCCTGATGTGTTCCCTGCATGTGCTGTCACTAGGGCTAAGTCTAAAGTTACTGGTGATTTAGAGGATGATGATGATGATGATGTTATCCTAGCTGACACTTTTCTTGCTAATTTGGACCACTCACCAGATGAGGCAGTACCCCGTAGTGTTGATAATTTGTCTCGTCAAGAGTTGATTGAGTTGCAGGTTGCTGACCCTGAGTTGAAAGGTCTTGCTAACTCTGCTTGCAGTGAGGAAGAGTCAACTGGTGCTTCTACTTGTTATTATATAAAGTCAGGAGTACTTATGAGGAAGTGGAGACCCCCAACAGCATCAGCCGATTGTGAATGGGAGGTTGTACATCAAGTTGTCATCCCTCGTGTTTGTAGGCAGGATATCATTAGAGTGGCTCATGATTCCAGTTTGGCAGGACACCTTGGAGTGAGGAAGACTGTGGCACGCATTTTGAAACACTTCTACTGGCCAGGTATCTTCAGGGATGTTTCCTAGTATTGTAAGTCTTGTCACACCTGTCAAATTGTGGGGAAGTGTAATCAGACCGAAAAGGTTGCACCTCTAGTTCTCATTCCTCCTTTTGAGGCGCCTTTCACCCGTGTGTTGGTGGATATTGTGGGCCCTCTTCCTAAGACTTCTTCAGGATTTTCTTATGTGTTGACCCTGATTGATATGGCTACTCGTTATCCTGAAGCCATTCCACTTAGAAATATCTCAGCAAAGAACGTGGTTAAGAAAATGCTAGGGTTCTTCACAAAGTTTGGTCTGCCCAAGGAGGTACAGTCAGACCGGGGAAGTAATTTCATGTCAAATGTTTTCAAGCAGTCTCTGAAAGAGTTGGGCATCACCCAGATCACGTCTTCAGCTTACCATCCCCAGACCCAAGGAGCGTTGGAGAGATATCATCAAACACTCAAATCGATGCTCAAGAAATACTGTTTGGAACATCAGAAAGACTGGGATAAAGGTCTTCCATTTGTTGTGTTTGCCGCAAAAGAATCTCCAAATGAATCACTGGGCTTCTCACCTTTTGAACTACTGTTTGGCCATGAAGTGAGAGGACCCCTTAAGTTACTCAAGGAATGCTGGCTGTCGGAGGAAGATGACGTCAACCTGCTGGAGTATGTGATGAAGTTCAAAGAACGGCTGTCCACTGCTTTACAGCTGGCGAGAGAGAATTTAGGAACTGCTCAGGAGAAGATGAAGACTTGGTATGATAAGAAGTCCAGGTTACGCCACTTTCAGCCAGGAGATCAGGTTTTGATTATGCTACCAGTTCATTGGCAACCTCTTCAAGCCAAGTTTAGTGGTCGTTATTTCGTGGAGAAGAAACTCAGTGATGTCAACTATGTCATCGCCACACCAGATCATAGAAAGAACAAGCAACTATGTCACATCAATATGCTAAAGTTATATCACAGGCGGGACGAAAATAATCCAGTCTGCACTGTAGCTGTTCTACCCGAGCTTGCAAGTGAAGCTCTCCCATGCAGTATGAGCCTGAGTGATAGTTTGGGGAAGAATCCTGATATTTATGAATGATCTCCAGACTTAACTTTCTCATCTACCTCCCGAGGAAAGGCAGGAGTTTTCGGCATTACTGCAGGAGTACCCGCAAGTGTTCCTTGCTACTCCAGGAAGAACCACTGTGTTGATGCATGATGTCGATGTTGGAGACGCAAAGCCAGTTAAATTGCCTCCTTACCGTGTGAACCCAGTGAAAGTTCCTCTCATCCAGAAGGAGCTTGGCTACCTGTTGGACCACAAGATGATTGAGCCCTGTCAGAGCGATTGGAGTTCTCCTGTCACTCTAGTCCCTAAGCCAGGTGGGTCACAGCGGCATTGCATTGACTACAGACGTGTTAATCAGATAACCAAAACAGACACTTACCCTCTCCCTCGTGTGGAAGATTGCATAGACAAGATCGGAAAGGCTAGGTACATAAGTAAGTTTGATTTGTTAAAGGGATACTGGCAAGTACCTATGACTGAACGTGCTAGGGAGATCTCATGTTTTGTAACACTAGGAAAGACTTTTGCATGTTCTGTAATGCCATATGGTATGAAGAATGCACCAGCCACATTTCAGAAGCTCATGAATGTTGAAACAGAGGGTTTGGCAGGGTGTGTTGTTTATATTGATGATGTATTAATCTTCAGTGACAACTGGAAAGATCACCTATGCCATGTCAGTAAATTTCTTGAGCGTTTAGTTCAGGCTAATCTTGTAGCTAATTTATCAAAGTGTGAGTTTGGTCAAGCTAAAGTTCAGTACCTTGGGTACGTAATTGGTGATGGACATGTTGCACCACCGGCCGGTAAGGTTCAGGTTATAAGTGATCTTCCCAGACCTAAAAGTAGGAAAGAGCTACAAAGATTTTTGGGAATGGTAGGTTATTACAGGAGATTTGTTCTTAACTTTTCAATTCTTGTATCACCACTTACAGACCTACTGAAAAAGGGAGTTAAATTTGTCTGGACCGATAACTGTGAATCCTCTTTCAACAAACTTAAAGCTATCCTATTAAGTCAGCCAGTGCTCGCTACTCCAAATTTTGCTAAGCCTTTTAAGATGGCTGTTGACGCAAGTGATATAGGAGCTGGGGCTGATTTGCTGCAAGAGGATGATCAGGGTATTGAACACCCTGTATCTTATTACAGTAAGAAGTTCACTCCACCTCAAAAGAACTACTCAACTATTGAGAAAGAGCTTTTGGCCTTGATTTAGGGTTTACAGCATTTTTCATTTTATTTGTGTTCTGGTTTTGACCCCATAGTCATTTATACCGATCATAACCCACTGAAATTCCTTAGTAAGTTTAAAGATAAAAATCAGATATTGACAAGATGGAGTCTACTTCTTCAGGAGTATTCATTAGACATACAACATGTCAAGGGGAAAGAAAATGTTATTGCAGATTGCTTATCAAGACTTTAGACAGATTGTTTTAGAGTAATAAGAAATTTCCTTTGTAAATTTCTTTTTCTTTGTGGGGAGGGGTTACATAGCCTATGATTTCATCATCCTTTGTGTAAATCTAACATACAGTGTGCTGCTTGTTCTACCTCACTCCCCCCTTCTACCGTTATAGTAGAGTAAGTCGTTCTTTCTGTTGTTCAGAGCGGGATTGTCAACTCTTTATCCCCATGGCTTCATTTGCGCGTCCTTCTTACAAGTTGTCTGAAGCTCTGCCGGCCCCTATATAATGAGCTCAGTCTCTGCATCATTGCCACTTAGATCTACTCCTCATTTTGCTCACATCTCTGTCCTCCCCTGTACAGTTATTATTATTGTGAGTGCTCAGGAAGTCTCCAACCATCTAGCAGCTGTGTGTAGTTTGAGTATAACTGTTGTTGCATTTTTTCTTGTACTGTGTAGGATAAGGTTAATTTTTGGGCCTGGTGAGGTTTTTTTGTGGTTTATGTGGGGTTCTTCTTGTCAGCCATCATTAATAATACTTTGTATCTGTAATAATTTATCTTGCATTAACTGAGCATTACAGAGTGTATCTTCATTTTATCAGGGCTGACTTAGGTTAATTTACTCATGTTAATTTCGTGTTATTAGAGGCTATTGCAGTTAACCATATATTTAACCTGTTTTTTGCCATTACATTATCCTTATGAGTCCTGAATGTTTTGTTGTTAGTTTGAGCATTAAACTTTAACTTGTAATTTTACCTAACTCCTTTGTTTTGAACCTGGAACTTTACGGAACAGTAGTGATTTTTAGTATTCTCACTTAAAGTGTACATTATTTATCTCTGTTCCGTAACAATATATATATATATATATATATATATATATATATATATATATATATATATATATATATATATATATACATATATATATATATATATATTTATATATACATATATATATATATATATAGAGATATAGATAGATATAGATAGATAGATAATATGTATATATATTTATCTCTCTATATATGTATATATATATCTATCTATCTCTCTCTCTATATATATATATATATATATATATATATATATATCTATCTTTCTATCTATCTATCTATCTATATATATATATATATATATATATATATATTGTTACGGAACAGAGAGAGATAATGAACACTTCAAGTGAGAATACTAAAATCACTACTGTCCCGCAAAGTTCCAGGTTCAAAACAAAAGTGTTAGGTAAAATTACAAGTTAAAGTTTAATGCTCAAACTAACAACTAAACATTCGGGACTCATAAGGATAATGTAATGGCAAAACAGGTTACATATATGGTTAACTGCAATAGCCTCTATTAACACGAATTTAGCAAGAACAAATTTATCTAAGTCAACCCTGTTAAATGAGAGAACCGAATAATGCTCAGTTAAAGTAAGATATAATATTATTCTATCTATCTATTGCCAGACGCTTCAATCCCGTTTAGGGTGGCCACGAACAAATCGCCTCCAAGCCGCCCTGTCCCCGCGATTTCACTGCCCTGCTCCGAACTCACACCCCCCTCTCTCATATACCTCTCCACCCCTTCCCTCCATCTCATCCTCGGCCTCCCCCTCCCTCTTCCCTCCTCCACCTCACTCACATACACTATCTTCGTCAGTCTTTCACCCTCCATCCTCTCCACATGGCCAAACCACCTCAGTGTGTTCCTCATAACACTTCGTATCACATCGACATCAACACCACAACACTCCTTTATATCCGCATTCGTCAGCCTGTCTCTCCATGTGACTCCACAGGCTCCTCTTAAATAACTCATTTCCACTGCTCTCACTCTTGACTTGTGTCCTTCCAACAATGTCCAAGCTTCACTTCCGTACGTTAGAGTTGGTATCACAATACTGTCATGTAGTAACTTTTTCACTTCCATGCTCACTTCCCTGTTTCTTATCACTGCTTTCAAAGAACCAGCAACCTTTCTTCCCTGCTGTACTCTTTCAAGCCCTTCACCCTCCAAACCTCCATCCTTACTCATCACACTACCCAAGTACTTAAACGTTCTCACATTTTCCAATTCCTCACCATCCAACCTCGCTATACATTCACTGACTTCACCTCTCTCAAAGACCATCACTTTACTCTTCCCTACATTCACCTTTAGATTCCGTTTCTTACAGACTCTCTCAAACTCATCCACCAAGCCTTGCAGCTCCCCTTCGTCTTCACTCAACAACACAGTATCATCTGCAAACAACAGTACAGGGAGTTACCAAACACTATCCTCTCTCACCAGGGCCACTCCAACATCCACTACCTTACCTTGTACCTCTTTTATTACCCCATCCATGTACAGATTGAACAACCATGGAGACATGACACATCCGTGTTTCAAACCAAGTTTCAAAGAGAAAAATTCACTTAGTTCACCATCCACACGTACTGCAGCCTTCGCACCATCGAACATACTTTTCACAGCATTCAACAACTTCCCATCTACTCCATATATTCTTAACAATTTCCACAATCCTTGTCTATCCACCCTTTCATATGCTTCCTCCAAATCCATGAAAGCCGCATACAACTTCTTTCCCTTCTCTAGAAACTTTTCCACTAAAGATCTAAGAATGAATATCTGATCTTCACAACCTCTTCCCTTCCTAAAGCCTCCCTGTTCTTCTCCAACTAATTTCTCTGTTCTTTCTCTAACTCTGTTAATAAGTATCCTACCATACACTTTTCCTCTTATACTAAGAAGACAAATGCCCCTATGATTACCACACACTTCTTTTTCCCCTTTTCCTTTGTACAAGGGAATAATTATACCTGACATCCAATCCTCCGGGACTCTACCTTCCTCCCAGGCCAATCTGCACATCTTCCACATCCATTCTACTACTATCTCTCCCCCATGCTTCAGCATTTCACCACACACTCCATCAATTCCTGGGGCTTTCCCCGATTTAACTTTCTTCATTGCTTCCACATCTTCTATCCTACTGATCTCTTCCTGTCTTCTCACCTCCCTCCTTCTCCCAGCCATTCCCAAGCCACTTATACTCGCATTACTTCCATCCTCTACGTTCAACAATTCCTTAAAGTGTTCTCTCCATCTGCTCACTTTTTCTCCCTTCTCCACTAGTAATCTACCATTTTTATCTTTCACTCCCCTGCTAACTTCACTTCCACCCTGTCTTACTCTTTTCATCTCTTTCCAGAACATTTTCTTACAGTCACTCCACTATACACTCAAATTCCTTCCAAATTCCTCATCCACTCTCTTCTTACTCTCTCTTACTAATCTTTTCACCTGTCTCTTTCTTTATACATATAACTCTCTCTTTCGCCTCTCAACTTCTTCCACGCCCCTATTTCTCATCCATTCATTGTATGCTTTCTTCTTTTGTGCCACGGCCTGTTTCACCTCTTCAGTTCACCACGCTGTTCCTTGCACCCCCCTCCGTCTTCTCTTCCTTCCACACACGACATCACATGCTGCACATATTTCTTCTGTAAATATTCTACACACACCTTCCACGTCTCCCATCTGCTCCAATTCATAATTGCCCAATCGTTCCTCCACTTCTCTCTTATACTCTGCCTTTTTCTCATTCTCTTGTAACCTTTCCACTCTCCTTGCAACTACTCCTTTCTCTCGTCTTTCCCTTCTTCTATTCTATTACAGATACAAAATATTAATAATACTGGCTGACATTAAAAACTTTACATGAATCCCAAAAACCTTACCAGGCCTGCGAATGAACGCCTCTGGCTATACAGTACAAGAAAAGTGGTAATAACACTTATACTCAATTTATACAGCAGCTAGATGGCTTGAGACTTCCTGAGCTCTCACAATAATAATACACTATACAGGGTAGGACAGAGATGTGAACAAAATGAGGAGTAGATCTAGGTGGCCATTAATGCAGAGACTGAGCTCATTATATAGAGGGCTGGCAGAGCTTGATACAACTTGCAAGAAGGACGCGGAAATGAAGACACAGAGGACAAAGAGTTGACACTCCTGCTCTGAACAACAGGAAGAACGATTTACTTTAATATAAGGGGGAGAAAGGGGGAGCGAGGTAGAACACGCAAACCTGGTCACTATGGAAGCCACGAGGCGAATCGTGATCAAACATGCAGCATACTGTACGTTAGAATTATACAAAGGATGATGAAATCATAGGCTATGTAATCCCTCCCCACAAAGAAAAAGAAGTTTACAAAGGAAATTTCTTATTACTCTAAAACAATCTGTCTAAAGTCTAGATAAGCAATCTGCAATAACATTTTCTTTCCATTTGACATGTTGTATGTCTAATGAATACTCCTGACTAAGTAGACTCCATCTTGTCAATCTCTGATTTTTATCTTTAAACTTACTAAGGAATTTCAGTGGGTTATGATCGGTATAATTGACTATGGGGTCAAACTAGAACACAAATAAAACGAAAAATGCTGTAAACACAAAATCAAGGCCAAAAGCTCTTTCTCAATAGTTGAGTAGTTCTTTTGAGGTGGAGTGAACTTCTTACTGTAATAAGATACATGGTGTTCAATACCCTGATCATCCTCTTGCAGCAAAACAGCCCCAGCTCCTGTATCACTTGTGTCAACAGCCATCTTAAAAGGCTTAGCAAAATTTGGAGTAGCAAGTACTGGCTGAGTTAATAGGATAGCTTTAAGTTTGTTGAAAGAGGATTCACAGTTATCGGTCCAGACAAATTTAACTCCTTTTTTCAGTAGGTCTGTAAGTGGTGATACAAGAATTGAAACGTTAAGAACAAATCTCCTGTAATAACCTACCATTCCCAAAAATCTTTGTAGCTCTTTCCTACTTTTAGGTCTGGGAAGATCACTTATAACCTGAACCTTAGCTCCTGGTGGTGCAACGTGTCCATCACCAATTACGTACCCAAGGTACTGAACTTTAGCTTGACCAAACTCACACTTTGATAAATTAGCTACAAGATTAGCTTGAACCAAACGCTCAAGAAATGTTCTGATATGGCATAGGTGATCTTTCCAGTTGTCACTGAAGATTAATACATCATCAATATAAACAACACACCCTGCCAAACCCTCTGTTACAACAGTCATGAGCTTCTGAAAAGTGGCTGGCGCATTCTTCATACCATATAGCATTACAGAACATGCAAAAGTCTTTCCTAGTGTTACAAAACATGAGATCTCCCTAGCACGTTCAGTCATAGTTACTTTTTTTTTTTTTTTTATGCGAGGAAGAAGGAATCAAAGGCCATGAGCCCGCAGTAACAGTTCCCTCCAAGAGAAAAACAAAATACAATAGAGAGCCAAATTCAAGATCCGATCATTTTGAGATGCCTGGACACACTGCGTTTGAAAGACTGGAGATCATAGGCAGGAGGAAATACAGACAGAGGGAGACAGTTCCAGAGCTGACCTGTTGCATGAATGAAAGACTGGGAGTAACGGTTAACTCTTGCATTAGAGAGTTGGACAGAAAAGGGATGAGAGTTTGCTGCCAGACGGGTGCTACGCGCCCGTCGTAGAGGTGCAGGAATGCAAGCAGACAGTTCAGAGGAGCAGTGACCATTAAAGTAGCGATAGAAAAGAGATAAAGATGCAACAGTGCGGCGAAGAGACAGAGGTTGAAGGGAGTCAGTAAGAGGAGGAGAGTTAATGAGACGAAAAGCCTTTGACTCCACCCTATTGAGAAGAGCTGTATGTGGGGAGCCTCCCCACACATGAGAGTTGTACTCCACACAGGGGCGGATAAAACCCCTGTATAGAGTCAACAATTGTGCAGGGGTAAAGAAAGAGCGGAGTCGGCTTAGTACACCCAATCTCTTGGAAGCAGATTTTACAAGAGATGTAATATGATCTTTCCAAGATAAGTCCCGAGTAAATGAAACCCCAAGCATGTTCAAGGATGATGCAGGATTAATCTGAATATTACTAAACATTAGTGGGTATACCCGTGGAAGATTTTGTCGGGTTGATAGGTGTAAGAACTGAGTCTTAGAAGCATTAAAGACAACCATATTATTTTTACCCCAGTCAGAGATATGAGCCAAGTCAGACATTAGGTGTGCCATAGCCTCATCCCTTGTTTCTTGAAGTAACTGTTGAGATGGTCGTTGCGGGAACCGAATGGAAAGGTAAAGGGTGGAGTCATCAGCGTATGAGTGGATAGGGTTAGATGTACAGCTTAGAAGATCATTGATGAATAAAAGGAAGAGAGTTGGTGATAGGACAGAGCCCTGAGGAACACCACTGTTGATAGATCTAGGAGAAGAACGATGGCCGTATACGACAGCTGCTATAGAACGACCAGAAAGGAAGCTAGCGATGAAGGTACAGATAGAAGGATAGAAACCGTAGGAGGGCAGTTTGGAAATTAAAGATTTGTGCCAGACTCGATCGAAAGCCTTTGAGATGTCAAGTGCAATGGCAAAGCTTTCGCCAAAGTCCCGAAAGGAGGATGACCAGGAGTCTGAAAGGTAGGTGAGAAGATCGCCAGTGGAGCGTCCCTGACGGAACCCATACTGACGATCGGAAAGAAGGTTGTGATAGGAAAGATGCCTTAAAATTTTTTTATTAAGAATTGACTCGAAAACTTTTGAAATACAGGACGTTAAAGCAATTGGACGATAGTTGGAGGGTTGGGAGTGGTCACCCTTCTTTGGGACTGGCTGAATGAGAGCAAACTTCCAGCAAGAAGGAAAGGTACAAGTTGACAGACAAAGGCGAAATAGTTTGCCTAGGCAGGGTGTAAGCACAGAAGCACAGTTTTTGAGAACAACAGGAGGGACCCCATCAGGCCCATATGCCTTGTTAGTACTGAGGCCAGTAATGGCAGAAAATACATCAACTGAAGAAATTTTAATGTCAGCCATGAGGAAGTCAGAGGGGGAAGTGATGGAGGAACAGCACCGGAATCGTCTAAGGTGGAATTGGAGGAGAAAGTTCAGCTGAAGAGATCTGCTTTATCAGTAGAAGAAATAGCTACAGAACCATCAGAGTAGAAAAGAGGAGGGAAGGATGATGAGGTAAAGTTGTTAGAAAGATTTTTGGCAAGGTGCCAGAAGGAGCGGGAAGAATTCGAGTTGGAGAGTTGAGAGCATTTAGTATGAATGAAATTATTTTTAGTAGAGCGAAGAACAGACTTAGCACGATTCCGGGCAGAAACGTAAAGATTATGTGATTCAGGGGTGGGTTGGCTCCAGTACCTTTTGTAGGCCTTCTCCTTGTTGCGGACAGCATTAGAACAAGCGTGATTAAACCAAGGCTTTCTTGCGTTAGTCAAAGGATATGAGAAAGGAATGTATGCTTCCATGCCCGAGAGAATAACCTCCGTAATGCGCAAGGCACACTCACATGGCTCACGGCCATGGAAGCAATAATCATTCCAGGGAAAATCAAAGAAGTACTGCCTGAGGGCCTCCCAGTCCGCAGCTCCAAAATGCCAGAGACGACGTTTCCCTGGAGGGTCCGCAGGCCGTACTGGAGCGATAGGACAGGTTAAGGTAATAAGGTTGTGATCGGAGGAGCCCAACGGAGAGAAAAGATTAACAGAGTAAGCAGAAGGATTAGTTGTGAGGAAGAGGTCAAGTATGTTGGAGCTCTCTCCAAGGCGGTCAGGGATACGGGTAGGGTGCTGTACAAGCTGCTCTAGGTCATTTAGGATAGAAAAGATGTAGGCTTGTTCACCAGGTGGATCCGTGAAAGGAGAGGAGAGGCAAAGGTGGTGGTGAACATTGAAATCTCCAAGAATGGAGATTTCAGAGAAAGGAGAAATGGACAGAATGTGTTCCATCGTAGAAGTAAGATAATCGAAGAATTTTTGATAGTCAGTAGAATTAGGGGATAAGTAAACAGCACAGATATATTTAGTCAGAGAATGACAGGAAAGCCGAAGCCAGAGAGTGGAGAATTCAGAAGAATCAAGTTCAGGAACACGAGAGCAAGATAAGTCGTTGCGTATGTATACACAACAGCCACCTTTGGCTTTGAAATGTGTATAGAGAAAGTAGGAGGATACAGAAAAGGGTTTGCTGTCAGTTGCCTCAGACAGCTGAGTCTCCGTTAGAAAGAGAAGGTGAGGTTTAGAGGAGGAGAGGTGGTGCTCAACAGAGCGAAAGTTAGATGAAAGGCCGTGAATGTTGCAGAAATGAAGAAGAAGAGAGTCAGACAGTGGTTCCAGGCACCTTGAGTCGTCAACGGGAGAGGGGCAGATGGCGGGGGCATTTATGGTTCCCCCCCTTGGGGACTCCGAGGCTGGGTGAATTGACGCCATTTTGGTAAATTTTGAATAGGAAGTGTAGCGTGTACTGTGCATGTAGTTTGGTGAAGATAGATAGAGAAATTTGTACTGGAGAGCATGCTGGCCTACTCTCTGTGTAACTGAGACACTGAAAAAGTTCAATCAAATTTACTTATGTACCTAGCCTTTCCGATCTTGTCTATGCAATCTTCCACGCGAGGGAGAGGGTAAATGTCTGTTTTGGATATCTGATTAACACGTCTGTTGTCGATGCAAAGCCGCTGTGACCCCCCTGGCTTAGGGACTAGAGTGACAGAACTCCACTCGCCCTGACAGGGCTCAATCATCTTGTGGTCCAACAGGTAGCCAAGCTCCTTCTGGATGAGAGGAACTTTCACTGGGTTCACACGGTAAGGAGGCAGTTTAATTGGCTTTGCGTCTCCAACATCGACATCATGCATCAACACAGTGGTTCTTCCTGGAGTAGCATGGAACACTTGCGGGTACTCCTGCAGTAATGCTGACAACTCCTGCCTTTCCTCGGGAGCTAGATGAGAAAGCTTAGTCTGGAGATCATTCATGATATCAGGATTCTTCCCCAAACTATCACTCAGGCTCATACTGCATGGGAGAGCTTCACTTGCAGACTCGGGTGGAACAGCTACAGTGCAGACTGGGTTATTTTCGTCCCGCCTGTGATATAATTTTAGCATGTTGATGTGACAAAGTTGCTTGTTCTTTCTACGATCTGGTGTGGCGATGACATAGTTGACATCACTGAGTTTCTTCTCCACAAAATAAGGACCACTAAACTTGGCTTGAAGAGGTTGCCCATGCACCGGTAGCAGAATCAAAACCTGATCTCCTGGCTGAAAGTGGCGTAATCTGGACTTCTTATCATACCAAGTCTTCATCTTCTCCTGAGCAGCTCCTAAATTCTCTCTCACCAGCTGTAAAGCAGTGGACAGCCGTTCTTTAAACTTCATCACATACTCCAGCAGGTTGACGTCATCTTCCTCCGACAGCCAGCATTCCTTGAGTAGCTTAAGGGGTCCTCTTACTTCATGGCCAAACAGTAGTTCAAAGGGTGAGAAGCCCAGTGATTCATTTGGAGATTCTCTTGCGGCAAATACAACGAATGGAAGACCTTTATCCCAGTCTTTCTGATGTTCCAAACAGTATTTCCTGAGCATCGATTTGAGTGTTTGATGATATCTCTTCAATGCTTCTTGGGCCTGGGGATGGTAAGCTGAAGACGTGATCTGGGTGATGCCCAACTCTTTCAGAGACTGCTTGAAGACATTTGACATGAAATTACTTCCCCGGTCTGACTGTACCTCCTTGGGCAGACCAAACTTGGTGAAGAACCCCAGCATTTCCTTAACCACGTTCTTTGCTGAGATATTTCTAAGTGGAATGGCTTCAGGATAACGAGTAGCCATATCAATCAGGGTCAACACATAAGAAAATCCTGAAGAAGTCTTAGGAAGAGGGCCCACAATATCCACCAACACACGGGTGAATGGCGCCTCAAAAGGAGGAATGGGAACTAGAGGTGCAACCTTTTCGGTCTGATTACACTTTCCCACAACTTGACAGGTGTGACAAGACTTACAATACCAGGAAACATCTCTGAAGATACCTGGCCAGTAGAAGTGTTTCAAAATGCGTGCCACAGTCTTCCTCACTCCAAGGTGTCCTGCCAAACTGGAATCATGAGCCACTCTAATGATATCCTGCCTACAAACACGAGGGATGACAACTTGATGTACAACCTCCCATTCACAGTCGGCTGATGCTGTTGGGGGTCTCCACTTTCTCATAAGTACTCCTGACTTTATATAATAACAAGCAGAAGCACCAGCTGACTCTTCCTCACTGCAAGCAGAGTTAGCTAGACCTTTCAACTCAGGGTCAGCAACCTGCAACTCGACCAACTCTTGACGAGACAAATTACCAACACTACGGGGTACTGCCTCATCTGGTGAGTGGTCCAAATTAGCAAGAAAAGTGTCAGCTAGGATAATATCATCGTCATCATTATCCTCTAAGTCACCAGTAACTTTAGACTTAGCACTAGTGACAGCACATGCAGAGAACACATCAGGGACATCACAATCCTGGGTCGCAGTCACTGGTTTACTAGACAACTGAGGAGCTGGACACACTTGACTTCCACCAATATCATTTCCAAGTAAGAAAGTTACACCTGACATTGGGAGTGTCTCAACCAACCCAACCATAACGGAACCATTAGCAAAACCAGACTCTAAATTCACTCTGCACAGAGGGACAGAGAAGTAATTATTCCCTACACCTTGTAAGATTACACTTTCATCAGAGGAATTAACATTAGAGCCTAGAACACTGGTCAGCATAAGGGATTGGCAAGCACCTGTATCACGATATATTTTAACTGATTTCCTATCACTACTGTCCAAAGGACTGACAAAACCATCAGACAGGAAATTAGCACATGAACTCTTGAGAGTGTCACCCACGTTACTGCTCAAAAGAGGAGCTTCATCATGAGAATTTAATTTACCCCTCAAAGCAGGTTCAGTTAACTCGGTTAAAGAATTCTGGGAACTCTCAAGGGTAGACACTAGACCAATTGACTGAATATTTAAAGACTCCTTTTTGTTCACATCACGCTGTCTCCTGAAACATTTCTCCGTATATGACTAAGCTTACTACAATAAGTACATTTACTTTTCTGAAATCTAGACGTGAAGCTGGTATTTACTTCCTGAGAAACATCATCTTTATTCTCTTTCCTGTTACCTGTACTCTGAGTAGAGGCAACGTACTTACTCTCAGCCTTCCTTTTTTCTTTAGAATACCGTATCTCTTGTGAGTGAGAACATATTCATCAGCTAAAACTGCAGCATCAGACAAATTATCTATTCTTTTCTCATCAAAATACACGCTTACATCTTTATTAATACACTTTTTGAAGTCCTCCAGCAAAATCATCCGCTTAGATTTGTCAAAATCAGAATTTACATTCTTAGAATTTAAGCACTGCTCTAACAGATCTTTGATTTTTGCATACTCAACATGGGATTGCTTATCTTGCTTATAAGTTGTCCTAAATTTTACTCTATAGGCTTCAGGAACAAGCTCATAGGCCTTAAGAATCAAGCTCTTAACTACATCATAATTATCAGATTGATCCTGAGGCAAAGATGCATAAGTTACTTGAGCTTTACCGGTGAGAACACTCTGTTGGAGTACTGGCCAATACTTTTTTGGCCAATTAAAACCTGTAGCTACCCTCTCAAACAACTGAAAATACTTTGTTAAATCAGATTCATTAAAAGGAGGGACAAGTTTAACATTTTCAGCCACATCAAAATCATCAGAGCTAGATGATCCAGTTCCACTTTGTTTCATGCGATACTCATGGTCTGCATGAATCCTAGCAATTTCAATTTGTGCCTGAGCCTGTGCCTGTGCCTCCTGAATACGAGCCTGAGACTCAGCCTCCTTAGCCTCAGCCTCCTTAGCACGAACCTGAAACTCAGCCTTCTTAGCACGAGCCTCCTGCAGAGCTAGCCGTAACTTAGCTATTTCAATCTGCGTTTGCTCATCTGGAGGAGTTACATTAAACAAGCTTTCATTAATCATGCCAACAATTTGATCTTTAGAATGATGAGAGTGAACAGCAATTCCCAATTGTTGAGCAACAAGCTTAAGTTCATTCTTTGTTCTGTTTTCTACATCACATACTGTTTGCACATTTGACAAAGAATCTTTGGCTTCATCAGGAGTAGTAATAGTAGACATCATGAATAAATCACAGTCACAAAATATCAAGCAATATCCTTATGATAATATCCTGAATATCCTGATAAGAGGTCGCCAAGTTTATGTTACGGAACATAGGGAGATAATGAACACTTCAAGTGAGAATACTAAAATCACTACTGTCCCGCAAAGTTCCAGGTTCAAAACAAAAGTGTTAGGTAAAATTACAAGTTAAAGTTTAATGCTCAAACAAACAACTAAACATTCAGGGCTCATAAGGATAATGTAATGGCAAAACAGGTTACATATATGATTAACTGCAATAGCCTCTATTAAAATGAATTTAGCAAGAACAAATTTATCTAAGTCAGCCCTGATAAATGAGAGAATCGAATAATGCTCAGTTAAAGTAAGATATAATATTATTACAGATACAAAATATTAATAATACTGGCTGACATTAAAAACTTTACATGAATCCCAAAAACCTTACCAGGCCTGCGAATGAACGCCTCAGGCTATACAGTACAAGAAAAATGGTAATAACACTTATACTCAAATTATACAGCACCTAGGTGGCTAGGTGGCTAGAGACTTCCTGAGCACTCACAATAATGATACACTATACAGGATAGGACAGAGATGTGAACAAAATGAGGAGTAGATCTAGGTGGCCATTAATGCAGAGACTGAGCTCATTATATAGGGGGCCGGCAGAGCTTGATACAACTTGTAAGAAGGACGCGGAAATGAAGGCACAGAGGACAAAGAGTTGACACTCCTGCTCTGAACAACAGAAAGAACGACTTACTCTACTATAAGGGTGAGAAAGGGGGAGTGAGGTAGAACACGCAAGCCTGGTCACTATGGAAGCCACGAGGCGAATCTTGAGCAAACATGCAGCATACTGTACGTTAGAATTATACAAAGGATGATGAAATCATAATGCTATGTAACAATATATATTTATATATATATATATATATATATATATATATATATATATTTATATATATATATATATATATATATATATATATATATCAAAGCAAGGCAAGTTTTAGTGACTGATGGAAGAAATACTCACACTGTGGCCTGTTTTCAATGGATCACAGGAATCCAAGGTTTCTCATCCCTTGCATTTCCCTGTGCCAGTCTGCCTCAACCTCATTATTCCAATATTCACAGGCACCCACCATACACGCTCTCTCTCTCTCTCTCTCTCTCTCTCTCTTTCTCTCTCCTGTTAACAAATGAATACTTCGAACTTGTTCACTCTGTGTTCGCTGGTTCAGACCTACAGGAAGTCGTGGAGTGGAACCAAATATACATATTTATCACTTGCTTGGCTCTATACGAGAAACAAGTTATTAAATAATTAGTATGATATATTCGTGTACCTTCAAAGTAAATATTACCGTTGCTTTATCCATTAGTACAAGCCCAAAACTGAAGGAATATTTTCCGACAGAAATGCATCGAAGGCAACTTCTGTGCTCGTGAATGCGACTCTGCCACATACACAGGTTGGCTGGACGAGGGTGGTTAAGAACTCCTGTCCGCAATAGTACATGCTTCACTTGCTGTGAACGAGGACAGAGGTCTGTGTCTTGTGCTGCCTTGTGAGTGTTTGATCATATTGTGTGTGTGTGTGTGTGTGTGTGTGTGTGTGTGTGTGTGTGTGTGTGTGTGTGTATGTGTGTGTGTGTTTACCCTGCCCTCTGACCCCATGAGAAGTATAATGCATGGCTTTGATATGTATTGTTATTGAATGAATTAGCAACTCCTTCACTACGATGACGCATTATCGTTTGTAATAGGTTGCCACCTGTCGGTTTTATTAGCTCCTCCATTGAAGTTGGGCGGAGGTTATGTATTTATCCCTGTTTGAATACGTACAAGATATCTCAGAAAAATGTCACAGGGTTTCAGTGAAACTGGGTAGATAGTATGGCAGTGGATCAAGAGTATTAGATTTTGAGGTGGATTCAGATGCGGATGCTGGAATAAATAATAAAATTTATTGGCACTGACTGAGGTCTGCACTCAGAGTTCTCTGTAGTGTAGCCGTTTTATTCCCCTTTAATATTGAAAGGGCTGATGAAGACGGTACTCTCACTCCTTTAGTCAGAAACTTTCATGATAACCTCAATAAAATAATCTGGAGACACCAAGAATAAGACAAAGTACGTCATCGTACTGAAGGGTTACTAAGGCAAATGAAATAATTTGTTTTCATATTTGATTCTATGGTATGCTTACCTTGGATTACCCAGCCTATTGAAATTATAAAATGTGTGGAGTTTGTTTGTTTGTTTTGCTGAATGTATAAAATATTTGGAATTTATCGTATTGCTAAAAGTATGAAATATATATAATATATGCTGTTGGTCTGCATGGTTGTTGAATGTATTATGAATTCAGGTAAGTGGAATTATCATTTATACCTTAATAATGAAACGTGTTCATAAACGTATTTGGAACCATACTATTATATGTAACTGATATGTAATAAAGTTACCAATGCAAACCACTTCAAACTCAAAAAAGTTTCAGTGAGGAATCCTTCTCCACACAGTGATACATGAAACAGACATGATGGAATTCCCTTTTTTTTTTTTTTTTCGTCCCTGAAATTTTGTAGTTACTTTCGCCAGTGAAGTTGGAGGAGATTATGTATTCACCTATGTTTGTCTGTTTGTTTGTTTGTCCACACTATATCCCCAAAAGGTTTCAATGAATTTCAATGGAATTTTGTGGAAGGGTGTGCCATGGGACAAGGAAGAATTGATTAAATTTAGGGTCGGATCTGGTTCCGGATCCATTGTACCCTTAATAATATCTCCAAAAGTTTCTTAATGAATTTCAATGAAATTTTATGGAAAGGTGGGTCATGGGCCAAGAAAGAATCGATTAAATTTTAGGGCGTATCCGGATCCGGATCCGGGTCCTGTGTATCCTGCACAATATCCCCAGAAATTCTCAATGAATTTCAATAAAAAAATTGTAGAAGAGTGGGCCATGTGTCAAGGAACAATTGATTACATTTTGGGGCGATCAGGATCCTTTGTATTCCACTCAACATCTCCATGAATCAGGATTCTTTTTATTGTCAGTGGTGGAGGAATGTTCTCTCTGAATGCTTTCTACTTGTTTATATTTTGGTCTAGATGAACCTCGGCCCAATTCCATTTATTTTTTCACAATTCTTGTGAAAAATACCTGTATTACGTTTCAGGAGAACCGTTTTTTCATGAGTGTGTGTGTGTGTGTGTGTGTGTGCACACACACACACACACACACACACACACACACACACACACACACACACACACACACACACACACACTTGCGTGCACTGGCCACTGCTAGGATCTGATCAGCGACCACAAGACTGTAGTCCACTTCGGTATTGGCAGAACCACCTTCTCGTTTTAAATGTCTCATACCTAATCTTCATCTGTTGGTTTGGAATATAGAGTGTAAAACCGTGTTGGATTTAGCTCTTTTCAGCTCCCCTGGAGACTGCAAAATAGTTACAGAGGCTTTCCTAGGTTGGCCATCGATGAATTCCAGAGCCACCCGTGTATAAGATCCTGAACAATAAATGTCAAAAGGATACTATAATCGTTTCACCTTCACTTGGCCCGCATGTCCGTGCTTTTGCAATCGATTTTATGTAGCTCAGTGGCGGAATACGACACTACAACGGCTCATATGCTTTCCATAGCACTTTTTCGTGACTAGCATTATTTGCTTGTATTAACCTACTGCTAGAACAGAGCATTTACGATGAAAAGGTAGCAGTTTTAGGGCAAGCTGGGGTAAAACGAGTATCATAGGCTTTATCGATCACATATCAACCTGCCTGGCACCTTGTAACTCATGCCACTCGAAACTGGCGTACCGTTTTCTGGATTTATTATTTTTTCCCGCCATGCCCTGAGGGTCTGACAGTATACAGCTTGGCACCGTTAATTTTTTACTTTACTGCTGCATGTAGGTCATTTTACTCAGTGTGGAGGATGTCTGTAGTACAACGTATCAAAGAATTTTAAAATGGTAGATTCTTTTAGGGTTAGAATATTATGAAACTTCATTTATGCATAACTTTATTCACTACATTTTTGACACTCAAAATTTTTAGAGTTACAATAAACCACAGTAATGCATGATTCTGTTTACTAAATCTTTGACAAACTTGAAAATTGTATTGTGTCATTGATGGAGCCTGCTAACACTGTTTTGCTTACCTGAAGGACCATTTTGGGTTATACAGTATTAATTATCTTTAGGAATATTGATCATTGAAATAATAGACACATGGAGAAGTGTGTGTGTGTGTGTGTGTTTGTGTGTGTGTGTGTGTGTGTGTGTGTGTGTGTGTGTGTGTGTGAGAGAGAGAGAGAGAGAGAGAGAGAGAGAGAGAGAGAGAGAGAGAAGGTCAGGGATAGGGACAGGCAGGTAAAGAAAAAAGAAAACAAGAAAAACTTCACATATCCACCATCATCATCATCATCATCATCCATTTCCCACACTATCCCTTCACGGTATACACAGGCTGGTAGAGGATATTGCCACCTGGTCCGTAGTTACAAAAGAAGTTCCTCTGGGTGTAGCCTTCATATTGGCTTTCCCACCAGATGGCGCCACACCCTATCTCTGTCGACTTGGCCCACACCACCTGAAAGGAGGAGGATTAGTTTTTGTTTTTTTCAGCTTTGACCCCAACTGCATTCTTCCCATCGTGAATGATGAGTTGTAAAGCTAAAATGCCCTCTTTCCATGAAAGATGCTGAGTTGTAGCAGTAAAATATGATGATTAGAACTAAAATTCTTTCTCGTTATGATGAATGCTAAGCTGTAAGAATGCATTAGCCTTGCCTGTGTGGGGGGGGGTGACCTTACCTGCGTGTAGTGACCTATAGCCTTGCCGTTGGGGCCATATAAGCCTTGGAACTCTCTGGCCCATGACCCGGGGTGGTTCTTGACTTCATTATACCACATCTCCACAGCCTTGGTCCAGCTCTGTTAGATGATAGCAGGGGGCAGGGTTAATCTCTCTCTCTCTCTCTCTCCATACAAAACGCTATCTTCACCATACAAAAGCTATGTTTCCTGTTTTTTTTTTTCCTCCAATCACTAATACATCCATCAGTTCCTTTATACTACACTTCATCCTCGCCCTCCCTCTTCTGATCCTCCTCCTCCTCCTCCTCCTTCTTCTTTATCTCCCTCATCTCTTCCTGTTCCATTCTCGATCTCGGGTTTTTATCATCCTAACTCATCATCGGTCTCCCTCTTCTGTATCATCCTCGTCTCCCTTTTCGTATCCTCCCATCTCATCCTCGGTGTCTCTCCATCTCCTGTATCAAAGTCGGTCTCTTTTCTTATCACCGTATCTCATCTTCACTCTCCCTCTCCTTCTCCTCCTGTATCATCATCGATCTTCCTCTCCTCCTATATCATCCTCGGTCTTCCTTTTCTTATCCTCCTATTTCATCTTTGGTCTCCTTTTTCCATATGCCACTTCAAAGGGTATACTCACATCAAATCCACTGTATGCGTTCTGGCCGACGTCTTTGTCATAGGAGCAGGTGCGACGTAGACGACGGACATCATGACCCCACACACACTCCTCCGCCCATGCCTGTCAAAGAAAATGGGATGCTTGGAGAGAAAATGGGATGTGTGGAGAGAGAATGGGATGCTGCAGAGAAAATGGGTTGCATGGAGAGAAAATTGCATATGTGGAGAGAGAATGGGATGAGTGGAGAGAACATGGGTTGCATGGAGAGAAAATGGGATGCTTGGAGAGAAATTTTGGGTTCATGGAAAGAGGATGGGGTGTGTGGAGAGAAAATGGGATGCATTGAGATGAAATTGGGTGTGTAGAGAGAAAATGAGATGTGTGGAAAGAAAATGGGATGCATGGAGTGAAAAAAAGAAAATGGGATGAGTGGGAGGAAAATGGGATGGATGGGAAGAAAATGGGTATTGTGGAATTATTTTCTGGATGTGTGGGAAGAAAATGGGTTGTGTGGAATGAGAAAAGGAGCATATGAGGCGAAAACGGGTCGGATGGAAATAAAATGGGATTTTTTTTTCTTAAATTGCCTAACAAAACATCATCATATCATCAACATCCGGACCTCCTTTCCCATCCAAGGGCAGGGTGAGGAAAAGAACAGAACAACAGAAGGAGAAAATGAATGAGTAAAAAAACAAAAAATAATCCATACACCAGATTACTGGTGTCCTCCATTCGTAAAATATCTGTAACAGTTGGACTTGAACAACTGTAAGTTGAAGTTTGGAGGGAAACAACTCTGAGGAAGCGAGTTCCAGAGAGATGCAGTTTGGGGAATGAATGAATTTTGATACGCAGAAATTCTGCAATATGACTGAGTGACATTCCAGTCATGAGCACTGCCAGATGCCCGTGTAGCACGAGGTAAGGCATGGAGAGGTGGCACAAGGGACGCAACTTCGTCTGAGCATTTGCCATAAAAATATACAGTATGTAAAGTAATGCAAGGGAGGCAACATTCCTTCTTGTTTGTTGGGTATTTATAATAGCAGGGTTTTTAATAATTCCAGCAGCTTTGTTCTGAATTTTGTCTAGTTGTTTTAATGCAACCTCTCCACACCCACTTCACAAGGGTGAGCAATATTTAGTCTGAGAACGTACATAACTCTTATAATTTATAGCTAACTGCTCGTCAGTGAAGAAGTTACGGACTCTGCTGCAATAACCCAGGTTTCTTTGAGGCTGTTTTAGCAAGTGATCTGACATGAGAGGTCCAGCTGAGGGCATTGTTAAGTGAGACACAATTTCAATACTTTTGGAGATGATAATATTAGTCGCATTGAAGATACTATACGAATCTGGCAATATCTGTCTATTAGTAAATTATGTATATTTGATTTTACTAGCATTTAATGAGACAAGGTTGTTTTGTCCCCATTTGTTGATTGTAGATACGTCTTGATTTATGGAGATGGCTGTACTGACTTGAGAGTTAGAGATATTAGATATTGCAAATGGGTGTCTGAGTGTGAATGAACTATGAAGTGTTGAGTCATCTGCTTATGAATGGATGGGGTTCAGGGTGACAGATAAGAGAAAGCTCTGCTGGAATGACCTCATTGTGACCTTAGATTACCCTGAGTGTACCGACCTGTGCCAGCATTGCCAGGTCATCGTTCCAGGTGACATCGCCGAGGTCAGTGGCTGCTGGCTGAGAGGTTCCATGGTACCCTAAGGTTTCCTTGCCCTCGGCTACCTGAGGGTCAAAGGTCAAAGGTTATACTGTAGGTGTTAGGGTGCATAAGTTACAGATTCTTGGTTATAGATATGTGAGTACTATATACATTTATAGGTGAGAAGGATCCATTGTGCTCCTGAGGCTCTTTACTTTCTGCTGCTTGGGGGTCAAAGGCCAGAGGTTTTAAAGGTCAGGGTACAGGTTAAAGATTTCATGTTATATATGAGATGTTGTGGGCTATTGCTTAGTACTATACATTAACCAGAGGGGAAATGCTTTGTTTTTTTATCCGACTCTTCATGGTATTTTTCTTGTTCCTGTTACCATCGTTCATTGCAATGGCCTTATGCCTTGTGGACATGGTGACCTGAAAATCATTCTGCAAGTACCTGGGTCTGTTACCTCAAGACGACCTTTTTAGATTTTCGAGTTAGATTTTCATAATTTTGTAGTTGTTCCGTTGTCCCGAAAGTTTACGAAGACAGGCGCTGAACCATCTGACGCAAAAGTAACACCCAATAAGGGCGAGTGTTTTTATTTGGATTCCGGACTAGTCACAGGACGGGGTGGGTTCAATTCGCGAGTGCCTTGTAGTTTGGTTTGTTATTCTTTTACTATGAGTGTCAAATATAAGCAAATGCATATTTTTATATGTAAGAAGCAAATTTTGGAGAATGTCACGTATTTCCCCACAAAAGTTTCCTTACTAGTAGGTAGTATATACACTTCTCTCCCTCCCATACCCTTCCACACCCAGCAATCTCACATATTTCCTGACTCTTTTGTAGACATACGTATATTGATCTTTTCGCTGTCTATCACCCTCACCTCCTCCCTTACATTCCCACAACCACCCACTCCCTCCCTTACCCAGCCCCAACCCCCAACATCCTTCAACACCCATCTTCCTCACCCTTTTCCTGAGTCTGTTGTGAGCATCGAGGATCTCCTGTTTCTCTGCAGCGGTCACCCCTTTGCGTGTCAGCTTAGGGCATTTGGGGTTGGGCGGCAGAACCATCACATGCTTGTCGCCCCACTTCCCTTTGTAGTCGCAGGTGTCAGCCCTGAGTTGATCAGGTACTGCGACGGCTGATTCTTCGAAGTCATCAATGGAAAGTTCGTTGTTTGTCTTTTCCAGTTCCGGTCCTGGTTGTCCTTGGCGGTCGGCAAATAAAAATGGCTGGGCTGCAGAGGAAGAAGAGGAGGAGTGGGATCATTATTGCTGCAAACATGGTGGTTGAGAGAACGAGAGGAGAGTTGGAGGGAGGAAATGTTTTGATAGTTTGTCAGAAATTGGAAGGAGGAAATGTGTGGAGAGTATGTGGTGTTTGGAGGGAAGCAATGTGTGAAGAGATTGTCAGAAATTGTGGGGAGGAAATGTGTTGGATGAGCCTGCCAGATCTGGATGGAAGAAATGTGTGGATAGTTTGTCAGAAACTGACAAAAAATTGGAAGGATTGAATGTGTGGAGAATAAAATTGGAGGGATTAAATGTGTGGAGAATAAAAAGTTAGGGGGAGTAATTGTTAGGACACTTTGTTACCAGAGAAGAATTAGACGATGTATTTTTATTTTTCCCATTTCCACACCTTCCCATTCATCGTATCATATATTTTTTTCAACTGGAGGGGTTAGTTATGGCCTTGCTTAACCATTCAGTACGAGTGATTTTCCAAAGATAACCCTTTCAATGCGGTGACAATTTTTAGTTTCGTCATCGTACCTCTAGATTATTTATTTTAGTTTAGGAGTCTTGTGGTAATTAAGAGGTTACTGAAGGCTATATCTAACCTCCAGTTTGCAAAGCGCCCCTAAGCAAGAACAGACTCAGTAAATATGTTGTTGAGTGGAAGGGGTCAGATGATATTGTTGGTGGAATGACTGGACAAAATGCATCATCGGAGTGAAGTGGTTGAATATATGGAAAGTTTACCAGAAAAAAGTCTGAGATGAAATACATATGGTGAAAGTTAGAGGGAATAAATGACAGGCAACATGATATACTATTTTCATTTAAACTTGGCTTAACGTTATTTACTGTCCATCTTGAATTTTGAATTGTAGCAGTATAATAACAGAAAATATTATGCAAGTCACGAGGAAGTGCTATGAAGAGGGTGAAGGGCCCTAACATCACCTTTTTTTGAAACGGTGTAAGTAGGACGTTACTTCATCAGGATATGAAAGGTTCGAGGAGTGATGACAGAGCTTAAATAGGGGGATGTTGATGATGATGATGATGGTGTGGTGGTGGTGGTGGTGATAATGATGATGATGAAGATGGATTTTAGAGACTTGCCTGGGGCTACCATGAGAGGCAGGAAGAGTAGTAATGCCTTGAGGGTCATAGTGGTGGTGGGTGAGGTGGGGTCTGTCTCGGTCACTCACACACACACACACCTGTCCCACTCTCTGATTAGCTTTGGTTACGTACTCCCCATTTTATACTTCCCTCGTCCGTTCACCCCCACCCCCCAATCTCTGGCTAAAGTTACGTAACCCCTCCATGATTATATTTTTATTTTTGTTACCCCCTTGTGATTTTATTCACTCCATATGAAATTTATTTATTGCAGTGGAGGGATGAATAACAATCACCCGGTACCATTTACTGCCAAATAACCCTCTTAACCCCTTCAGTCCCGATGACGTAATTCTTATATCATATCTTAGGTTTTATTGATAACAGGACAGAGTTTTCAAATGGAAGGGTTAGATTAAAAACCTTTCTCTATATAATTATTCCTATAGTAGCTTTCATTTATGTTAAGACTGACTTTTTGAACGGTAAGCATTAGATAAAACCTCCAGTAATTCCTCCAATACTATAATTATTTCTTATGATGAGAAAAAGCAGATGAAAGAAATATGGGTAAATTATAAATACAAGTCACCGTATTGGTAGGCTTAAGATGAAGAAAACCGTCTGGTGGTATACTTCTTTCACCTTAACCTGGCCCAGATTTAAGTCCATTTTTTTTTTTTTTTTTTTTCAGCTTGTTGGGTAGAAAAAGGCATTACCTCGGTCTTACATTCTTTATCGTAACACTCCTCCGTGACTAGCATAGTATTTCAGTATTTATTTATTGCAAAAATGCAGGGGGCAAGATGGAGAGAGGATAAATTTGTCAAGTTGGAGCAAAAAGAGTATACATATAGCAGGATTATGATGCAGATGATGGAGAAGTAATCGTAGTGAGAGTTAAACCACTGAATCCCGTGATTTTTCTTTGTTTCTTTGTTCTTGGTACATCCAGACGATTTTTCCAGCTCAAGGATGATTTTGTTTAGCTGGGTCTTTCATTCGTCCCTGTAATACGAGATGTTTCCTTTGTTGAATAGAGCTGAGTAAAGGAAAACTCTTTAATAGCACTCGTGTTAGTAAAAAACTTATCTAAAGCCAGCCACTTTGATGTGTGTGTGTGTGTCTGTTCTTATCTAATTGTTCTTACCTAACTGTATCTTTACAGCATGAGTCAAGCTCGCACTGTCTCGTGTATTACACCATTCCTATCATACATATCCCTACATTTGTGAATAGTTTTGGCACACACTTCATTTGGTTGCGCATTCCGCTGATGAATTGCCCTATTTGAGAAACTGAATATCCTTATGTCTTTATCATCTCTCTTTTTATGCATTTTTTTGCATGTCCTCTTATTGATGCTTCCCCACAGGCTATATACTCATTTATGTGTATTTTCTCTTTCCCTGTGATCCATGTATATAGCATAATAATGTCATCTGTTTTCCTTCTCTCTTGAAATGTTGGTAGGTTTAATTTTTCTGGACTTCAAAGCTTAATTCCCTTAAGCTCGGTGCCCATTTTGTAGCTGCCCTTTGTACCTTTTCAATCTTATCTATATGTTTTTTGAGATGTGGATTCTAGACTACTGATGCATACTCCAGGGTTGGTCTAATGAATGGTGTGATTATCTTTCTCAGCAGTTCTTCATTATGTGAATACTACTCTAATATTAGCAAACAGTGTGTGCATAGTCCTTACTTTCTCGTTTATGTGTTCAGCCGGTGGTAGTCTGTTATTGATAATCACCCCTAAATCCTTCTTTTTTGATGTCTGTAGAGTTCAACTTCTCAGGTTATAATCCCAGTCTGGTCTTTTTTCACTTTTACCAACTTTATTATTTGACGTTTGTCCACACTGAATTCTATTTGCCACCTACTGCTCCATTTATTTAGCTTGTTTAATTGTTCTTGCAGCTCTGTGCAAGAGTCAATGTTTGTAATTTTCCTTTGTATTTCTGTATCCCCAGCAAACATATTTAGATAGCTTCCATTTGCAATGTTGCTGTCTATGGCATTTATTTATGCTAAAAACATAACTGATGCCAGCACATCACTATCAAACATTTCACTACAATGACGTGCCCTCTTCGTTCTAGCTACCAACTGCGTGGCGGGGGAGGGGGAGAGGAGAGGGTTAGCGGGGTGATGAACACGGAGGTGGAGAGCGGCTAGGTAATTTCAGCACCTTTCGCTAATGAGAGAGGGCAATATTAAAGCGTGTACTATTTAATTCAGGTGAGACGAATGATTGATTGAAGCGACGACACCTGTGGTTCTGATACACACACATACACACACACAGACACACACACACACACACACACACACACACACACACACACACACACACACACACATACAGGGAGGGGACTGCCCCATTATTAAAACTAACCACGCAAGATGTATGCAATTTCCCAGTATATGAAGTACTATCATTTTCAAAACACCGGCGTCAATGCAAAATGGTCAGTCGATTCCACGTTTCATAATTCACATAGCAACCAGGTAGAAACATGAACCTTATTTTAATTTTCTGCCACGTGTTTCAATAATGGGGTCAAAAGTTGGGAGTTTCCCACTCTTCATCGATTTCAACTTTAATAGTGTATTTAAACGATGGATTGAAACATTGATCACTGGCTCATTTTTCCATACATGTCTATCCATCGATCGATCCAGTCATCCATCCATCCATCTATTACTGTCTATATCTGTCTATATCTATCTATCTATCACTAGACGCCTTAATCCTGTAAAACGTGTCCACAGACACCTCGTCTTTATCTTTCGGTCGCATGTCCTCTGCATTTGGCTGCTGTCTCTCCACCGATGGGAATCAGGGTGTTGTAATGTGATAACAGTGTGGCAGGAGCCAGGATATGGTAGTTTGGTAGCAGTTTAGAAAACAGGGTGTGGTGGTGATGAACATTTTCAGAATGGAAATTAAAAGTACATAGAAATGACGGAGAGAGAGAGAGAGAGAGAGAGAGAGAGAGAGAGAGAGAGAGAGAGAGAGAGACTTTCAGCGTATTCTTGAAGAAGGTGTATATAGAATTACAAAAGGAGATGCAGCGGTGGGTGGGAGGAAAATCCTGGTGCCTCTGCTGCCAGTCAGATCAGGTTAGGTCAGATTAGGTGGGGTAAGGTCACAGTCAGGATCTCTTATTGTGTCAGATCTTGGTTACGTCTTCATTCTCACAGGCTCTCATCATCACTGCATATTTAATACTCTCTCTTCGCCTCCTCTACCATAACCCTCTCTTTCCATAGTTGTTCTACTCTCACATATTTGTCCCTTCTCCCTCATCTCCATTCGTTTACTGTCATCATCATCCCCCTAAATCTCTCCATTCTCTCACTTCCCTCCACCACTTCTTCTTCGTCGTCATCCACATTACCGTCTTCGTCCGTAAATATCCTGTAACTACTTTTTACCTCTTTGACTCATTTTCTGCAGACGAGTTCTTCTTTGTCTGCACACTTCGTCCTTCTTATTTTCGGGGTCCGCCCCACCCTTCCCCCATGCATATGGCCTAATTTGGAGCAACGCTGTAAACGACACTGTTGAGGATAAACAGAGACTGGTATACCAGTATTTAGCTACTTTTCTTTTGAGTCATTGGTGATGAAGTTGTGAACGACCTCCTCAGGGATGAGATGTTCTCGTCAGTGATATTGGCACAGAGTCACCACTTACTTTGTCGTTCGATCTTTTGTTTTTGAAGGGTCCAACGTGCTTCCATGCGTCGGCTTGGTCATCTAATGGCAGCTGTCCATGCTGCTTGATGTCTTGCAGCTTCCCTATTCAGTCTCTTATCGTTGAGGTCACACGCAGTTAAAACTTCTTACTCACCTAACTTGTTTTTTTTTTAAATACTACATGTCTTTATTTTCTATAATGCATCTCTCAATATTACTGAGTACTGGTGATGATAATTCGTAATCATCGTGATTTTCATGTTAACTTGGTTTTTCACATTTACACAGGTTGATTTATAACAATATGCATCTGTCTTAATGGCCTCCTAATTCCTATCTTCCCCTTCTTTCTATCATCCCTCATTCCTACAAAATGTTTTTTCTGTTTTCCCATCATCCTACCTTCCCACAGTCCTTCCTGCCTTCTTTCTAACCTTTCTATCCTCCCTTCATGCCTTGCTACCTCACATCCTTCCTCACTTCCCTCATAATTATGTACCTTCCCTTCTGCCCACCTTCACACATTTCTCCCATCCCTCTTTCCCTTCCACACTTTTCTCCCATCCCTCCACCTTCCTTCCTGCCCACCTCCACACTTTTCTCCCATCCCTCCACTTTCCCTCTTTCATGCCTTCGCTCTTTCCGACCTTCCCCGGCGGTAAAAAAGAACTAACGCCAAAAAAGACGTCCTTCTAGTGAAGGTATTCGTGTGAGTGGACAAAAGAGTAAACCAGGATTAAATGTAAAAAGCACATTTATACTTTTTAAATCTTTATTGAAATGCACTCTTGAAATGTTTATTGATTACTGATTACAGAATCAACCTAATAATTGAAAGAACCCCTTCAGTACAATGGCTTTTTAAAATTGAATTTTAGCAATGCTGTTCTCAGATAATTTGAAAAATAAAAAAAGGGAAACAGGAACAGTGGTGACTGTGAAACCATCTCTCATCTTGGAGAGAACACTCTTTTAGGCTTTGTTCAGATGTGGTAGTTGGTAGACAGTAGGATGGTAAGTTGTTCGTGTGTGGATTAGTGGGATTGTGGCGGTATCCCAGACTTTGTATCTGTCTATCTATTTATCTATTTCTTAGTGCTAGCAAAGATTAGGAATGGGTTTGTGTGTCTTGGCAGGGTGTTGGATAAGCAGGCTTTCCTCTGGCTAAGTTCTCCCCCCTCCTGTATTCTCATGGCTTTATTAATAATACTGTGTGAAAGTTTTATCAGTTTCCTAATTATTGAGTCCTTTTTGTAACATCTGTGACTGTCAGATGTGATCTTCCTGTATCGCTAAGGGCAGAGTTCAGTCAAGTACTTCTCACTTCTTCATAGATGAGTGAAAGACAACTCAGGTGATTCAAAGTTAACTGCTTATCCAATCAGAAGGTTTTTTTGAAGTCTTCCACAGACTCAGTTGTAAACTGCAATTAGTTTAATAGGTTCTACAGGCAGTACAAATTTTGCTAAATGTTCCATTACAGGTGGTTCATATTTTGCTAAAGGTTCATTACAGGTGGTTCAAACTATTCCATAGGCTCCATTACAGGTGGTTCAAACTATTCCATATATTGTATTACAGGTGGTTCAAACTATGGCATAGGCTCCATTATGGGTGGTGCAAACTTTGCCTTAGGCTCCATTACAGGTCGATCATACTTTGCCCTAGGCTCCATTAGAGTTGGTTGATGACAGGGGGAACAGAGTCTGCTTTGCGTTGGTCTTGTGTGTCGATCACTCGTACCATCCCATCAATGGGCTCGGTTTCCTCAGCGATAGTCTCCACAGCATCATAGTATTCGGCAGCTGGTTCTTCAAAGTCATCACTGGAGAGTTCGTAGTTTGTCTTTTCCAGTTCCGGTCCTGGATGTTCTTGGCGGTCGGCAAACAAAAATGGCTGGGCTGCAGAGCAAGAGGAGGAGGATTGGGATTAGTACAGCTGCAAACGCTGGCTAAAAGAATGAGAGGAAAAGTGGATGGAGGGAATGTATGAAGAGTTTGTCAACAGTTCGAGGGAGGAAATGTGTGGAGAGTTTGTAAAAGTTGGAGGGAATAGATAAGTGAAGATTCTGTAATAAGAGGGAGTAGGGAGTTTGTCAGAGTTGAGGAGAGTATGAATGTGGAGAGTTGTCAAAAGTTGCAGGGAGTAAGAATGTGGAGAGTTTGTTACCAGAGGAGATTTAGAGGAATTAACCCCTTCAGTGGAATAATGTATTTCCTTTTCCCCCCCAGACACTTATATTAATCGTAGCATATATTTTTCAGACTGGATAGTGTGGTTTTATTTTTTGATTTATTCATTTCCACACAGGAAAACATATATATTTTTGACTGGCTGATCATTTATTTAGTTACTTATTTCTTCATTTCCTGACAATTCATCATAGGATATATTTTTTGAACTTGATTTTTTTTTTTTCATTTCCAAACCGTCATTTTCATCATAGGATATTTGTTTTTTACTGGATTTTTTTATATATATTTCCAAATCGTCATGTGCATCATACGATACGTTTTTTTGACCTCTTTTTTTTTTTATTCATTTACAAACCGTCATATTCATCCTAGAATATATTTTTGGACTTGGAGTGGTTAGTTACAGCCGTCATTAACCCCATCAATACGGGAGGTTTTTCCTGAGGTAACCCCTTCAATATGGTGAGTTTTTTAGTTGACTCATTATACCTTTAGATGTTATAATTTAGTTTAAGAGATTTCTGGTATTTAAGAGGTTACTGAAGGCTGTAATTAACTTCTCCGGATTGAAGTGTCCGAGCAAGACTAGAATCAGTTAGTACGTCATTGGGTGGAAGGGGTAAACTGAAATCTATAGGTGGAAGAGGAGAAAATGTGTCAGTGGAATGAAGTGGTTGAATATAGGGAAAGTTTGTCACTGGAAAAAAGAGAGGAAATATATGTGTGGAAAGTTATGAGTGAAAAGTTAAATTCATGAATTCCGTGGAGAGATAGACAGATTTAATGGGTGAAAAATAAAAGGATTAAATGGGTGAGACGTTAGATGGATTAATTAGTAGGAAGCTAGATGGATAGAATAGGTGGAAAGTAAGAAGGTTTACATAGGTGAGAAGTTGGAAAGATTACTTAGGTGAGAAGTTGTCAAAGAGTTTAAGGGATTGATTAGGAGGGGGTTAGGGATTTATTGAGGAAAGTTAGAATTAGATATGTGCAAATTTAGAGGAACATATTATAATATGGAAAATATGTTACGCACTAAATAATTCACTGACAGAACTATACTTGTTTTACTTTAACTTGGCCTAAAACTGTCATTAATCCACCTTGAATGCTAAGCTGCAACAAGAGATTGACACTGGAATATGATGCTAGTCAGGAAGTGCTGTGGAAAGAATGTAAAGCTATAGCATTGTGTTTTTCTTCCACTGAGCTACGTAAAACAATTTAAGTAGGACGTAACCGAATTGAAGCCGATATACACCGCCTTGTTTAGTGTTTCATCAGGCTACTGAAGGTCCGTGTAGACGTGGCAGCGGATAAAAGAGGCGGGATGGTGATGGTGGCGATGATGACGGTGGTAGTGATGGTGGTGATAGTAGTGTTGATGGTGGTAGAGATGGTGGTGGTGATAATAGTGATGGTGGTGATAGTAGTGTTGATGGTGGTAGAGATGGTGGTGGTGATAGTAGTGATGATGGTGGTGGTGATAGTAGTGATGATGGTGGTAGTGATGGTGGTGGTGATAGTAGTGTTGATGGTATTAGAGATGGTGGTGGTGATAGTAGTGATGATGGTGGTAATGGTTGTGGTGGTGATAGTAGTGATGATGGTGGTAATGGTTGTGGTGGTGATAGTAGTGATGATGGTGGTAATGATGGTGGTGGTGATAGTAGTGATAATGGTGGTAATGATGGTGGTGGTGATAGCAGTGATGATGGTGGTAATGGTTGTGGTGGTGATAGTAGTGATGATGGTGGAATTGATGGTGGTGGTGATAGTAATGATGATGGTGGTAATGATGGTGGTGGTGATAGTAGTGATGATAGTGGTAGTGGTGGTGGTGGTGATAGTAATGATGATGGTGGTAATGATGGTGGTGGTGATAGTAGTGATGATAGTGGTAGTGATGGTGGTGGTGATAGTAATGATGATGGTGGTAATGATGGTGGTGGTGATAATACTTATACTTGTGGTAGTGATGATGGTGGTAGTGGTAGTGTTGGCGATAGTAGTGATGATGGTGGTAGTGATGGTGGTGGTGATAGTAGTGGTGATGGTGGTATTGGTGATAGCAGTGATGACGGTGGTAGTGATGGTGGTGGTGATAGTAGTGATGATGACGGCAGTGATGTTGGTTGTGATAATATTGATGATGATGATGATGATGATATTTAAGAGCCTTGCCTGGGACTAGCATGAGAGGCAGTAGGAGCAGCGTTGCCTTGAGGGCCATAGTGGTGTTGGTGGGGGTGAGATTGGGTCGGTCTATGTCACACACGCCTGTCCCACTCTCTGATCAGCTTTGGTTACGTACTCCCCATTATATACTTCCCTCATCCCTTCAACCCTCCCTCCCCCCGTCTCTGGCTAAGGTTACGTAACCCTTTCACGGTTAAATTTATACTTGTGTTACCCCCTGGCGGTTTTATTCACTCCATATGAATTTAATTTATTGCAGTGGAAAGATGAATGACAGTCAACCCTCCAATCTACTACCAGATATCTTTCCTAACCCTCTTCAGTCCCTATGGCGTAATTCATGTGTCTTAGGTTTTATTGATATTAGGACAAACTTTTCAAACGAAGAAAAAACGTGTAACTTTTTCTATATCATCATTGCTGCCCTTAGAAGGTTTTATTTTAGTAAGACCCGCTTTTGGGACTAGAAGGGTTAGAAAAAGTCACCATTAATTCATCCACTACCATCATCCTTTCCAAGGATATGTGAATGCAGGTGTAGGAAGTAAGAGCAAATTATAAATACACGTCACCGTATTGACTGGTCCAAGATAAAGAAAACTGTGTGGCGGTATAGTTGTTTCACTTTAACTAGGCCCAGATTTTCGTCCCTTATTTCAGTTTTGTTCTCGTAGCTCAGAAAATGACAGTACCACGGCTCTACATCCTTTTTCCTAATATTGCTTCGTGACTAGCATAGTATTTCAGTATTTATCTATTGCAAGAACCCAGGATTCAAGATGGGCGGAGCGTAGTTTTGAGTCAAGTTAGAGTGAAAAGAGTATAGGATGATGAAGATATTGAAGTAATCGTAGTGAGAGTTGAATAGCTGAATTCTCTGAAATTTTTTTATTGTTTTTTCAGACCTCCAGAGGACATATATTTTTTCAACATAAAGGTTAAATTTTCAGCTGCACCTGTCATGAATCCCTTCAGTAACTCTTAGCTGAAGAAACTAGTATCAAAGTGGGAATAATAATGAAAAAAAAGAAAAGAAAGAAAGACGTAATCATCATCATCATCGTCGTCATCATCATCATCACTGTGTGTGTGTGTGTGTGTGTGTGTGTGTGTGTGTGTGTGTGTGTGTGTGTGTGTGTGTGTATTCTTGTCTAATTGTTCTTACCTAATTGTATCTTTACAGGAATGAGTCAAGTTCGTGTGGTCCCCTGTTTTCAGCCATTTTTATCATACATATGTTTAATTTTATGAATAGTATCGACACACACTATTTCATTCGGTTGTGCATTGCACTAATCAATTGCCCTATTTGGGAAACTGAATATTCTTACGTCTGTATCAACTCTCTTTTTGTACAGTTTTTTGCAGTGTCCTCAGTGATGTTTCTCCATAGTTTATATGGTCATTTATGTTTATTTTCTCTTTTCTTGTGATGCATTTATATAACTTAATCATGTCACCTCTTTTCCTTCTTTCTTATAATGTTGGTAGGTTTTATTTTTCTATTCTTTCTTCATTGCTTAGTTCCCATAAGCTTGGAAACCCATCTTGTAGCTGCTTTGTGCCTCTTCAGTCTTATCTGTGAGTTTATTAATTGGTGGATTCCATGCTACTGATGCATACTGCAGAGTCTATCTAATAAATGAGGTGATTATTTTTCTCAGCATGTCTTCATTTATATAAGTGAATGCCACTTTCATATTAGCAAGCAGTGTTTACATATTCCTTACTTTCTTGTTACTGTGTTCAGCCGGTGATAGTCAGTTATTGATAATCATCCCTACATCCTTCTCCTTTTCTGATGTGTGTAGAGTTCAATCTCCTAGTTTATAATCCCAGTCTGGTCATTTTTAACTTTTACCCAACTTTATTACATGACATTTCTCCACACTGAATTCCATATGCCATCTACTACTCAATTCATATAGCTTATTTAATTCTTCTTGTAGCTCTGTGTTTGTATTTTTCTTTTGTATTTTTGCGTCCTCAGCAAACATATTTAGATAGTTTCCATTTCCAATGTTGCTGTCTATGTCATTGATATATATATATATATATATATATATATATATATATATATATATATATATTGTTACATAGCCTATGATTTCATCATCCTTTGTATAATTCTAACGTACAGTATGCTGCATGTTTGATCACGATTCGCCTCGTGTCTTCCATAGTGACTTGGCTTGTGTGTTCTACCTCACCCTCCCCTTCTCCCCTTATAGTAGAGTAAGTCGTTCTTTCTGTTGTACAGAGCAGGATTGTCAACTCTTTGTCCCCTATGGCTTCATTTGCGCGTCCTTCTTACAAGTTGTATCAAGCTCTGCCGGCCCCTATATAATGAGCTCAGTCTCTGTATTAATTGCCACTTAGATCTACTCTTCATTTTGTTCACATCTCTGTCGTCCCCTGTACAGTTGTTATTATTTTTGTGAGTGCTCAGGATGTCTCCAACCATCTAACAGCTGTGTAATTTGAGTATAAGTGTTATTACATTTTTTTTCATGTACTGTATAGCATAAGGTGTTAATTCGTAGGCTGGTGGGGTTTTTGTGATTAGTGCAGAGTTTTTGCTGTCAGCCAGTAGTAATAATAGTTTGTATCTGTAATAATATATCTTGCATTAACTGTGCATTATCCGGTCTTCTCATTTTATCAGGGCTGACTTAGATAAATTTACTCTTGCTAATTTCGTGTTAATAGAGGCTATTGCAGTTAACCATATATTTAACCTGTTTTTTGCCATTACATTATCCTTATGAGTCCCGAATGTTTAGTTGTTAGTTTGAGCATTAAACTTTAACTCGTAATTTTACCTAACTCTTTTGTTTTGAACCTGAAACTTTGCGTGACAGTAGTGATTTTGGTGTTCTCACTTGAAGTGTTCATTATCTATCTCTGTTCCGTAACAATATATATATATATATATATATATATATATATATATATATATATATATATATATATATATATATATATATATATAAAGATCAGCTGAAAACATCAATACTGTACATGATTTTCTACCGAGTGCGTATGTATCATTCTATCTCTCTGTTGTCTGATTCTTTGCCTGTCTTTTTATGTCTTTCTTCATGTAGCTGAATCTATATGTCTGTATCTATCTATCAATCTAAATGTTTTTCCACCTATCTATACTCATTACCTACCTACTTGATTATCTCAAACGATCTCTCTATCTGTCTATATACCTATTTATCTAACTATCTACATTTTTTTTTTTTACTTTATATCAATCTGTATCTGTTCATGTCTACCTATCTTTCTACCAAGTGTATCGACCCACTTTCTTATCTAACTTATTTTCTTACTTATCTCTCTCTGTCTCCCTGTCTATCTTTCCTTTTCCAACTCTCTGCCAATTAATCTGTCTTTACTGTCGGCATGGCTGTCTCATCTGCCTGTCATGAAAATTTCGTCTTATTGCAGTAAGTTGGAAAAACGTGCCTTTCCTGAAAATTACGGTACCTCGCAGGGTACTAACGTGCAAAAATACCCAATTTCAACCCTCCAACCGAGCACGTCAGTCTTATTTTAGTCTTAGTTTCTGTAGACGTTTGTTTCTCACTTTGAGAGATAAACAAAAATTATTTAAAAGGCTATTTCTGTCATCCTCCAATTAGAAAAAAGGTATCTCATAAGCTTAAAAAAAAAGTTTTGCAAATAAGAATAATGTAGAATAACACATCTTCGAAGTGAAGGCTTAAAATTATGAAAAATTGCAGAAAATGTGAAGCCCGTAGTGCTTAGTGAGGATGTGACGTCTGGGATTATAAGAGTACTCATATTCAAGCAATTTACGAAATCGCACTTACGGATTAGCAAACACAACTGCTCGTGACCTCGTGATATTTGCGATCAGTAGGCTGACAAAAAAAAAAAAAAAAAAAAAAAACGATGTCGTTGTAGTGAAGAAGTAAAGGTAAAGAACTAGAACAACACCAATACATCATTCAGTTCAAGCTCTATTTACGTCAACAAAAGTTCACTGAAGTAAAACATAACTCCTCATGACTTCTTGATATTGGTAAGTGATACAAAAATCCGTGTCCCATACCAATACATCACTTGTGATTGTGATGTCCTTCACTTTTACTATCATTAACTCATTCAGTATACGAAATGTCAGCTTATTCTTGCTATCTCCGGACTGTTTTATCGTCATTATGATACCGTTCAACGTGGAAGGGTCAGATATAGTCCTCAGTTACCCACCCCATAACAGCGGCCGTTCTTGAGTGGAATAAAATAGTGTGGGTATAGCAAATATAGTGAAACTGACCTCATTGTTGTGAAGGTATTAAGACGAGGAAAACCTACTTAAGGCAGACATTAAATATACACTAGGAATTGCAGTAAAATGACGTCTAGAAGTGTAAGAATATTTAGAGTAAATTCTACTTATCAAAACCCCATTCCCGCCGACAAAATAACACATAGTTGTGCGCAAACGTAACACCTCTCACTTTCGTGATAGTGAACTTGTTAACGAGTGTTTCGCCTGTCGTAGTTATGCAAATTGCTTTTACCTCTGGATAACAGCTCCTAATGTCTGTTTGTTCGCTATACAGTGTGTGTGTGTGTGTGTGTGTGTGTGTGTGTGTGTGTGTGTGTGTGTGTGTGTGTGTGTGTGTGTGTGTGTGTTTGCGCGCGCGCGCGTCATCAATGTGCAGTACTACCTTATCTCGTATGATGCAATCCTGGCCTGTAATGCAATAATAAAAACCCTTACACTCGTACAGTGATAGTGATTACAGATAACTGAAATGTTTTCTTAACTAAATAATTACAATCACACGATGAAAGTCTGTTAACTGGGTAAGTGTACATTTGTGTAGTTCACGGCAAGATGAAATCAACACACATTAATTAATTCATAATTCTCCCTCTTCATATAATCATCATTATCATTAAGCTAAATCACATTGGAAATATAGGATGAGGTAGATTCCCGAAGGAGCCTCTGTGGTACAGTGGTAAAGTGTGCTTTTTCGTACACTGAAGAACGAGGGTTCGCGCTCCGCCAGGGTAATTGGGAGCGTTCTTCATGCCAGGTACTGCATTGGCGGACACAAGGGGTGCTGTGGTTCAACCAGTGTCGCATACCGTAAAATATGTTTGCAGCCAGTCGGCTTGCGCGGGCCGATTACACTATGTTCACAGACTACACACACATCCAAAGCCACTCCAACACAACAATTACACTTACAAGCACTTGTCACCCTACATACAGTACAGTCTGTACCAGACAGCCTAAGCCACTTGGAAGAGATACATTGGCTGTATCGTCTCCACTTCGGTCAGGATAGGTCGGTCCTGCAGTGGACATCAAATGGCTGATTAGATGAGATGAGATTCCCGAAACAATGAAAGCGGAACCATAAAAATGACAATTTCAAACAGTATTCTCTCTCTCTCTCTCTCTCTCTCTCTCTCTCTCTCTCTCTCTCTCTCTCTCTCTCTCTCTCTCTCATGCGGAAAATTGAAAGTGTATACCCGCGTTTTCGTTCAGGGACTAAAATTCATGGAGTAATATCACGCGGTAAAACGGATACTTTGCAAAATGTATAAAATCCCAATTGAAACTCGTGCTTCTGTAATCTTCCGTGATATACTATGTGTGGATTTGTAAGGTACGTATTTCATCCTGATTTTACGTAGATGGTATATTAAGAATACGATTATGAGGAGCACTTTTGAGTAGCTGAGTAAAATATTTAGATAATCTCAACATTCATACGTCATTTATACCGCCCGTGGAAATTAATAAAGTAGCCTACATATTTATTAGTGAACTGAAAGTACCTACACTACGTAAACTATTATATTTTTATTAGGGTTTATGACTAGCCCTTGTTACGAAAATATTTCTACTTCATTCATATTATCACCAGACCACCATACTCTACCAAGAAACTCCTCTGAATGGACAGTTTAAATATAGCCTTATCTCATCAGTATATTTAGTCTGTCCTTAGACTGACTTAGTCGTCTTGATATAACCAGTATAATTTACGAAGAGAGACGGAACGGGTTCAGATTTGATTTGATCATATATCATGAACAGCATCTGTAACGAACAAATAGAGAGTTAGGTGGGAGAAATAAAAATACACAGAATGAACTTCGCTATGCTTTTGGATTTAACGAACACTTTCAAATTGATTCGGTAACAAAAATATAATATTAAAGACGACCTGGCAGTTTTGGGGCTAATCCTCTCAGTTCGATCAAAATGGCTAATTCATTTTCATCTATCTCTTCAGGCCTGAAAAGTTCCCCTGAACTAACGATAATCATCTGGAGGTAGGAACCATAAATTGTAAAGACTTTAATGGTACCATATCGAAGGCGTCAGTCATTATTCAATCGTGTCCAAGTAAACGAGACTCCCTCAGATCGTTGAAGTTTGTAATTTTACTGCTTATGAAGGAAAATACGAGTATAATTTTTATAAACCTTGTTTTAGTAACCACATTAACACGATATATATTTTGTGGTTTATTTTTTGCTATCAACAAGGGGTATGATTCAGCATAGGAAAGCCACTGATGGTTAGGAAAACTAATGAAACTTGTATCTATCTCTGCATGTAAGAAAAGTCTATCTGAAACTGCATTTATTGTTTGAGTAGGCAAATAAAAAAAAAAAATCTGAAAACATGGTTGACGGGGAAAAAAGGAAACTCTCAAAGCTCTTTATGTCAGCTGAAATTTATGCTGCTTACGAAAGAAAATACCACTATATAACACTCCACATCCTGTGTTATATATTTTTATTTTTGTTACCCCCTTGTGATTTTATTACTCCATATGAAATTTATTTAATGCAGTGGAGGGATGAATAACAATCACCCCGTCCCATTTACTGCCAAATAACCCTCTTAACCCCTTCAGTCCCGGTGACGATATTATTATATCATATCTTAGGTTTTATTGATAACAGGACAGAGTTTTCAAACGGAAGGGTTAGATTAAAGACCTTTTTCTATATAATTATTCCTATAGTAGCTTTCATTTTTGTTAAGACTGACTTTTTGAACGGTAAGCATTAGATAACATCTCCATTAATTCCTCCAATGCCAACGACCACACCACGTTGAGTACACCGCTTCCCGTCCGATCAGCGAAGTTAAGAAACGTTGGGTCTGGTTAGTACTTGGATGGGTGACCGCCTGGGAACACCAGATGCTGTTGGCATCCCTACGTATCAAGTGGGGTTGGTGGAGGATTAGTGCCCCTCCCTGTAAAACAATTAACTCTAAGCCCTTGGCCACCCCGTCTGGGATACATGGCGTCTGGCAATGAATGAATGATGAATGAATTCCTCCAATACTATAATTATTTCTTATGATGAGAAAAAACAGATGAAAGAAATATGGGTAAATTATAAATACAAGTCACCGTATTGGTAGGCTTAAGATGAAGAAAACTGTCTGGTGGTATACTTCTTTCACCTTAACCTGGCCCAGGTTTTCGTCCATTTTTTTTTTTTTTCAGCTCGTTTGGTACAAAAAGGCATTACCTCGGTCTTACATTCTTTATCACAACACTCCTCCGTGACTAGCATAGTACAGTATTTCAGTATTTATTTAGTGCAAAAACGCAGGGGGCAAGATGCAGAGAGGATAAATTTGTCAAGTTAGAACAAAAAGAGTATACATATAGCAGGATTATGATGCAGATGATGGAGAAGTAATCGTAGTGAGAGTTAAACCATTGAATCCCGTGATTTTTCTTTGTTTCTTTGTTCTTGGTACTTCCAGACGATTTTTCCAGCTCAAGGATGATTTTTTTTAGCTGAGTCTTTCATTCGTCCCTGTAATACGAGATGTTTCCTTTGTTGAATAGAGCTAAGTGAAGGAAAACTCTTTAATAGCACTCGTGTTAGTAAAAAACGTATCTAAAGCCAGCCACTTTGATGTGTGTGTGTTTGTGTCTGTTCTTATCTAATTGTTCTTACCTAACTGTATCTTTACAGAATGAGTCAAGCTCGTACTGTCTCGTGTATTACACCATTCCTATCATACATATCCCTAAATTTGTGAATAGTTTTGGCACACACTTCATTTGGTTGCGCATTCCGCTGATGAATTGCCCTAATTGAGAAACTGAATATCCTTAAGTCTTTATCATCTCTCTTTTTATGCATTTTTTTGCATGTCCTCTTGCTGATGCTTCCCCATAGGCTATATACTCATTTATGTGTATTTTCTCTTTCCTTGTGATCCATGTATATAGCATAATAATGTCATCTGTTTTCCTTCTCTCTTGAAATGTTGGTAGGTTTAATTTTTCTAGACTTCAAAGATTAATTCCCTTTAGCTCGGTGCCCATTTTGTAGCTGCCCTTTGTACCTTTTCAATCTTATCTATATGTTTTTTGAGATGTGGATTCCAGACTACTGATGCATACTCCAGGGTTGGTCTAATGAAGGGTGTAATTATCTTTCTCAGCAGTTCTTCATTATGTGAATACTACTCTCATTTTAGCAAAAAGTGTGTGCATAGTCCTTACTTTCTCGTTTATATGTTCAGCCGGTGGTAGCCTGTTATTGATAATCACCCCTAAATCCTTCTTTTTTGATGTCTGTAGAGTTCAACTTCTCAGGTTATAATCCCAGTCTGGTCTTTTTTCACTTTTACCAAACTTTATTATTTGACGTTTGTCTACACTGAATTCTATTTGCCACCTACTGCTCCATTTATTTAGCTTGTTTAATTGTTCTTGTAGCTCTGTGCAAGAGTCAATGTTTGTAATTTTCCTTTGTATTTCTGTATCCCCAGCAAACATATTTAGATAGCTTCCATTGCAATGTTGCTGTCTATGGCATTTATTTATACTTAAAACATAACTGATGCCAGCACATCACTATCAAACCTTTCACTACAATGACGTGCCCTTGGTCTTCGTTCTAGCTACCAACTGCGTGGCGGGGGGGGGGGAGAGGAGAGAGTAAGCGGGGTGATGGACACGGAGGTGGAGGGCGGCTAGGTAATTTCAGCACCTTTCGCTAATGAGAGAGGACAATATTAAAACGTGTACTATTTAATTCAGGTGAGACGAATGATTGATTGAAGCGACGACACCTGTGGTTCTGATACACACACACACACACACACATACAGGGAGGGGACTGCCCCATTATTAAAACTAACCACGCAAGATGTATGCAATTTCCCAGTATATGAAGTACTATCATTTTCAAAACACCTGCGTCAATGCAAAATGGTCAGTTGATTCCACGTTTCATAATTCACATAGCAACCAGGTAGAAACATGAACCTTATTTTAATTTTCTGCCACGTGTGTCAATAATGGGGTCAAAAGTTGGGAGTTTCCCACTCTTCATCGATTTCAGCTTTATTAGTGTATTTAAACGATGGATTGAAACATTGATCACTGGCTCATTTTTCCATACATGTCTATCCATCGATCGATCCAGTCATCCATCCATCCATCTATTACTGTCTATATCTGTCTATATCTATCTATCTATCACTAGACGCCTTAATCCTGTAATGGGTGTCCACAGACACCTCGTCTTTATATGTCGGTCGCATGTCCTCTGCATTTGGCTGCTGTCTCTCCACCGATGGGAATCAGGGTGTTGTAATGTGATAACAGTGTGGCAGGAGCCAGGATATGGTAGTCTGGTAGCAGTTTAGAAAACAGGGTGTGGTGGTGATGAACATTTTGAGAATGGAATTTAAAAGTAAATAGAAATGAGAGAGAGAGAGAGAGAGAGAGAGAGAGAGAGAGAGAGAGAGAGAGAGAGAGAGAGAGAGAGAGAGAGAGAGAGAGAGACTTTCAGCGTATTCTTGAAGAAGGTGTATATGGAATTACAAAAGGTGATGTAGCGGTGGGTGGGAGGAAAATCCTGGTGCCTCTGCTGCTAGTCAGATCAGGTTAGGTCAGATTAGGTGGGGTAAGGTCACAGTCAGGATCTCTTATTGTGTCAGATCTTGGTTACCGGTACGTCTTCATTTTCACAGGCTCTCATCATCACTGCATATTTTATACTCTCTCTTCGCCTCCTCTACGATACCCCTCTCTTTCCATAGTTGTTCTACTCTCACATATTTGTCCCTTCTCCCTCATCTCCATTTGTTTACTGTCATCATCATCCCCTTAAATCTCTCCATTCTCTCACTTCCCTCCACCCCTTCTTCTTCGTCATCATCCACATTACCATCTTCGTCCGTAAATATCCTGTAACTACTTTTTACCTCTTTGACTCATTTTCTGCAGACGAGTTCTTCTTTGTCTGCACCCTTCGTCCTTCTTATTTTCGGGGTCCTCCGCACCATTCCCCCATGCATATGGCCTAATTTGGAGCAACGCTGTAAACGACACTGTTGAGGATAAACAGAGAATGGTATACCAGTATTTAGTTACTTTTCTTTTGAGTCATTGATGATGAAGTTATGAACGACCTCCTCAGGGATGATATGTTCTCGTCAGTGATATTGGTACAGAGTCACCACTTACTTTGTCATTCGTTCTTTCGTTTTTGAAGGGTCCAACATGCTTCCATGCGTCGGCTTGGTCATCTAATGGCAGCTGTCCATGCTGCTTGATGTCTTGCAGCTTCCCTTTTCAGTCTCTTATCGTTGAGGTCACACTCAGTTAAAACTTGTTACTCACCTAACTTTTTCTTTTAATAATACATGTCTTTATTTTCTACAATGCATCTCTCAAGATTACTGAGTACTGGTGATGATGATCATCGTGATTTTCATGTTAACTTAGTTTTTCACATTTACACAGTTTGATTTATGACAATATGGTCTCCTAATTCCTATCTTCCCCTTCTTTCTATCATCCCTCATTCCTACAAAATGTCCTTTCTGTTTTCCCATCATCCTACCTTCCCACAGTCCTTCCTGCCTTCTTTCTAACCTTTCTATCCTCCCATCATGCCTTGCTACCTCACATCCTTCCTCACTTCCCTCATAATTATGTACCTTCCCTTCTGCCCACCTTCAGACTTTTCTCCCATCCCTCCACCTTCCTTCCTGCCCACCTCCACACTTTTCTCCCATCCCTCCACTTTCCCTCTTTCATGCCTTCACTCTTTCCGACCTCTCCCGGCGGTAAAAAAGAACTAACTGCCAAAAAAGACGTCCTCCTAGTAAAGGTATTCGTGTGAATGGACAAAAAAGTAAACCAGGATTAAATGTAAAAAGCACATTTATACTTTTTTAAACCTTTATTGAAATGCACGCTTGAAATGTTTATTGATTACTGATTACAGAATCAACCTAATAATTGAAAGAACCCCTTCAGCACAATGGATTTTAAAAATTGAACTTTAGCAATGCTGTTCTCAGATAATTTGAAAAAAAAAAAAAAAAAGCAAACAGGAACAGTGGTGACTGTGAAACCATCTCTCATCTGGGAAAGAACACTTTTTTAGGCTTTGTTCAGATGTGGTAGTTGGTAGACAGTAGGATGGTAAGTTGTTCGTGTGAGGATTGGTGGGATTGTGGCGGTATCCTAGACTTTGTATCTGTCTATCTATTTATCTATGTGTTAGTGCTAGCAAAGATTAGGAATGGGTTTGTGTGTCTTGGCAGGGTGTAATAGTAGACATCATGAATAAATCACAGTCACAAAATATCAAGCAATATCCTTATGATAATATCCTGAATATCCTGATAAGAGGTAGCGAAGTTTATGTTACGGAGCAGAGAGAGATAATGAACACTTCAAGTGAGAATACTAAAATCACTACTGTCCCGCAAAGTTCCAGGTTCAAAACAAAAGTGTTAGGTAAAATTACAAGTTAAAGGTTAATGCTCAAACAAACAACTAAACATTCAGGATTCATAAGGATAATGTAATGGCAAAACAGGTTACATATATGGTTAACTGCAATAGCCTCTATTAACACGAATTTAGCAAGAACAAATTTATCTAAGTCAGCCCTGATAAATGAGAGAACCGAATAATGCTCAGTTAAAGTAAGATATAATATTATTACAGATACAAAATATTAATACTACTGGCTGACATTAAAAACTTTACATGAATCCCAAAAACCTTACCAGGCTTGCGAATGAACGCCTCAGGCTATACAGTACAAGAAAAATGGTAATAACACTTATACTCAAATTATACAGCAGCTAGGTGGCTGGAGACTTCCTGAGCATTCACAATAATAATACACTATACAGGGTAGGACAGAGATGTGAACAAAATGAGGAGTAGATCTAGGTGGCCATTAATGCAGAGACTGAGCTCATTATATAGGGGGCCGGCAGAGCTTGATACAACTTGCAAGAAGGACGCGGAAATGAAGGCACAGAGGACAAATAGTTGACACTCCTGCTCTAAACAACAGAAAGAACGACTTACTCTACTATAAGGGGGAGAAAGGGGGAGTGAGGTAGAACACGCAAGCCTGGTCACTATGGAAGCCACGAGGCGAATCGTGATCAAACATGCAGCATACTGTACGTTAGAATTATACAAAGGATGATGAAATCATAGGCTATGTAACAATATATATATATATATATATATATATATATATATATATATATATATATATATATATATATATATATATATATATATATATATATATATATATATATATATATATCAAAGCAAGGCAAGTTTTAGTGACTGATGGAAGAAATACTCACACTGTGGCCTGTTTTCAATGGATCACAGGAATCCAAGGTTTCTCATCCCTTGCATTTCCCTGTGCCAGTCTGCCTCCACCTCATTATTCCAATATTCACAGGCACCCACCATACACGCTCTCTCTCTCTCTCTCTCTCTCTCTCTCTCTCTCTCTCTCTCTCTCTCTCTCTCTCTCTCTCTCTCTCTCTCTCTCTCTCCTGTTAACAAATGAATACTTCGAACTTGTTCACTCTGTGTTCGCTGGTTCAGACCTACAGGAAGTCGTGGAGTGGAACCAAATATACATATTTATCATTTGCTTGGCTCTTTACGAGAAACAAGTTATTAAATAATTAGTATGATATATTCGTGTTATCAGAGTTAAACCTTCAAAGTAAATATTACCGTTGCTTTATCCATTAGTACAAGCCCAAAACTGAAGGAATATTTTTCGACAGAAATGCATCGAAGGCAACTTCTGTGCTCGTGAATGCGACTCTGCCACATACACAGGTTGGCTGGACGAGGGTGGTTAAGAACTCCTGTCCGCAACAGTACATGCTTCACTTGCTGTGAACGAGGACAGAGGTCTGTGTCTTGTGCTGCCTTGTGAGTGTTTGATCATATTGTGTGTGTGTGTGTTTATATATGTGTGTGTGTGTTTACCCTGCCCTCTGACCCCATGAGAAGTATAATGCATGGCTTTGATATATATTGTTATTGAATGAATTAGCAACTCCTTCACTACGATGACGCATTATCGTTTGTAATAGGCTGCCACCTGTCGGTTTTATTAGCTCCTCCATTGAAGTTGGGCGGAGGTTATGTATTTATCCCTGTTTGTATACGTACAAGATATCTCAGAAAAATGTCACAGGGTTTCAGTGAAACTGGGTAGATAGTATGGCAGTGGATCAAGAGTATTAGATTTTGAGGTGGATTCAGATGCGGATGCTGAAATAAATAATAAAATTTATTGGCACTGACTGAGGTCTGCACTCAGAGTTCTCTGTAGTGTAGCCGTTTTATTCCCCTTTAATATTGAAAGGGCTGATGAAGACGGTACTCTCACTCCTTTAGTCAGAAACTTTCATCATAACCTCAATAAAATAATCTGGAGACACCAAGAATAAGACAAAGTACGTCATCGTACTGAAGGGTTACTAAGGCAAATGACATAATTCGTTTTCATATTTGATTCTATGGTATGCTTACCTTGGATTACCCAGCCTATTGAAATTATAAAATGTGTGGAGTTTGTTTGTTTTGCTGAATGTATAAAATGTTTGGAATTTATCGTATTGCTAAAAGTATGAAATATATATGATATATGCAGTTGGTCTGCGTGGTTGTTGAATGTATTATGAATTCAGGTAAGTGGAATTATCATTTATACCTTAATAATGAAACGTGTTCATAAACGTATTTGGAACCATACTATTATATGTAACTGATATGTGATAAAGGTACCGATGCAAACCACTTCAAACCCAAAAAAGTTTCAGTGAGGAATCCTTCTCCACACAGTCATACATGAAACAGACATGATGGAATTCCTTTTTTTTTTTTTTTTTTTTTTCTTTGTCCCTGAAATTTTGTAGTTACTTTCGCCGATGAAGTTGGAGATTATGTATTCACCTATGTTTGTCTGTTTGTTTGTTTGTCCACACTATATCCCCAAAAGTTTTCAATGAATTTCAATGAAATTTTATGGAAGGGTGTGCCATGGGACAGGCAAGAATTGATTAAAATTATGGTCGGATCTGGTTCCGGATCCATTGTACCTTTAATAATATCTCCAAAAGTTTCTTAATGAATTTCAATGAAATTTTATGGAAAGGTGGGTCATGGGCCAAGAAAGAATCGATTAAATATTAGGGCGTATCCGGATCCGGATCCGGGTCCTGTGTATCCTGCACAATATCCCCAGAAATTCTTAATGAATTTCAATAAAAATTTTGTAGAAAAGTGGGCCATGTGTCAAGGAACAATTGATTACATTTGGGGGCGATCAGGATCCTTTGTATTCCACTCAACATCTCCATGGATCAGGATTCTTTTTATTGTCAGTGGTGGAGGAATGTTCTCTCTGAATGCTTTCTACTTGTTTATATTTTGGTCTAGATGAACCTCGGCCCAATTCCATTTATTTTTTTCACACTACTTGTGAAAAATACCTGTATGACGTTTCAGGAGAACCATTTTTTCATGTGTGTGTGTGTGTGTGTGTGTGTGTGTGTGTGTGTGTGTGTGTGTGTGTGTGTGTGTGTGTGTGTGTGTGTGTGTGTGTGCGCGTGCGACGCACGCACGCGCGCGCACACACACACACACACACACACACACACACACACACACACACACGCGCGTGCACTGGCCACTGCTAGGATCTGATCAGCGACCACAAGACTGTAGTCCACTTCGGTATTGGCAGAACCACCTTCTCGTTTTAAGTGTGTCATACCTAATCTTCATCTGTTGGTTTGGAATATAAAGTGTAAAACCGTGTTGGATTTAGCTCTTTTCAGCCCCCCTGGAGACTCCAGAATAGTTACAGAGGCTTTCCTAGGTTGGCCATCGATGAATTCCAGAGCCACCCGTGTATAAGATCCTGAACAATAAATGTCAAAAGGATACTATAATCGTTTCACCTTCACTTGGCCCTCATGTCCGTGCTTTTGCAATCGATTTTATGTAGCTCAGTGGCGGAATACGACACTACAACGGCTCATATGCTTTCCATAGCACTTTTTCGTGACTAGCATTATTTGCTTGTATTAACCTACTGCTAGAACAGAGCATTTACGATGAAAAGGTAGCAGTTTTAGGGCAAGCTGGGGTAAACCGAGTATCATAGGCTTTATCGATCACATATCGACCTGCATGGCACCTTGTAACTCATGCCACTCGAAACTGGCGTACCGTTTTCTGGATTTATTATTTTTTCAAGCCATGCCCTGAGGGTCTGACAGTATACAGCTTGGCACTGTTAATTTTTTACTTTACTGCTGCATGTAGGTCATTTTACTCAGTGTGGAGGATGTCGGTAGTACAACGTATCAAAGAATTTTAAAATGGTAGATTCTTTTAGGGTTAGAATATTATGAAACTTCATTTATGCATAACTTTATTTAATACATTTTTGACACTCAAAATTTTTAGTTACAATAAACCACAGTAATGCATGATTCTGTTTACTAAATCTTTGACAAACTTGAAAATTGTATTGTGTCATTGATGGAGCCTGCTAACACTATTTTGCTTACCTGAAGGACCATTTTAGGTTATACAGTATTAATTATCTTTAGGAATATTGATCATTGAAATAATAGACACATGGAGAAGTGTGTGTGTGTGTGTGTGTGTGTGTGTGTGTGTGTGTGTGTGTGTGTGTGTGTGTGTGTGTGAGAGAGAGAGAGAGAGAGAGAGAGAGAAGGTCAGGGATAGGGACAGGCAGGTAAAGAAAAAAGAAAACAAGAAAAACTTCACATATCCACCATCATCATCATCATCATCATCATCATCCATTTCCCACCACTACCCCTTCACGGTATACACAGGCTGGTAGAGGATATTGCCACCTGGTCCGTAGTTACAAAAGAAGTTCCTCTGGGTGTAGCCTTCATATTGGCTTTCCCACCAGATGGCGCCACACCCTATCTCTGTCGACTTGGCCCACACCACCTGAAAGGAGGAGGATTAGTTTTTGTTTTTTTCAGCTTTGCCCCCAACTGCATTCTTCCCATCGTGAATGATGAGTTGTAAAGCTAAAATGCCCTCTTTCCATGAAAGATGCTGAGTTGTAGCAGTAAAATATGATGATTAGAACTAAAATGCTTTCTCGTTATGATGAATGCTAAGCTGTAAGAATGCATTAGCCTTGCCTGTGTGGAGGGTGTGTGTGACCTTACCTGCGTGTAGTGACCTATAGCCTTGCCGTTCGGGCCATATAAGCCTTGGAACTCTCTGGCCCATGACCCGGGGTGGTTCTTGACTTCATTATACCACATCTCCACAGCCTTGGTCCAGCTCTGTTAGATGATAGCAGGGGGCAGGGTTATTCTCTCTCTCTCTCTCCATACAAAACGCTATCTTCACCATACAAAAGCTATGTTTCCTGTTTTTTTTTTCCTCCAATCACTAATACGTCCATCAGTTCCTTTATACTACACTTCATCCTCGCCCTCCCTCTTCTGATCCTCCTCCTCCTCCTCCTCCTCCTCCTTCTTCTTTATCTCCCTCATCTCTTCCTGTTCCATTCTCGATCTCGGGTTTTTATCATCCTAACTCATCATCGGTCTCCCTCTTCTGTATCATCCTCGTCTCCCTTTTCATATCCTCCCATCTCATCCTCGGTGTCTCTCCATCTCCTGTATCAAAGTCGGTCTCTTTTCTTATCATCGTATCTCATCTTCACTCTCCCTCTCTTTCTCCTCCTGTATCATCATCGATCTTCCTCTCCTCCTATATCATCCTCGGTCTTCCTTTTCTTATCCTCCTATTTCATCTTCGGTCTCCTATTTCCATATGCCACTTCACAGGGTATACTCACATCAAATCCACTGTATGCGTTCTGGCCGACGTCTTTGTCATAGGAGCAGGTGCGACGTAGACGACGGACATCATGACCCCACACACACTCCTCCGCCCATGCCTGTCAAAGAAAATGGGATGCTTGGAGAGAAAATGGGATGTGTGGAGAGAGAATGGGATGCTGCAGAGAAAATGGGTTGCATGGAGAGAAAATTGCATATGTGGAGAGAGAATGGGATAAGTGGAGAGAACATGGGTTGCATGGAGAGAAAATGGGATGCTTGGAGAGAAATTTTGGGTTCATGGAAAGAGGATGGGGTGTGTGGAGAGAAAATGGGATGCATTGAGATGAAATTGGGTGTGTAGAGAGAAAATGAGATGTGTGGAAAGAAAATGGGATGCATGGAGTGAAAAAAAGAAAATGGGATGAGTGGGAGGAAAATGGGATGGATGGGAAGAAAATGGGTATTGTGGAATTATTTTCTGGATGTGTGGGAAGAAAATGGGTTGTGTGGAATGAGAAAAGGAGCATATGAGGCGAAAACGGGTCGGATGGAAATAAAATGGAATTTTTTTTTTTTTTTAAATAGCCTAACAAAACATCATCATATCATCAACATCCGGACCTCCTTTCCCATCCAAGGGCAGGGTGAGGAAAAGAACAGAACAAAAGAAGGGAAAATGAATGAGTAAAAAAACAAAAAATAATCCATACACCGGATTACTGGTGTCCTCCATTCGTAAAATATCTGTAACAGTTGGACTTGAACAACTGTAAGTTGAAGTTTGGAGGGAAACAACTCTGAGGAAGCGAGTTCCAGAGAGATGCAGTTTGGGGAATGAATGAATTTTGATAGGCAGAAATTCTGCAATATGACTGAGTGACATTCCAGTCATGAGCGCTGCCAGATGCCCGTGTAGCACGAGGTAAGGCATGGAGAGGTGGCACAAGGGACGCAACTTCGTCTGAGCATTTGCCATAAAAATATACAGTTTGTAAAGTAATGCAAGGGAGGCAACATTCCTTCTTGTTTGTTGGGTATTTATAATAGCAGGGTTTTTAATAATTCCAGCAGCTTTGTTCTGAATTTTGTCTAGTTGTTTTAATGCAACCTCTCCACACCCACTTCACAAGGGTGAGCAATATTTAGGCTGAGAACGTACATAACTCTTATAATTTATAGCTAACTGCTCGTCAGTGAAGAAGTTACGGACTCTGCTGCAATAACCCAGGTTTCTTTGAGGCGGTTTTAGCAAGTGATCTGACATGAGAGGTCCAGCTGAGGGCATTGTTAAGTGAGACACAATTTCAATATTTTTGGAGATGATAATATTAGTGGCATTGAAGATACTATACGAATCTGGCAATATCTGTCTATTAGTAAATTATGTATATTTGATTTTACTAGCATTTAATGAGACAAGGTTGTTTTGTCCCCATTTATTGATTGTAGATACGTCTTGATTTATGGAGATGGCTGTACTGACTTGAGAGTTAGAGATATTAGATATTGCAAATGGGTGTCTGAGTGTGAATGAAATGTGAAGTGTTGAGTCATCTGCTTATGAATGGATGGGGTTCAGGGTGACAGATAAGGGAAAGCTCTGCTGGAATGACCTCATTGTGACCTTAGATTACCCTGAGTGTACCGACCTGTGCCAGCATTGCCAGGTCATCGTTCCAGGTGACATCGCCGAGGTCAGTGGCTGCTGGCTGAGAGGTTCCATGGTACCCTAAGGTTTCCTTGCCCTCGGCTACCTGAGGGTCAAAGGTCAAAGGTTATACTGTAGGTGTTAGGGTGCATAAGTTACAGATTCTTGGTTATAGATATGTGAGTACTATATACATTTATAGGTGAGAAGGATCCACTGTGCTCCTGAGGCTCTTTACTTTCTGCTGCTTGGGGGTCAAAGGCCAGAGGTTTTAAAGGTCAGGGTACAGGTTAAAGATTTCATGTTATATATGAGATGTTGTGGGCTATTGCTTAGTACTGTACATTAACCAGAGGGGAAATGCTTTGTTTTTTTATCTGACTCTTCATGGTATTTTTCTTGTTCCTGTTACCATCGTTCATTGCAATGGCCTTACGCCTTGTGGACATGGTGACCTGAAAATCATTCTGCAAGTACCTGGGTCTGTTACCTCAAGACGACCTTTTTAGATTTTCGAGTTAGATTTTCATAATTTTGTAGTTGTCCCGTTGTCCCGAAAGTTTACGAAGACAGGCGCTGAACCATCTGACGCAAAAGTAACACCCAATAAGGGCGAGTGTTTTTATTCGGATTCCGGAGTAGTCACAGGACGGGGTGGGTTCAATTCGCGAGTGCCTTGTAGTTTGGTTTGTTATTCTATTACTATGAGTGTCAAATATAAGCAAATGCATATTTTTATATGTAAGAAGCAAATTTTGGAGAATGTCACGTATTTCCCCACAAAAGTTTCCTTACTAGTAGGTAGTATATACACTTCTCACCCTCCCATACCCTTCCACACCCAGCAATCTCGCATATTTCCTGACCCTTTTGTGGACATACGTATATTGATCTTTTCGCTGTCTATCACCCTCACCTCCTCCCTTACATTCCCACAACCACCCACTCCCTCCCTTACCCAGCCCCAACCCCCAACATCCTTCAACACACATCTTCCTCACCCTTTTCCTGAGTCTGTTGTGAGCATCGAGGATCTCCTGTTTCTCTGCAGCGGTCACCCCTTTGCGTGTCAGCTTAGGGCATTTGGGGTTGGGCGGCAGAACCATCACATGCTTGTCGCCCCACTTCCCTTTGTAGTCGCAGGTGTCAGCCCTGAGTTGATCAGGTACTGCGACGGCTGATTCTTCGAAGTCATCAATGGAAAGTTCGTTGTTTGTCTTTTCCAGTTCCGGTCCTGGTTGTCCTTGGCGGTCGGCAAATAAAAATGGCTGGGCTGCAGAGGAAGAAGAGGAGGAGTGGGATTATTATTGCTGCAAACATGGTGGTTGAGAGAACGAGAGGAGAGTTGGAGGGAGGAAATGTTTTGATAGTTTGTCAGAAATTGGAAGGAGGAAATGTGTGGAGAGTTTGTGGTGTTTGGAGGGAAGCAATGTGTGGAGAGATTGTCAGAAATTGTGGGGAGGAAATGTGTTGGATGAGTCTGCCAGATTTGGAAGGAGGAAATGTGTGGATAGTTTGTCAGAAACTGACAAAAAATTGGAGGAATTAAATGTCTGGAGAATAAAATTGGAGAGATTAAATGTGTGGAGAATACAAAGTTAGAGGGAGTAATTGTTAGGACACTTTGTTACCAGAGAAGAATTAGACGATGTATTTTTATTTTTCACATTTCCACACCTTCCCATTCATCGTACCATATATTTTTTTCAACTGGAGGGGTTAGTTATAGCCTTGCTTAACCATTCAGTACGAGTGGTTTTCCAAAGATAACCCTTTCAATGCGGTGACAATTTTTAGTTTAGTCATCGTACCTCTAGATTATTTATTTTAGTTTAGGCGACTTGTGGTAATTAAGAGGTTACTGAAGGCTATATCTAACCTCCAGTTTGCAAAACGCCCCTAAGCAAGAACAGAATCAGTAAATATGTTGTTGAGTGGAAGGGGTCAGATGATATTGTTGGTGGAATGACTGGACAAAATGCATCATCGGAGTGAAGTGGTTGAATATATGGAAAGTTTACCAGAAAAAAGTCTGAGATGAAATACATATGGTGAAAGTTAGAGGGAATAAAGGACAGGCAACATGATATTCTATTTTCATTTAAACTTGACTTAACGTTATTTACTCTCCATCTTGAGTTTTGAATTGTGGCAGTATAATAACAGAAAATATTATGCAAGTCACGAGGAAGTGCTATGGAGAGGGTGTAGGGCCCTAGCATCACCTTTTTTTGAAACAGTGTAAGTTGGACGTTACTTCATCAGGATATGAAAGGTTCGAGGAGTGATGACAGAGGTTAAATAGGGGGATGTTGTTGATGATGATGATGATGATGATGATGATGATGATGATGATGATGATGATGATGATGATGATGATGATGATGATGATGATGATGATGATGATGATGATGATGATGATGATGATGATGATGGTGTGGTGGTGGTGGTGGTGATAATGATGATGATGAAGATGGATTTTAGAGACTTGCCTGGGGCTACCATGAGAGGCAGGAAGAGTAGTAATGCCTTGAGGGTCATAGTGGTGGTGGGTGAGGTGGGGTCTGTCTCGGTCACTCACACACACACACACCTGTCCCACTCTCTGATTAGCTTTGGTTACTTACTCCCCATTTTATACTTCCCTCGTCCGTTCACCCCCACCCCCCAATCTCTGGCTAAAGTTACGTAACCCCTCCATGATTATATTTTTATTTTTGTTACCCCCTTGTGATTTTATTCACTCCATACGAAATTTATTTATTGCAGTGGAGGGATGAATAACAATCACCCGGTCCCATTTACTGCCAAATAACCCTCTTAACCCCTTCAGTCCCGATGACGTAATTCTTATATCATATCTTAGGTTTTATTGATAACAGGACAGAGTTTTCAAACGGAAGGGTTAGATTAAAAACCTTTCTCTATATAATTATTCCTATAGTAGCTTTCATTTATGTTAAGACTGACTTTTTGAACGGTAAGCTTTAGATAAAACCTCCATTAATTCCTCCAATACTATAATTATTTCTTATGATGAGGAAAAGCAGATGAAAGAAATATGGGTAAATTATAAATACAAGTCACCGTATTGGTAGGCTTAAGATGAAGAAAACCGTCTGGTGGTATACTTCTTTCACCTTAACCTGGCCCAGATTTAAGTCCTTTTTTTTTTTTTTTAGCTCGTTTCGTAGAAAAAGGCATTACCTCGGTCTTACATTCTTTATCATAACACTCCTCCGTGACTAGCATAGTATTTCAGTATTTATTTATTGCAAAAACGCAGGGGGCAAGATGGAGAGAGGATAAATTTGTCAAGTTAGAGCAAAAAGAGTATACATATAGCAAGATTATGATGCAGATGATGGAGAAGTAATCGTAGTGAGAGTTAAACCACTGAATCCCGTGATTTTTCTTTGTTTCTTTGTTCTTGGTACTTCCAGACGATTTTTCCAGCTCAAGGATGATTTTTTTTAGCTGGGTCTTTCATTCGTCCCTGTAATACGAGATGTTTCCTTTGTTGAATAGAGCTGAGTGAAGGAAAACTCTTTAATAGCACTCGTGTTAGTAAAAAACATATCTAAAGCCAGCCACTTTGATGTGTGTGTGTTTGTGTCTGTTCTTATCTAATTGTTCTTACCTAACTGTATCTTTACAGAATGAGTCAAGCTCGTACTGTCTCGTGTATTACACCATTACTATCATACATATCCCTAAATTTGTGAATAGTTTTGGCACACACTTCATTTGGTTGCGCATTCCGCTGATGAATTGCCCTATTTGAGAAACTGAATATCCTTATGTCTTTATCATCTCTCTTTTTATGCATTTTTTTGCATGTCCTCTTGCTGATGCTTCCCCATGGGCTATATACTCATTTATGTGTATTTTCTCTTTCCCTGTGATCCATGTATATAGCATAATAATGTCATCTGTTTTCCTTCTCTCTTGAAATGTTGGTAGGTTTAATTTTTCTAGACTTCAAAGCTTAATTCCCTTCAGCTCGGTGCCCATTTTGTAGCTGCCCTTTGTACCTTTTCAATCTTATCTATATGTTTTTTGAGATGTGGATTCCAGACTACTGATGCATACTCCAGGGTTGGTCTAATGAAGGGTGTAATTATCTTTCTCAGCAGTTCTTCATTATGTGAATACTACTCTCATTTTAGCAAAAAGTGTGTGCATAGTCCTTACTTTCTCGTTTATGTGTTCAGCCGGTGGTAGTCTGTTATTGATAATCACCCCTAAATCCTTCTTTTTTTGATGTCTGTAGAGTTCAACTTCTCAGGTTATAATCCCAGTCTGGTCTTTTTTCACTTTTACCAAACTTTATTATTTGACGTTTGTCCACACTGAATTCTATTTGCCACCTACTGCTCCATTTATTTAGCTTGTTTAATTGTTCTTGTAGCTCTGTGCAAGAGTCAATGTTTGTAATTTTCCTTTGTATTTCTGTATCCCCAGCAAACATATTTAGATAGCTTCCATTTGCAATGTTGCTGTCTATGGCATTTATTTATGCTAAAAACATAACTGATGCCAGCACATCACTATCAAACATTTCACTACAATGACGTGCCCTTGGTCTTCGTTCTAGCTACCAACTGCGTGGCGGGGGAGGGGGAGGGGAGAGGGTAAGCGGGGTGATGGACGCGGAGGTGGAGAGCGGCTAGGTAATTTCAGCACCTTTCGCTAATGAGAGAGGGCAATATTAAAGCGTGTACTATTTAATTCAGGTGAGACGAATGATTGATTGAAGCGACGACACCTGTGGTTCTGATACACACACACACACACACACACACACACACACACACACACACACACACACAGGGAGGGGACTGCCCCATTATTAAAACTAACCACGCAAGATGTATGCAATTTCCCAGTATATGAAGTACTATCATTTTCAAAACACCTGCGTCAATGCAAAATGGTCAGTCGATTCCACGTTTCATAATTCACATAGCAACCAGGTAGAAACATGAACTTTATTTTGATTTTCTGCCACGTGTGTCAATAATGGGGTCAAAAGTTGGGAGTTTCCCACTCTTCATCAATTTCAGCTTTATTAGTGTATTTAAACGATGGATTGAAACATTGATCACTGGCTCATTTTTCCATACATGTCTATCCATCGATCGATCCAGTCATCCATCCATCCATCTATTACTGTCTATATCTGTCTATATCTATCTATCTATCGCTAGACGCCTTAATCCTGTAAAGGGCGTCCACAGACACCTCGTCTTTATATGTCGGTCGTTTGTCCTCTGCATTTGGCTGCTGTCTCTCCACCGATGGGAATCAGGGTGTTGTACTGTAATGTGATAACAGTGAGGCCAGAACTAGGATATGGTAGTTTGGTAGCAGTTTAGAAAACAGGGTGTGGTGGTGATGAACATTTTCAGAATGGAAATTAAAAGTAAATAGAAATGAGAGAGAGAGAGAGAGAGAGAGAGAGAGAGAGAGAGAGAGAGAGAGAGAGAGACTTTCAGCGTATTCTTGAAGAAGGTGTATATAGAATTACAAAAGGTGATGCAGTGGTGGGTGGGAGGAAAATCCTGGTGCCTCTGCTGCCAGTCAGATCAGGTTAGGTCAGATTAGGTGGGGTAAGGTCACAGTCAGGATCTCTTATTGTGTCAGATCTTGGTTACCGGTACGTCTTCATTCTCACAGGCTCTCATCATCACTGCATATTTTATACTCTCTCTTTGCCTCCTCTACCATACCCCTCTCTTTCCATAGTTGTTCTACTCTCACATATTTGTCCCTTCTCCCTCATCTCCATTTGTTTACTGTCATCATCATCCCCTTAAATCTCTCCATTCTCTCACGTCCCTCCACCCCTTCTTCTTCGTCGTCATCCACATTACCGTCTTCGTCCGTAAATATCCTGTAACTACTTTTTACCTCTTTGACTCATTTTCTGCAGAAGAGTTCTTTGTCTGCACACTTCGTCCTTCTTATTTTCGGGGTCCTCCGCACCATTCCCCCATGCATATGGCCTAATTTGGAGCAACGCTGTAAACGACACTGTTGAGGATAAACAGAGAATGGTATACCAGTATTTAGCTACTTTTCTTTTGAGTCATTGGTGATGAAGTTGTGACCGACCTCCTCAGGGATGAGATGTTCTCGTCAGTGATATTGGTACAGAGTCACCACTTACTTTGTCGTTCGTTCTTTCGTTTTTGAAGGGTCCAACGTGCTTCCATGCGTCGGCTTGGTCATCTAATGGCAGCTGTCCATGCTGCTTGATGTCTTGCAGCTTCCCTATTCAGTCTCTTATCGTTGAGGTCACACTCAGTTAAAACTTCTTACTCACCTAACTTTTTTTTTTTAATAATACATGTCTTTATTTTCTATAATGCATCTCTCAATATTACTGAGTACTGGTGATGATGATCATCGTGATTTTCATGTTAACTTAGTTTTTCACATTTACACAGTTTGATTTATGACAATATGCATCTGTCTTAATGGTCTCCTAATTCCTATTTTCCCCTTCTTTCTATCATCCCTCATTCCTACAAAATGTCCTTTCTGTTTTCCCATCATCCTACCTTCCCACAGTCCTTCCTGCCTTCTTTCTAACCTTTCTATCCTCTCTTCATGCCTTGCTACCTCACATCCTTCCTCACTTCCCTCATAATTATGTACCTTCCCTTCTGCCGCTCACCTTCACATTTTTCTCCCATCCCTCCACCTTCCTTCCTGCCCACCTCCACACTTTTCTCCCATCCCTCCACTTTCCCTCTTTCATGCCTTCACTCTTTCCGACCTTCCCCGGCGGTAAAAAAGAACTAACGCCAAAAAAGACGTCCTTCTAGTGAAGGTATTCGTGTGAGTGGACAAAAGAGTAAACCAGGATTAAATGTAAAAAGCACATTTTTACTTTTTTAATACTTTATTGAAATGCACTCTTGAAAATAATGTTTATTGATTACTGATTACAGAATCAACCTAATAATTGAAAGAACCCCTTCAGTACAATGGCTTTTAAAAATTGAATTTTAGCAATGCTGTTCTCAGATAATATGAAAAATAAAAAAAGGGAAACAGGAACAGTGGTGACTGTGAAACCATCTCTCATCTGGGAAAGAACACTTTTTTAGGCTTTGTTCAGATGTGGTAGTTGGTAGACAGTAGGATGGTAAGTTGTTCGTGTGTGGATTATTGGGATTGTGGCGGTATCCCAGACTTTGTATCTGTCTATCTATTTATCTATTTGTTAGTGCTAGCAAAGATTAGGAATGGGTTTGTGTGTCTTGGCAGGGTGTTGGATAAGCAGGCTTTCCTCTGGCTAAGTTCTCCCCCCTCCTGTATTCTCATGGCTTTATTAATAATATTGTGTGAAAGTTTTATCAGTTTCCTAATTATTGAGTCCTTTTTGTAACATCTGTGACTGTCAGATGTGATCTTCCTGTATCGCTAAGGGCAGAGTTCAGTCAAGTACTTCTCACTCCTTCATAGATGAGTGAAAGACAACTCAGGTGATTCAAAGTTAACTGCTTATTCAATCAGAAGGTTTTTTTGAAGTCTTCCACAGACTCAGTTGTAAATTGCAATTAGTTTAATAGGTTCTACAGGCAGTACAAATTTTGCTAAATGTTCCATTACAGGTGGTTCAAATTTTGCTAAAGGTTCATTACAGGTGGTTCAAACTATTCCATAGGCTCTATTACAGGTGGTTCAAACTATTCCATATATTATATTACAGGTGGTTCAAACTATGGCATAGGCTCCATTATGGGTGGTGCAAACTTTGCCTTAGGCTCCATTACAGGTCGATCAAACTTTGCCCTAGGCTCCATTAGAGGTGGTTGATGATAGAAGAAGCAGAGTCTTCTTTGCGTTGGTCTTGTGTGTCGATCACTCGTACCATCCCATCAATGGGCTCGGTTTCCTCAGCGATAGTCTCCACAGCATCATAGTATTCGGCAGCTGGTTCTTCAAAGTCATCACTGGAGAGTTCGTAGTTTGTCTTTTCCAGTTCCGGTCCTGGATGTTCTTGGCGGTCGGCAAACAAAAATGGCTGGGCTGCAGAGCAAAAGGAGAAGGATTGGGATTAGTACAGCTGCAAACGCTGGCTAAGAGAATGAGAGGAAAAGTGGATGGAGGGAATGTATGAAGAGTTTGTCAACAGTTGGAGGGAGGAAATGTGTGGAGAGTTTGTAAAAGTTGGAGGGAATAGATAAGTGAAGATTCTGTAATAAGAGGGAGTAGGGAGTTTGTCAGAGTTGAGGAGAGTATGAATGTGGAGAGTTGTCAAAAGTTGCAGGGAGTAAGAATGTGGAGAGTTTGTTACCAGAGGAGATTTAGAGGGATTAACCCCTTCAGTGGAATAATGTATTTACTTTTCCACCCCCAGACAATTATATTCATCGTAGTATATATTTTTCGGACTGGATAGTGTGGTTTTATTTTTTGATTTATTCATTTCCACACAGGATAACATATATATTTTTGACTGGCTGATCATTTATTTAGTTACTTATTTCTTCATTTGCTGACAATTCATCATAGGATATATTTTTTGAACTTGATTTTTTCTTATTTCTTTTTTTTTTCTCACTTCCAAACCGTCATTTTCATCATAGGATATATTTTTTTTACTGGATTTTTTTTTTATATATTTCCAAATCGTCATGTGCATCATAGGATACGTTTTTTTGAACTTTTTTTTTTTAAATTCATTTCAAACCATCATATTCATCCTAGGATATATTTTTGGAACTGGAGTGGTTAGTTACAGCCGTCATTAACCCTATCTGTACCGGAGGTTTTTCCTGAGGTAACCCCTTCAATATGGTGAGTTTTTTTAGTTGACTCATTATACCTTTAGATAATTTAATTTAGTTTAGGAGATTTCTGGTGTTTAAGAGGTTACTGAAGGCTGTAATTAACCTCTCCGGTTTGGAATGTCCGAGCAAGACTAGAATCAGTTAGTACGTCATTGGGTGGAAGGGGTAAACTGAAATCTATAGGTGGAAGAGGAGAAAATGTGTCAGTGGAATGAAGTGGTTGAATATAGGGAAAGTTTGTCACTGGAAAAAAGATAGGAAATATATGTGTGGAAAGTTATGAGTGAAAAGTTAAATTCATGAATTCCGTGGAGAGATAGACAGATTTAATGGGTGAAAAATAAAAGGATTAAATGGGTGAGGCGTTAGATGGATTAATTAGTGGGAAGCTAGATGGATAGAATAGGTGGAAAGTAAGAAAGTTTACATAGGTGAGAAGTTGGAAAGATTACTTAGGTGGGAAGTTGTCAAAGAGTTTAAGGGATTGATTAGGAGGGGGTTAGGGATTTAATGAGGAAAGTTAGAATTAGATATGTTCAAATTTAGAGGAACGTATTATAATATGGAAAATATGTTACGCACTAAATAATTCACTGACAGAACTATACTTGTTTTACTTTAACTTGGCCTAAAACTGTCATTAATCCACCTTGAATGCTAAGCTGCAACAAGAGATTAACACTGGAATATGATGGTAGTCACGAAGAAGTGCTGTGGAAAGAATGTAAAGCTATAGCATTGTGTTTTTCTTCCACTGAGCTACGTGAAACAATTTAAGTAGGACGTAACCGAATGGAGGCCGATATACACCGCCATGTTTAGTGTTTCATCAGGCTATGGAAGGTCCGTGGAGACGTGGCAGCGGATAAAAGAGGCGGGATGATGACGGTGGTAGTGATGGTGGTGATAGTAGTGATGATGGTGGTAGTGGTTGTGGTGGTGATAGTAGTGTTGATGGTGGTAATGGTTGTGGTGGTGATAGCAGTGATGATGGTGGTAATGATGGTGGTGGTGATAGTAGTGATGATGGTGGTAATGATAGTGGTGGTGATAGTAATGATGATGGTGGTAGTGATGGTCGTGGTGATAGTAGTGATGATGGTGGTAATGATGGTGGTGGTTATAGCAGTGATGATGGTGGTAATGATGGTGGTGGTGATAGTAGTGATGATGGTGGTAATGATGGTGGTGGTGATAGTAGTGATGATAGTGGTAGTGATGGTGGTGGTGATAGTAATGATGATGGTGGTAATGATGGTGGTGGTGATAGTACTTTTCATTGTGGTAGTGACGATGGTGGTAGTGGTAGTGTTGGTGATAGTAGTGATGATGGTGGTAGTGATGGTGGTGGTGATAGTAGTGATGATGATGGCAGTGATGTTGGTTGTGATAGTATTGATGATGATGATGATGATGATATATTAGAGCCTTGCCTGGGACTAGCATGAGAGGCAGTAGGAGCAGCGTTGCCTTGAGGGCCATAGTGGTGTTGGTGGGGGTGAGGTTGGGTCCGTCTATGTCACACACGCCTGTCCCACTCTCTGATCAGCTTTGGTTACGTGCTCCCCATTTTATACTTCCCTCATCCCTTCAACCCTCCCTCCCCCCGTCTCTGGCTAAGGTTACGTAACCCTTTCACGGTTAAATTTTTACTTGCGTTACCCCCTGGCGGTTTTATTCACTCCATATGAATTTAATTTATTGCAGTGGAAAGATGAATGAGTCAACTTTCCAATCTACTACCAGATATCTTTCCTAACCCTCTTCAGCCCTAAGGCGTAATTCATGTATCTTAGGTTTTATTGATATTACGACAAACTTTTCAAACGAAGAAAAAACGTATAACTTTTTCTATATCATCATTGCTGTCTTTAGAAGGTTTTATTTTGTAGGACCCGCTTTTGGGACTAGAAGAGTTAGAAAAAGTCACCATTAATTCATCCACTACCATCATCCTTTCCCAGGATATGTGAATGCAGGTGTAGGAAGTAAGAGCAAATTATAAATACACCTCACCGTATTGATTGGTCCAAGATAAAGAAAACTGTGTGGCGGTATAGTTGTTTCACTTTAACTAGGCCCAGATTTTCGTCCCTTATTTCAGTTTGTTTCTCGTAGCTCAGAAAATGACAGTACCACGGCTCTACATCCTTTTTCATAATATTGCTTCGTGACTAGCATAGTATTTCAGTATTTATCTATTGCAAGAACCCAGGATTCAAGATGGGCAGAGCGTAGTTTTGAGTCAAGTTAGAGTGAAAAGAGTATAGGATGATGAAGATATTGAAGTAATCGTAGTGAGAGTTGAATAGCTGAATTCTCTGACTTTTTTTATTGTTTTTTCGGACCTCCAGAGGACATATATTTTTTCAACTTAAAGGTTAAATTTTCAGCTGCACCTGTCATGAATCCCTTCAGTAACTCTTAGCTGAAGAAACTAGTATCAAAGTGGGAATAATAATGGAAAAAAAAGAAAATAAAGAAAGAAAGACGTAATCATCATCATCATCATCATCATCATCGTCGTCATCATCATCATCACTGTGTGTGTGTGTGTGTGTGTGTGTGTGTGTGTGTGTGTGTGTGTGTGTGTGTGTGTATTCTTGTCTAATTGTTCTTACCTAATTGTATCTTTACAGGAATGAGTCAAGTTCGTGTGGTCCCCTGTTTTCAGCCATTTTTATCATACATATGTTTAATTTTATGAATAGTATCGACACACACTATTTCATTCGGTTGTGCATTACACTAATCAATTGCCCTATTTGGGAAACTGAATATTCTTACGTCTGTATCAACTCTCTTTTTGTACAGTTTTTTGCAGTGTCCTCAGTGATGTTTCTCCATAGTTTATATGGTCATTTATGTTTATTTTCTCTTTTCTTGTGATGCATTTATATAACTTAATCATGTCACCTCTTTTCCTTCTTTCTTATAATGTTGGTAGGTTTTATTTTTCTATTCTTTCTTCATTGCTTAGATCCCATAAGCTTGGAAAACCATCTTGTAGCTGCTTTGTGCCTCTTCAATCTTATCTGTGAGTTTATTAATTGGTGGATTCCATTCTACTGATGCATACTGCAGAGTCTATCTAATAAATGAGGTGATTATTTTTCTCAGCATGTCTTCATTTATATATGTGAATGCCACTTTCATATTAGCAAGCAGTGTGTACATATTCCTTACTTTCTTGTTACTGTGTTCAGCCGGTGATAGTCAGTTATTGATAATCATCCCTACATCCTTCTCCTTTTCTGATGTGTGTAGAGTTCAATCTCCTAGTTTATAATCCCAGTCTGGTCATTTTTAACTTTTACCCAACTTTATTACATGACATTTCTCCACACTGAATTCCATTTGCCATCTACTACTCAATTCATATAGCTTATTTAATTCTTCTTGTAGCTCTGTGTTTGTAATTTTCTTTTGTATTTTTGCGTCCTCAGCAAACATATTTAGATAGTTTCCATTTCCAATGTTGCTGTCTATGTCATTGATATATATATATATATATATATATATATATATATATATATATATATATATATATATATATATATATATATATATATATTGTTACATAGCCTATGATTTCATCATCCTTTGTATAATTCTAACGTACAGTATGCTGCATTGTTTGATCACGATTCGCCTCGTGTCTTCCATAGTGACTAGGCTTGTGTGTTCTACCTCACTCTCCCCTTCTCCCCTTATAGTAGAGTAAGTCGTTCTTTCTGTTGTACAGAGCAGGATTGTCAACTCTTTGTCCCCTATGGCTTCATTTGCGCGTCCTTCTTACAAGTTGTATCAAGCTCTGCCGGCCCCTATATAATGAGCTCAGTCTCTGTATTAATTGCCACTTAGATCTACTCTTCATTTTTTTCACATCTCTGTCGTCCCCTGTACAGTTGTTATTATTTTTGTGAGTGCTCAGGAAGTCTCCAACCATCTAGCAGCTATGTAATTTGAGTATAAGTGTTATTACATTTTTTTTCTTGTACTGTATATCATTAGGTGTTAATTCGTAGGCTGGTGGGGTTTTTGTGATTAGTGCAGAGTTTTTGCTGTCAGCCAGTAGTAATAATATTTTGTATCTGTAATAATATATCTTGCATTAACTGAGCATTATCCGGTTTTCTCATTTTATCAGGGCTGACTTAGATAAATTTACTCTTGCTAATTTCGTGTTAATAGAGGCTATTGCAGTTAACCATATATTTAACCTGTTTTTTGCCATTACATTATCCTTATGAGTCCCGAATGTTTAGTTGTTAGTTTGAGCATTAAACTTTAACTCGTAATTTTACCTAACTCTTTTGTTTTGAACCTGAAAATTTGCTGGACAGTAGTGATTTTGGTGTTCTCACTTGAAGTGTTCATTATCTATCTCTATTCCGAAAAAATATATATATATATATATATATATATATATATATATATATATATATATATAAAGATCAGCTGAAAACATCAATACTGTACATGATTTTCTACCGAGTGCGTATGTATCATTCTATCTATCTGTTGTCTGATTCTTTGCCTGTCTTTTTATGTCTTTCTTCATGTAGCTGTATCTATATGTCTGTATCTATCTATCAATCTAAATGTTTTTCCACCTATCTATACTCTTTACCTACCTACTTGATTTTCTCAAACGATCTCTCTATCTGTCTATATACCTATTTATATAGCTATCTACATGTTTTTTCTTTCTTTTTATCAATCTGTATCTGTTCATGTCTACCTATCTTTCTACCAAGTCTATATACCCACTTTCTTATCTAACTTATTTTCTTATCTCTCTCTCTGTCTCCCTGTCTATCTTTCCTTTTCCAACTCTCTGCCAATTAATCTGTCTTTACTGTCGGCATGCCTGTCTCATCTGCATGTCATGAAAATTTCGTCTTATTGCAGTAAGTTGGAAAAACGTGCCTTTCCTGAAAAACTGTGTGGAACAATAATACGGTACCCCGCAGGGTACTAACGTGCAAAAATACCCAACTTCAACCCTCCAACCGAGCACGTCAGTCTTACTCTATTCTTAGTTTCTGTAGACGTTTGTTTCTCACTTTGAGAGATAAACAAAAATTATTTAAAAGGCTATTTCTGTCATCCTCCAATTAGAAAAAAAGTATCTCATAAGCTTAGAAAAAAGTTTTGCAAATAAGAAGAATAATGTAGAATAACACATCTTCGAAGTGAAGGCTTAAAATTATGAAAAATTGCAGAAAATGTGAAGCCCGTAGTGCTTAGTGAGGATGTGACGTCTGGGATTATAAGAGTACTCATATTCAAGCAATTTACGAAATCGCACTTACGGATTAGCAAACACAACTGCTCGTGACCTCGTGATATTTGCGATCAGTAGGCTGATAAAAAAAAAAAAAAAAAAAAAAAAAACAAGATGTCGTTGTAGTGAAGAAGTAAAGGTAAAGAACTAGAACAACACCAGTACATCATTCAGTTCAAGCTCTATTTACGTCAACAAAAGTTCACTGAAGTAAAACATAACTCCTCATGACTTCTTGATATTGGTAAGTGATACAAAAATCCGTGTCCCATACCAATACATCACTTGTGATTGTGATGTCCTTCACTTTTACTATCATTAACTCATTCAGTATATGAAATGTCAGCTTATTCTTGCTATCTCCGGACAGTTTTATCGTCATTATGATACCGTTCAACGTGGAAGGGTCAGATATAGTCCTCAGTTACCCACCCCATAACAGCGGCCGTTCTTGAGTGGAATAAAATAGTGTGGGTATAGCAAATATAGTGAAACTGACCTCATTGTTGTGAAGGTATTAAGACGAGGAAAACCTACTAAAGGCAGACATTAAATATACACTAGGAATTGCAGTAAAATGACGTCTAGAAGTGTAAGAATATTTGGAGTAAATTCGACTTATCAAAACCCCATTCCCGCCGACAAAATAACACATAATTGTGCGCAAACGTAACACCCCACTCACTTTCGTGATAGTGAACTTGTTAACGAGTGTTTCGCCTGTCGTAGTTATGCAAATTGCTTTTACCTCTGGATAACAGCTCCTAATGTCTGTTTGTTCGCTATACAGTGTGTGTGTGTGTGTGTGTGTGTGTGTGTGTGTGTGTGTGTGTGTGTGTGCGTGTGTGTGCGCGCGCGCGTCATCAATGTGCAGTACTACCTTATCTCGTATGATACAATCCTGGCCTGTAATGCAATAATAAAAACCCTTACACTCGTACAGTGATAGTGATTACAGATAACTGAAATGTTTTCTTAACTAAATAATTACAATCACACGATGAAAGTCTGTTAACTTGGTAAGTGTACATTTGTGTAGTTCACGGCAAGATGAAATCAACACACATTAATTAATTCATAATTCTCCCTCTTCATATAATCATCATTATCATTAAGCTAAATCACATTGGAAATATAGGATGAGGTAGATTCCCGAAGGAGCCTCTGTGGTACAGTGGTAAAGTGTGCTTTTTCGTACACTGAAGAACGAGGGTTCGCGCTCCGCCAGGGTAATTGGGAGCGTTCTTCATGCCAGGTACGCATTGGCGGACACAAGGGGTGCTGTGGTTCAACCAGTGTCGCATACCGTAAAATATGTTTGCAGCCAGTCGGCTTGCGCGGGCCGATTACACTAGGTTCACAGACTACACACACATCCAAAGCCACTCCAACACAACAATTACACTTACAAGTACTTGTCACCCTACATACAGTACAGTCTGTACCAGACAGCCTAAGCCACTTGAAAGAGATACATTGGCTGTATCGTCTCCACTTCGGTCAGGATAGGTCGGTCCTGCAGTGGACATCAAATGGCTGATGAGATGAGATGAGATTCCCGAAACAATGAAACCGGAATCATAAAAATAACAATTTCAAACAGTATTCTCTCTCTCTCTCTCTCTCTCTCTCTCTCTCTCTCTCTCTCTCTCTCTCTCTCTCTCATGCGGAAAATTGAAAGTGTATACCCGCGTTTTCGTTCAGGGACTAAAATTCATGGAGTAATATCACGCAGTAAAACGGATACTTTGCAAAATGTATAAAATCCCAATTGAAACTCGTGCTTCTGTAATGTTCCGTGATATACTATGTGTGGATTTGTAAGGTACGTATTTCAGCCTGATTTTACGTAGATGGTATATTAAGAATACGATTATTAGGAGCACTTCTGAGTAGCTAAGTAAAATATTTAGATAATCTCAACATTCATACGTCATTAGCCCGTGGAAATTAATAAAGTAGCCTACATATTTATTAGTGAACTGAAAGTACCTACACTACGTAAACTATTATATTTTTATTAGGGTTTACGACTAGCCCTTGTTACGAAAATATTTCCACTTCATATTATCACCGGACCACCATACTCTACAAAGAAACTCCTCTAAATGGACAGTTTAAATATAGCCTTATCTCATCAGTATATTTAGTCTGTCCCTAGACTGACTTAGTCGTCTGGATATAACCAGAATAATTTACGAAGAGAGACGGAACGGGTTCAGATTTGATTTGATCATAAATCATGAACAGCATCTGTAACGAACAAATAGAGAGTTAGGTGGGAGAAATAAAAATACACAGAATGAACTTCGCTATGCTTTTGGATTTAATGAACACTTTCAAGTTGATTCGGTAACAAAAATATAATATTAAAGACGACCTGGCAGTTTTGGGGCTAATCCTCTCAGTTCGATCAAAATGGCTAATTCAATTTCGTCTATCTCTTCAGGCCCGAAAAGTTCCCCTGAACTAACTATAATCATCTGGAGGTAGGAACCATAAATTGTAAAGACTTTAATGGTACCATATAGAAGGCGTCAGTCATTATTCAATCGTGTCCAAGTAAACGCGACTCCCTCAGATCGTTGAACTTTGTAATTTTACTGCTTATGAAGGAAAATACGAGTATAATTTTTATAAATCTTGTTTTAGTAACCACATTAACACGATATATATTTTGTGGTTTATTTTTTGCTATCAACAAGACGTATCATTCAGCATAGGAAAGCCACTGATGGTTAGGAAAACTAATAAAACTTGTATCTATCTCTGCATGTAAGAAAAGTCTATCTGAAACTGCATTTATTGTTTGAGTAGGCAAATTAAAAAAAAAAAATCTGAAAACATGGTTGACGGGGAAAAAAGGAAACTCTCAAAGCTCTTTATGTCAGCTGAAATTTATGCTGCTTACGAAAGAAAATACCACTATATAACACTCCACATCCTGTGTTATATATTTTTATTTTTGTTACCCCCTTGTGATTTTATTACTCCATTTGAAATTTATTTAATGCAGTGGAGGGATGAATAACAATCACCCCGTCCCATTTACTGCCAAATAACCCTCTTAACCCCTTCAGTCCCGGTGACGATATTATTATATCATATCTTAGGTTTTATTGATAACAGGACAGAATTTTCAAACGGAAGGGTTAGATTAAAGACCTTTTTCTATATAATTATTCCTATAGTAGCTTTCATTTATGTTAAGACTGACTTTTTGAACGGTAAGCTTTAGATAAAATCTCCATTATTTCCTCCAATGCCAACGACCACACCACGTTGAGTACACCGCTTCCCGTCCGATCAGCGAAGTTAAGCAACGTTGGGTCTGGTTAGTACTTGGATGGGTGACCGCCTGGGAACACCAGATGCTGTTGGCATCCCTACGTGTCAAGTGGGGTTGGTGGAGGATTAGTGCCCCTCCCTGTAAAACAATTAACTCTAAGCCCTTGGCCACCCCGTCTGGGATACATGGCGTCTGGCAATGAATGAATGATGAATGAATTCCTCCAATACTATAATTATTTCTTATGATGAGAAAAAACAGATGAAAGAAATATGGGTAAATTATAAATACAAGTCACCGCATTGGTAGACTTAAGATGAAGAAAACCGTCTGATGGTATACGTCTTTCACCTTAACCTGGCCCAGGTTTTCGTCCATTTTTTTTTCAGCTCGTTTGGTACAAAAAGGCAGTACCTCGGTCTTACATTCTTTATCACAACACTCCTCCGTGACTAGCATAGTACAGTATTTCAGTATTTATTTATTGCAAAAACGCAGGGGGCAAGATGCAGAGAGGATAAATTTGTCAAGTTAGAACAAAAAGAGTATACATATAGCAAGATTATGATGCAGATGATGGAGAAGTAATCGTAGTGAGAGTTAAACCATTGAATCCCGTGATTTTTCTTTGTTTCTTTGTTCTTGGTACTTCCAGACGATTTTTCCAGCTCAAGGATGATTTTTTTTAGCTGAGTCTTTCATTCGTCCCTGTAATACGAGATGTTTCCTTTGTTGAATAGAGCTGAGTGAAGGAAAACTCTTTAATAGCACTCGTGTTAGTAAAAAACGTATCTAAAGCCAGCCACTTTGATGTGTGTGTGTTTGTGTCTGTTCTTATCTAATTGTTCTTACCTAACTGTATCTTTACAGAATGAGTCAAGCTCGTACTGTCTCGTGTATTACACCATTCCTATCATACATATCCCTAAATTTGTGAATAGTTTTGGCACACACTTCATTTGGTTGCGCATTCCGCTGATGAATTGCCCTATTTGAGAAACTGAATATCCTTAAGTCTTTATCATCTCTCTTTTTATGCATTTTTTTGCATGTCCTCTTGCTGATGCTTCCCCATAGGCTATATACTCATTTATGTGTATTTTCTCTTTCCCTGTGATCCATGTATATAGCATATTAATGTCTTCTGTTTTCCTTCTCTCTTGAAATGTTGGTAGGTTTAATTTTTCTAGATTTCAAAGATTAATTCCCTTTAGCTCGGTGCCCATTTTGTAGCTGCCCTTTGTACCTTTTCAATCTTATCTATATGTTTTTTGAGATATGGATTCCAGACTACTGATGCATACTCCAGGGTTGGTCTAATGAAGGGTGTGATTATCTTTCTCAGCAGTTCTTCATTATTTGAATACTACTCTCATATTAGCAAACAGTGTGTGCATAGTCCTTACTTTCTCGTTTATGTGTTCAGCCGGTGATAGTCTGTCATTGATAATCACCCCTAAATCCTTCTTTTTTTGATGTCTGTAGAGTTCAACTTCTCAGGTTATAATCCCAGTCTGGTCTTTTTTCACTTTTACCAAACTTTATTATTTGACGTTTGTCCACACTGAATTCTATTTGCCACCTGCTGCTCCATTTATTTAGCTTGTTTAATTGTTCTTGTAGCTCTGTGCAAGAGTCAATGTGTGTAATTTTCCTTTGTATTTCTGTATCCCCAGCAAACATATTTAGATAGCTTCCATTGCAATGTTGCTGTCAATGGCATTTATTTATACTTAAAACATAACTGATGCCAGCACATCACTATCAAACCTTTCACTACAATGACGTGCCCTTGGTCTTCGTTCTAGCTACCAACTGCGTGGCGGGGGGGGGGGGGAGGAGAGGAGAGAGTAAGCGGGGTGATGGACACGGAGGTGGAGAGCTGCTAGGTAATTTCAGCACCTTTCGCTAATGAGAGAGGACAATATTAAAACGTGTACTATTTAATTCAGGTGAGACGAATGATTGATTGAAGCGACGACACCTGTGGTTCTGACACACACACACACACACACACACACACACACACATACAGGGAGGGGACTGTCCCATTATTAAAACTAACCACGCAAGATGTATGCAATTTCCCAGTATATGAAGTACTATCATTTTCAAAACACCGGCGTCAATGCAAAATGGTCAGTCGATTCCACGTTTCATAATTCATATAGCAACCAGGTAGAACCATGAACTTTATTTAATTATCTGCCACGTGTTTCAATAATGGGGTCAAAAGTTGGGAGTTTCCCACTCTTCATCGATTTCAGCTTTAATGGTGTATTTAAACGATGGATTGAAACATTGATCACTGGCTCATTTTTCCATACATGTCTATCCATCGATCGATCCAGTCATCCATCCATCCATCTATTACTGTCTATATCTGTCTATATCTATCTATCTATCACTAGACGCCTTAATCCTGTAATGGGTGTCCACAGACACCTCGTCTTTATATGTCGGTCGTTTGTCCTCTGCATTTGGCTGCTGTCTCTCCACCGATGGGAATCAGGGTGTTGTAATGTGATAACAGTGAGGCCAGAACTAGGATATGGTAGTCTGGGAGCAGTTTAGAAAACAGGGTGTGGTGGTGATGAACATTTTGAGAATGGAATTTAAAAGTAAATAGAAATGAGAGAGAGAGAGAGAGAGAGAGAGAGAGAGAGAGAGAGAGAGAGAGAGAGAGAGAGAGAGAGAGAGAGAGACTTTCAGCGTATTCTTGAAGAAGGTGTATATGGAATTACAAAAGGTGATGCAGCGATGTGTGGGAGGAAAATCCTGGTGCCTCTGCTGCCAGTCAGATCAGGTTAGGTCAGATTAGGTGGGGTAAGGTCACAGTCAGGATCTCTTATTGTGTCAGATCTTGGTTACCGGTACGTCTTCATTCTCACAGGCTCTCATCATCACTGCATATTTTATACTCTCTCTTCGCCTCCTCTACCATACCCCTCTCTTTCCATAGTTGTTCTACTCTCACATATTTGTCCCTTCTCCCTCATCTCCATTCGTTTATTGTCATCATCATCCCCTTAAATCTCTCCATTCTCTCACTTCCCTCCACCCCTTCTTCTTCGTCATCATCCACATTACCGTCTTCGTCCGTAAATATCCTGTAACTACTTTTTACCTCTTTGACTCATTTTCTGCAGACGAGTTCTTTGTCTGCACACTTCGTCCTTCTTATTTTCGGGGTCCTCCGCACCATTCCCACATGCATATGGCCTAATTTGGAGGAACGCTGTAAACGACACTGTTGAGGATAAACAGAGAATGGTATACCAGTATTTAGTTACTTTTCTTTTGAGTCATTGATGATGAAGTTGTGAACGACCTCCTCAGGGATGAGATGTTCTCGTCAGTGATATTGGTACAGAGTCACCACTTACTTTGTCGTTCGTTCTTTCGTTTTTGAAGGGTCCAACATGCTTCCATGCGTCGGCTTGGTCATCTAATGGCAGCTGTCCATGCTGCTTGATGTCTTGCAGCTTCCCTTTTCAGTCTCTTATCGTTGAGGTCACAATCAGTTAAAACTTGTTACTCGCCTAACTTTTTCTTTTAATAATACATGTCTTTATTTTCTATAATGCATCTCTCAAGATTACTGAGTACTGGTGATGATGATCATCGTGATTTTCATGTTAACTTAGTTTTTCACATTTACACAGGTTGATTTATAACAATATGCATCTGTCTTAATGGTCTCCTAATTCCTATCTTCCCCTTCTTTCTATCATCCCTCATTCCTACAAAATGTCCTTTCTGTTTTCCCATCATCCTACCTTCCCACATTCCTTCCTGCCTTCTTTCTAACCTTTCTATCCTCCCTTCATGCCTTGCTACCTCACATCCTTCCTCACTTCCCTCATAATTATGTACCTTCCCTTCTGCCCACCTTCAGACTTTTCTCCCATCCCTCCACCTTCCTTCCTGCTTCCTCCACACTTTTCTCCCATCCCTCCACTTTCCCTCTTTCATGCCTTCACTCTTTCCGACCTTCCCCGGCGGTAAAAAAGAACTAACTGCCAAAAAAGACGTCCTCGTAGTGAAGGTATTCGTGTGAATGGACAAAAGAGTAAACCAGGATTAAATGTAAAAAGCACATTTATACTTTTTTAAACCTTTATTGAAATGCACGCTTGAAATGTTTATTGATTACTGATTACAGAATCAACCTAATAATTGAAAGAACCCCTTCAGCACAATGGATTTTAAAAATTGAACTTTAGCAATGCTGTTCTCAGATAATTTGAAAAAAAAAAAAAAAAAGCAAACAGGAACAGTGGTGACTGTGAAACCATCTCTCATCTGGGAAAGAACACTTTTTTAGGCTTTGTTCAGATGTGGTAGTTGGTAGACAGTAGGATGGTAAGTTGTTCGTGTGAGGATTGGTGGGATTGTGGCGGTATCCCAGACTTTGTATCTGTCTATCTATTTATCTATTTGTTAGTGCTAGCAAAGATTAGGAATGGGTTTGTGTGTCTTGGCAGGGTGTTGGATAAGCAGGCTTTCCTCTGGCTAAGTTCTTCCCCCCTCCTGTATTCTCATGGGTGTGTGAAAGTTTTATCAGTTTCCTAATTACTGAGTCCTTTTTGTAACATCTGTGACTGTCAGATGTGATCTTCCTGTATCGCTAAGGGCAGAGTTCAGTCAAGTACTTCTCACTCCTTCATAGGTGAGTGAGAGACAACTCAGGTAATTCAAAGTTAACTGCTTATCCAATTAGAAGGTTTTTTTGAAGTCTTCCACAGACTCAGTTGTAAATTGCAATTAGTTTAATAGGCTCTACAGGCAGTACAAATTTTGCTAAATGTTCCATTACAGGTGGTTCGAATTTTGCTAAAGGTTCATTACAGGTGGTTCAAACTATTCCATAGGCTCTATTACAGGTGGTTCAAACTATTCCATAGATTATATTACAGGTGGTTCAAACTATGCCATAGGCTCCATTATAGGTGGTGCAAACTTTGCCTTAGGCTCCATTACAGGTCGATCAAACTTTGCCCTAGGCTCCATTAGAGGTGGTTGACGATAGGGGGAACAGAGTCTGCTTTGCGTTGGTCTTGTGTGTCGATCACTCGTACCATCCCATCAATGGGCTCGGTTTCCTCAGCGATAGTCTCCACAGCATCATAGTATTCAGCAGCTGGTTCTTCAAAGTCATCACTGGAGATTTCGTAGTTTGTCTTTTCCAGTTCAGGTCCTGGATTTTCTCGGCGGTCGGCAAACAAAAATGGCTGGGCTGCAGAGCAAAAGGAGAAGGATTGGGATTAGTACAGCTGGAAACGCTGCCTAAGAGAATGAGAGGAAAAGTGGATGGAGGGAATGTATGAAGAGTTTGTCAACAGTTGGAGGGAGGAAATGTGTGGAGAGTTTGTAAAAGTTGGAGGGAATAGATAATTGAAGATTCTGTAATAAGAGGGAGTAGGGAGTTTGTCAGAGTTGAGGAGAGTATGAATGTGGAGAGTTGTCAAAAGTTGCAGGGAGTAAGAATGTGGAGAGTTTGTTACCAGAGGAGATTTAGAGGAATTAACCCCTTCAGTGGAATAATGTATTTACTTTTCCACCCCCAGACAATTATATTCATCGTAGTATAGATTTTTCGGACTGGATAGTGTGGTTTTATTTTTTGATTTATTCATTTCCACACAGGAAAACATATATATTTTTGACTGGCTGATCATTTTTTTAGTTACTTCTTTCTTCATTTCCTGACAATATATCATAGGATATATTTTTTGAACTTGATTTTTTCTTCTTTTTTTTCATGTCCAAACCGTCATTTTCATCATAGGATATATTTTTTTTACTTGATTTTTTTTTTTTATATATATTTCCAAACCGTCATGTGCATCATAGGATACGTTTCTTGAACTTGATTTATTTTTTCATTTACAGATCGTCATATTCATCCTAGGATCTATTTTTGAAACTGGAGTGGTTAGTTACAGCCAACCCCATCAGTACGGGAGGTTTTTCCTGAGGTAACCCCTTCAATATGGTGAGTTTTTTTAGTTGATTCATTATACCTTTAGATGATATAATTTAGTTTAGGTGATTTCTGGTATTTAAGAGGTTACTGAAGGCTGTAATTAACCCCTCCGGTTTGAAATGTCCGAGCAAGACTAGAATCAGTTAGTACGTCATTGGGTGGAAGGGGTAAACTGAAATCTATAGGTGGAAGAGGAGAAAATGTGTCAGTGGAATGAAGTGGAATAATGTATTTACTTTTCCACCTACAGGCAGTTATATTCATCGTAGTATAGATTTTTCAGACTGGATAGTGTGGTTTTATTTTTTGATTTATTCATTTCCACACAGGAAAACATATATATTTTTGACTGGCTGATCATTTTTTTAGTTACTTATTTCTTCATTTCCTGACAATTAATCCTTAAATAGATCGTTTAGTTGCTTAGTAGGGAACACAACCTACACGTCATTACGATCCAGGTGAGTCCTGGGAGTAAGACATATATATCCGGAGAAATTATGTAGTGTTGTAGGCCTATTTTTGTCTTATTTAGTGCAAGTGATTAGCCAGTTAAATATTTACGACACTACCGGGGGTATATTCTAAATTTTTCTAATTTTTTCCTCCACAAAGTGGTCCTTCGAACCGGATTGTTAACACTCGAACATGGCAACTGCTCTGGAATTAAATTAATATCGGGTGGCTTATATAGGCCAGTCTCTGGTCACCTGTGACACCTTGATGTCTGTGCCTTCACCATGGCCCTTGGTGACCATGGAGATGATCAGAGTAGGGGTTGCCAGAGCAGACAAGATTTTGAGTACGAGGAATTTGCAGAAGTACTTAGACCACTTTGTGGGGGAAAAATTAGAAAAATTTAGAATATACCCCCGGTAGTGTCGTAAATATTTAACTGGCTAATCACTTGCACTAAACAAGACAAAAATAGTCCTACAACACTACATAATTTGTCCGGATATATATGTCTTACTCACAGGACTCACCTGGATCGTAATGACGTGTAGGTTGTGTTCCCTACTAAGCAACTAAACGATCTATTCAAGGATCCCCAAATAAAAGCTGGAAACCCTGGTGAAATATTATTCGCCCAGTCTTTCGCCACTAAGGGTCATTTAGTTAGCCTACTTAGCTTAAGAGTAGCAATGGAGAGGCTTGTAGGTTGTTGCCATATGGTCGGAGTTGTTGAAGATGTTGCTTGTTGCTAATGCTTGGCGGATTACAGGAGGTTACGGCCTGGACCAAATACGTACTTTTTACGTAAGCATTACTATTTACACTATTTATAAATTAAAGTGAATTGATAATGTTCATTCCCATCTAGGAGGAAGCACTGTCATAAATTAATTAATCAGTCCAGTCTGTCCCAACCGAATTCTCTCTCAATACCACGAGAGTGGTTAGACTGCTTCCAAGCGTAACTAAGGCATGACTGGGACTGCCTCTGACTCCACTCGAGATCATCTGAGACTAAGACTCAATGAATTAGGACTGAGAGCGTGGGCGAGAGCCCGAGCAACTGAGGTCTCGAGACTCGTAATTGACCGAGGCCTAGCCGAGATTAAAACTTAGACCTCTGGAGAGAAGAACAGAGGTGATCCACCAATCAAATAACTAAAAATGCATATGTGCACATTCCATCCATGGCTGGGAAAAAGACTAAATTATGAACAATAGTATAAATATACGTAATCCTATATACCCATCACCCTGGGTTACGTATAATACATTATACTTCCAAATTACGACTGCCCATCACCAACTAAAATAGAAAATGGGAGGAATTATTTCTAAATTTCCGACAGTAGTATAGATTTTTCAGACTGGATAGTGTGGTTTTATTTTTTGATTTATTCATTTCCACACAGGAAAACATATATATTTTTGACTGGCTGATCATTTTTTTAGTTACTTCTTCATTTCCTGACAATTCATCATAGGATATATTTTTTGAACTTGATTTTTTATTTATTTTTTTTCATTTCCAAACCGTCATTTTCATCATAGGATATATTTTTTTTACTGGTGTCATAAAAGACTAAATGTCATAAAAGACTTTGTGATTCCTCTGTGGTTGAGTTATATATATATTAGACTTGTAGACGAGCGGTTTTTATATCTTGGAGTAGCTTCCCATTTGTCATGTAGTGACAGGAGAGGTAAAGAATAGTATGGGACTATTTTTATTTGTCTTGGAAATATTAACAAGTCTCTCACACAGAGCGGAGTATAGAGTCCCGCTAGCTATCTCTCTGTCTCGCTCTGGCTCCCTCTCTCTCTCTCTCTCTCTCTCTCTCAAGTTGCTAAGCCCTTTCTTTTTCTGACCTGCCTGTTCTAAGGCTTGTCTCCTTCTGAGCTCTCTTTCCTAAATTCTGGTGTAGCAGGGGTGTGTCACGTGTGTTCCTTGTGAGTGGAAAGTTCTAGCAGCCTGTGTGTGAGTATGTGTGTATGTGTGTGTATGGTCACTAGGTCTTTGTTCACGGTTGGACTGCTGACAACTAACTGCATCATCTCCTTACTGGCTACTTCGTAATCTGTCGTCAGCTTTTCCTCAGTGTAACTTGCAAGCTCATTTCCTTTTCCCAGGCTCGCATAGGGCTGTCTATCTATCTATTTATCTATCTATCTATTATGATTTGTAATTATAATACACTGGATTTTTTTTATATATATTTCCAAACCGTCATGTGCATCATAGGATACGCTTCTTTAACTTGATTTATTTTTTCATTTACAGATCGTCATATTCATCCTAGGATATATTTTTGGAACTGGAGTGGTTAGTTACAGCCGTCATTAACCCCATCAGTACGGCAGGTTTTTCCTGAGGTAACCCCTTCAATATGGTGAGTTTTTTTAGTTGATTCATTATACCTTTAGATGATTTAATTTAGTTTAGGAGATTTCTGGTATTTAAGAGGTTACTGAAGGCTGTAATTAACCTCTCCGGTTTGAAATGTCCGAGCAGGACTAGAATCAGTTAGTACGTCATTGGGTGGAAGGGGTAAACTGAAATCTATAGGTGGAAGAGGAGAAAATGTGTCAGTGGAATGAAGTGGTTGAATATAGGGAAAGTTTGTCACTGGAAAAAAGAGAGTAAATATATGTGAGGAAAGTTATGAGTGAAAAGTTAAATTCATGAATTCCGTGGGAAGATAGATAGATTGACTGGGTGAAAAATAAAAGGATTAAATGGGTCAGGCATTAGATGGATTAATTAGTGGCAAGCTAGATGGATAGAATAGGTGGAAAGTAAGAAGGTTTACATAGGTGAGAAGTTGGAAAGATTACTTAGGTGGGAAGTTGTCAAAGAGTTTAAGGGATTGATTAGGAGGGGGTTAGGGATTTAATGAGGAAAGTTAGAATTAGATATGCTCAAATTTAGAGGAACATATTATAATATGGAAAATATGTTACGCACTAAATAATTCACTGACAGAACTATACTTGTTTTACTTTAACTTGGCCTAAAACTGTCATTAATCCACCTTGAATGCTAAGCTGCAACAAGAGATTAACACTGGAATATGATGCTAGTCACGAAGAAGTGCTGTGGAAAGAATGTAAAGCTATAGCATTGTGTTTTTCTTCCACTGAGCTACGTGAAACAATTTAAGTAGGACGTAACCGAATGGAGGCCGATATACACCGCCATGTTTAGTGTTTCATCAGGCTATGGAAGGTCCGTGGAGACGTGGCAGCGGATAAAAGAGGCGGGATGATGACGGTGGTAGTGATGGTGGTGATAGTAGTGATGATGGTGGTAGTGGTGGTGGTGGTGATAGTAGTGTTGATGGTGGTAATGGTTGTGGTGGTGATAGCAGTGATGATGGTGGTAATGATGGTGGTGGTGATAGCAATGATGATGGTGGTAATGATGGTGGTGGTGATAGTAGTGATGATGGTGGTAATGATGGTGGTGGTGATAGTAGTGATGATGGTGGTAATGATGGTGGTGGTGATAGTAGTGATGATAGTGGTAGTGATGGTGGTGGTGATAGTAATGATGATGGTGGTAATGATGGTGGTGGTGATAGCAATGATGATGGTGGAAATGATGGTGGTGGTGATAGTAGTGATGATAGTGGTAGTGATGGTGGTGGTGATAGTAATGATGATGGTGGTAATGATGGTGGTGGTGATAGTACTTATCATTGTGGTAGTGATGATGGTGGTAGTGGTAGTGTTGGCGATAGTAGTGATGATGGTGGTAGTGATGGTGGTGGTGATAGTAGTGGTGATGGTGGTATTGGTGATAGCAGTGATGACTGTGGTGGTGATGGTGGTGGTGATAGTAGTGATGATGATGGCAGTGATGTTGGTTGTGATAGTATTGATGATGATGATGATGATGATATATTAGAGCCTTGCCTGGGACTAGCATGAGAGGCAGTAGGAGCAGCGTTGCCTTGAGGGCCATAGTGGTGTTGGTGGGGGTGAGGTTGGGTCCGTCTATGTCACACACGCCTGTCCCACTCTCTGATCAGCTTTGGTTACGTGCTCCCCATTTTATACTTCCCTCATCCCTTCAACCCTCCCTCCCCCCGTCTCTGGCTAAGGTTACGTAACCCTTTCACGGTTAAATTTTTACTTGCGTTACCCCCTGGCGGTTTTATTCACTCCATATGAATTTAATTTATTGCAGTGGAAAGATCAATGAGTCAACTTTCCAATCTACTACCAGATATCTTTCCTAACCCTCTTCAGCCCTAAGGCGTAATTCATGTATCTTAGGTTTTATTGATATTACGACAAACTTTTCAAACGAAGAAAAAACGTATAACTTTTTCTATATCATCATTGCTGTCTTTAGAAGGTTTTATTTTTGTAGGACCCGCTTTTGGGACTAGAAGAGTTAGAAAAAGTCACCATTAATTCATCCACTACCATCATCCTTTCCCAGGATATGTGAATGCAGGTGTAGGAAGTAAGAGCAAATTATAAATACACCTCACCGTATTGATTGGTCCAAGATAAATAAAACTGTGTGGCGGTATAGTTGTTTCACTTTAACTAGGCCCAGATGTTCATCCCTTATTTCTGTTTGTATCTCGTAGCTCAGAAAATGACAGTACCAGGGCTCCACATCCTTTTTCATAATATTGCTTCGTGACTAGCATAGTATTTCAGTATTTATCTATTGCAAGAACCCAGGATTCAAGATGGGCAGAGCGTAGTTTTGAGTCAAGTTAGAGTGAAAAGAGTATAGGATGATCAAGATATTGAAGTAATTGTAGTGAGAGTTGAATAGCTGAATTCTCTGACTTATTTTTATTGTTTTTTCGGACCTCCAGAGGACATATATTTTTTCAACTTAAAAGTCAAATTTTCAGCTGCACCTGTCATGAATCCCTTCAGTAACTCTTAGCTGAAGAAACTAGTATCAAAGTGGGAATAATAATGCAAAAAAAAAAATAAAGAAAGACGTAATCATCATCATCATCGTCGTCATCATCATCATCATCAGTGTGTGTGTGTGTGTGTGTGTGTGTGTGTGTGTGTGTGTGTGTGTGTGTGTGTGTGTGTGTGTGTGTGTATTCTTGTCTAATTGTTCTTACCTAATTGTATCTTTACAGGAATGAGTCAAGTTCGTGTGGTCCCGTGTTTTCAGCCATTTTTATCATACATATGTTTAATTTTATGAATAGTATCGACACACACTATTTCATTCGGTTGTGCATTGCACTAATCAATTGCCCTATTTGGGAAACTGAATATTCTTACGTCTGTATCAACTCTCTTTTTGTACAGTTTTTTGCAGTGTCCTCAGTGATGTTTCTCCATAGTTTATATGGTCATTTATGTTTATTTTCTCTTTTCTTGTGATGCATTTATATAACTTAATCATGTCACCTCTTTTCCTTCTTTCTTATAATGTTGGTAGGTTTTATTTTTCTATTCTTTCTTCATTGCTTAGATCCCATAAGCTTGGAAACCCATCTTGTAGCTGCTTTGTGCCTCTTCAGTCTTATCTGTGAGTTTATTAATTAGTGGATTCCATACTACTGATGCATACTGCAGAGTCTGTCTAATAAATGAGGTGATTATTTTTCTCAGTATGTCTTCATTTATATATGTGAATGCCACTTTCATATTAGCAAGCAGTGTGTACATATTCCTTACTTTCTTGTTACTGTGTTCAGCCGGTGATAGTCATTTATTGATAATCATCCCTACATCCTTCTCCTTTTCTGATGTGCGTAGAGTTCAATCTCCTAGTTTATAATCCCAGTCTGGTCATTTTTAACTTTTACCCAACTTTATTACATGACATTTCTCCACATTGAGTTTCATTTGCCATCTACTACTCAAGTCATTTAGCTTATTTAATTCTTCTTGTAGCTCTGTGTTTCTAATTTTCTTTTGTATTTTTGCTTCCTCAGCAAACATATTTAGATAGTATCCATTTCCATTGTTGCTGTCTATGTCATTGATATATATATATATATATATATATATATATATATATATATATATATATATATATATATATATATATATATATATATATATATATATATATATATATATATATATATATATATATATATATATATATATATATATATTGTTACGGAACAGAGAAAGATAATGTACACTAAGTGAGAATACTGAAAATCACTACTGTCCCGTAAAGTTCCAGGTTCAAAACAAAAGAGTTAGGTAAAATTATAAGTTAAAGTTTAATGCTCAAACTAACAACAAAACATTCAGGACTCATAAGGATAATGTAATGGCAAAAAACAGGTTAAATATATGGTTAACTGCAATAGCCTCTATTAACACGAAATTAGCAAAAGTAAATTTATCTAAGTCAGCCCTGATAAAATAAAATACTAGATAATACTCAGTGAATGCAAGATATAATATTACAGATACAAAATATTAATGATGGCTGACAATAAGAACCTCACATGAATTACAAAAACCTCACTAGGCCCAAGAATTAACACCCTACGTTACACAGTACAAGAAAAAATGCAATAACAGTTATACTCAAATTACACAGCTGCTAGATGGTTGGAGACTTCCTGAGCACTCACAATAATAACAACTGTACAGGGGAGGACAGAGATGTGAGCAAAATGAGGAGTAGATCTAAGTGGCAATTAATGCAGAGACTGAGTTCATTATATAGGGGCCGGCAGAGCTTGATACAACTTGTAAGAAGGACGCGCAAATGAAGCGATGGGGACAAATAGTTGACAATCCTGCTCTGAACAACAGAAAAAACGACTTACTCTACGATAAGGGTAGAAGGGGGGAGTGAGGTAGAACACGCTCGTGATCAAACATGCAGCATACTGTACGTTAGAATTACACAAAGGATGATGAAATCATAGGCTATGTAAAACCTCCCCACAAAGAAAAAGAAATTTACAAAGGAAATTTCTTATTACTCTAAAACAATCTGTCTAAAGTCTAGATAAGCAATCTGCAATAACATTTTCTTTCCCCTTGACATGTTGTATGTCTAATGAATACTCCTGAAGAAGTAGACTCCATCTTGTCAATCTCTGATTTTTATCTTTAAACTTACTAAGGAATTTCAGTGGGTTATGATCGGTATAAATGACTATGGGGTCAAAACCAGAACACAAATAAAATGAAAAATGCTGTAAACCCAAAATCAAGGCCAAAAGCTCTTTCTCAATAGTTGAGTAGTTCTTTTGAGGTGGAGTGAACTTCTTACTGTAATAAGATACAGGGTGTTCAATACCCTGATCATCCTCTTGCAGCAAAACAGCCCCAGCTCCTGTATCACTTGCATCAACAGCCATCTTAAAAGGCTTAGCAAAATTTGGAGTTGCGAGCACTGGCTGACTTAATAGGATAGCTTTAAGTTTGTTGAAAGAGGATTCACAGTTATCGGTCCAGATAAATTTAACTCCCTTTTTCAGTAGGTCTGTAAGTGGTGATACAAGAATTGAAAAGTTAAGAACAAATCTCCGGTAATAACCTACCATTCCCAAAAATCTCTGTAGCTCTTTCCTACTTTTAGGTCTGGGAAGATCACTTATAACCTGAACCTTAGCTCCTGGTGGTGCAACATGTCCATCAACAATTACGTACCCAAGGTACTGAACTTTAGCTTGACCAAACTCACACTTTGATAAATTAGCTACAAGATTAGCCTGAACCAAACGCTCAAGAAATTTACTGACATGGCATAGGTGATCTTTCCAGTTGTCACTGAAGATTAATACATCATCTATATAAACAACACACCCTGCCAAACCCTCTGTTACAACATTCATGAGCTTCTGAAATGTGGCTGGTGCATTCTTCATACCATATGGCATTACAGAACATGCAAAAGTCTTTCCTAGTGTTACAAAACATGAGATCTCCCTAGCACGTTCAGTCATAGGTACTTGCCAGTATCCCTTTAACAAATCAAACTTACTTATGTACCTAGCCTTTCCGATCTTGTCTATGCAATCTTCCACACGAGGGAGAGGGTAAGTGTCTGTTTTGGTTATCTGATTAACACGTCTGTAGTCGATGCAAAGCCGCTGTGACCCACCTGGGTTAGGGACAGTGACAGGAGAACTCCACTCGCTCTGACAGGGCTCAATCATCTTGTGGTCCAACAGGTAGCCAAGCTTCTTCTGGATGAGAGGAACTTTCACTGGGTTCACACGGTATGGAGTCAGTTTAATTGGCTTTGCGTCTCCAACATCGACATCATGAATCAACACAGTAGTTCTTCCTGGAGTGGCACAGAACACTTGCGGGTACTCCTGCAGTAATGCCGAAAACTCCTGCCTTTCCTCGGGAGCTAGATGAGAAAGTTTAGTCTGGAGATCATTCATGATATCAGGATTCTTCCCCAAACTATCACTCAGGCTCATACTGCATGGGAGAGCTTCACTTGAAGACTCGGGTGGAACAGCTACAGTGCAGACTGGGTTATTTTCGTCCCGCCTGTGATACAACTTTAGCATGTTGATGTGACAAAGTTGATTGTTCTTTCTATGATCTGGTGTGGCGATGATATAGTTGACATCACCGAGTTTCTTCTCCACGAAATAAGGACCACTAAACTTGGCTCGAAGAGGTTGCCCATGCACTGGTAGCAGAATCAAAACCTGATCTCCTGGCTGAAAGTGGCGTAACCTGGACTTCTTATCATACCAAGTCTTCATCTTCTCCTGAGCAGCTCCTAAATTCTCTCTCGCCAACTGTAAAGCAGTGGACAGCCGTTCTTTGAACTTCATCACATACTCCAGCAGGTTGACGTCATCTTCCTCCGACAGCCAGCATTCCTTGAGTAGCTTAAGGGGTCCTCTTACTTCATGGCCAAACAGTAGTTCAAAAGGTGAGAAGCCCAGTGATTCATTTGGAGATTCTCTTGCGGCAAATACAACAAATGGAAGACCTTTATCCCAGTCTTTCTGATGTTCCAAACAGTATTTCTTGAGCATCGATTTGAGTGTTTGATGATATCTCTCCAACGCTCCTTGAGTCTGGGGATGGTAAGCTGAAGACGTGATCTGGGTGATGCCCAACTCTTTAAGAGACTGCTTGAAAACATTTGACATGAAATTACTTCCCCGGTCTGACTGTACCTCCTTGGGCAGACCAAACTTTGTGAAGAACCCCAGCATTTCCTTAACCACGTTCTTTTCTGAGATATTTCTAAGTGGAATGGCTTCAGGATAACGAATAGCCATATCAATCAGGGTCAACACATAAGAAAATCCTGAAGAAGTCTTAGGAAGAGGGCCCACAATATCTACCAACACACGGGTGAAAGGCACCTCAAAAGGAGGAATGGGAACTAGAGGCGCAACCTTTTCGGTCTGATTACACTTCCCCACAACTTGACAGGTGTGACAAGACTTACAATACCAGGAAACATCCCTGAAGATACCTGGCCAGTAGAAGTGTTTCAAAATGCGTGCCACAGTCTTCCTCACTCCAAGGTGTCCTGCCAAACTGGAATCATGAGCCACTCTAATGATATCCTGCCTACAAACACGAGGGATGACAACTTGATGTACAACCTCCCATTCACAGTCAGCTGATGCTGTTGTGGGTCTCCACTTCCTCATAAGTACTCCTGACTTTATATAATAACAAGTTGAAGCACCAGCTGACTCTTCCTCACTGCAAGCAGAGTTAGCTAGACCTTTCAACTCGGGGTCAGCAACCTGCAACTCAACCAACTCTTGACGAGACAAATAATCAACACTACGGGGTACTGCCTCATCTGGTGAGTGGTCCAAATTAGCAAGAAAAGTGTCAGCTAGGAGAACATCATCATCATCATTATCCTCTAAGTCACCAGTAACTTTAGACTTAGCCCTAGTGACAGCACATGCAGGGAACACATCAGGGACATCACAATCCTGGGCCGCAGCCACTGGCTCACTAGACAACTGAGGAGCTGGACACACTTGACTTCCACCAATATCATTTCCAAGTAAGAAAGTTACACCTGACATTGGGAGTGTCTCAACCAACCCAACCATAACGGAACCATTAACAAAACCAGACTCTAAATTCACTCTGCACAGAGGGACAGAGAAGTAATTATTCCCTACACCTTGTAAGATTACAGTTTCATCAGAGGAATTAACATTAGAGCCTAGAACACTGGTCAGCATAAGGGACTGGCAAGCACCTGTATCACGATATATTTTAACTGATTTCCTGTCATTTCTGCCCAGAGGACTGACAAAACCATCAGACTGGAAATTAGCACATGAACTCTTGAGAGTGTCACCCACGTTACTGCTCAAAAGAGGAGCTCCATCATGAGAATTAAAGTTACCCCTCAAAGCAGTTTGAGTTAACTCGGTTAAAGAATTCTGGGAACTCTCAAGGGCGGACACTAGACCATTTGACTGAATATTTAAAGACTCCTTTTTGTTCACATCACGCTGTCTCCTGAAACATCTCTCCATAGTATGACCAAGCTTACTACAATAAGTACATTTACTTTTCTGAAATCTAGAGGTGAAGCTGGTATTTACTTCCTGAGAAACATCATCTTTATTCTCTTTCCTGTTACCTGTACTCTGAGTAGAGGCAACGTACTTACTCTCAGCTTTCCTTTTTTCTTTAGAATATCTCTTGTGAGTGAGAACATATTCATCAGCTAAAACTGCAGCATCAGACAAATTATCGATTCTTTTCTCATCAAGATGTAGGTTTACATCTTTATTAATACACCTTTTGAAGTCCTCCAGCAAAATCATCTGCTTAAATTTGTCAAAATCAGAATCCACATTCTTAGAATTTAACCACTGCTCTAACGGATCTTCTTTGATTTTTGCATACTCAACATGGGATTGCTTATCTTGTTTATAAGTTGTCCTAAATTTTACTCTATAGGCTTCAGGAACAAGCTCATATGCCTTAAGAATCAAGCTCTTAACTACATCATAATTATCACATTGATCTGAGGCAAAGATGCATAAGTTACTTGAGCTTTACCGGTGAGAACACTCTGAAGGAGTACTGGCCAATACTTTTTGGGCCAATTAAAACCTGTAGCTACCCTCTCAAACAACTGAAAATACTTTGTTAAATCAGATTCATTAAAAGGAGGGACAAATTTAACATTTTCAGCCACATCAAAATCATCAGAGCTAGATGATCCAGTTCCACCTTGTTTCATGCGATACTCATGGTCTGCCTGAATCCTAGCAAGTCCAATTTGTGCCTGAGCTTGTATCTGTGCCTCCTGAATACGAGCCTGAGACTCCGCCTCCTTAGCCTGAGACTCAGCCTCCTTAGCACGTGCTTGAAATTCAGCCTCCTTAACACGAGCCTCCTGCAGGGCTAGCTGTAACTTAGTTATTTCAATCTGCGTTTGCTCATTTGGAGGAGTTACATTAAACAAGCTTTTATTAATCATGCCAACAATTTGATCTTTAGAATGATGAGAGTGAACTGCAATTCCCAATTGTTGAGCAACAAGCTTAAGTTCATTCTTTGTTCTGTTTTCTACATCACACACTGTTTGCACATTTGACAAAAAATCTTTGGCTTCATCAAGCGTAGTAATAGTAGACATCATGAATAAATCACAGTCACAAAATATCAAGCAATATCCTTATGATAATATCCTGAATATCCTGGCGAGGTCGCCAAATTTATGTTACGGAACAGAGAAAGATAATTTACACTCTAAGTGAGAATACCAAAAATCACTACTGTCCCGTAAAGTTCCAGGTTCAAAAGAAAAGAGTTAGGTAAAATTACAAGTTAAAGTTTAATGCTCAAACTAACAACAAAACATTCAGGACTCATAAGGATAATGTAATGGCAAAAAACAGGTTAAATGTATGGTTAACTGCAATAGCCTCTATTAACACGAAATTAGCAAGAGTAAATTTATCTAAGTCAGCCCTGATAAAATGAAATACCAGATAATACTCAGTGAATGCAAGATATATTATTACAGATACAAAATATTATTAATGATGGATGACAATAAGAACCTTACATGAATTACAAAAACCTCACTAGGCCTAAGAATTAACACCCTACGTTACACAGTACAAGAAAAAATGCAATAACAGTTATACTCAAATTACACAGCTGCTAGATGGTTGGAGACATCCTGAGCACTCACAATAATAACAACTGTACAGGGGAGGACAGAGATGTGAGCAAAATGAGTAGTAGATCTAAGTGGCATTAATGCAGAGACTGAGCTCATTATATAGGGGCCGGCAGAACTTGATACAACTTGTAAGAAGGACGCACAAATGAAGCGATGGGGACAAAGAGTTGACAATCCTGCTCTGAACAACAGAAAAAACGACTTACTCTATGATAAGGGTAGAAGGGGGTAGTGAGGTAGAACACGCTCGTGATCAAACATGCAGCATACTGTACGTTAGAATTACACAAAGGATGATGAAATCATAGGCTATGTAACATATATATATATATATATATATATATATAAATATATATATATATATATATATATATATATATATATATATATATATATATATAAAGATCAGCTGAAATCATCAATACTGTACATGATTTTCTATCGAGTGTGTATGTATCATTCTATCTGTCTGTTGTCTGATTCTTTGCCTGTCTTTTTATGTCTTTCTTCATGTAGCTGTATCTATATGTCTGTATCTATCTATGAATCTAAATGTTTTTCCACCTATCTATACTCTTTACCTACCTACTTGATTTTCTCAAACGATCTCTCTATCTGTCTATATAATTATTTATCTAGCTATCTACATCTTTTTTCTTTCTTTTTATCAATCTGTATCTGTTCATGTCTATCTATCGTTCTACCAAGTGTATCTACCCACTTTCTTATCTAAGTTATTTTCTTACTTAGCTCTCTCTGTCTCCCTGTCTATCTTTCCTTTCCCAGCTCTCTGCCAATTAATCTGTCTTTACTGTCGGCATGCCTGTCTCATCTACATGTCATGAAAATTTCGTCTTATTGCAGTAAGTTGGAAAAACATGCCTTTCCTGAAAAACTGTGTGGAACAATAATACGGTACCCCGCAGGGTACTAACGTGCAAAAATACCCAACTTCAACTCTCCAACCGAGCATGTCAGTCTTACTCTATTCTTAGTTTCTGTAGACGTTTGTTTCTCACTTTGAGAGATAAACAAAAATTATTTAAAAGGCTATTTCTGTCATCCTCCACTTAGGAAAAAAGTATCTCATAAGTTTAAAAAAAAGTTTTGCAAATAAGAAGAATAATGTAGAATAACACATCTTCGAAGTGAAGACTTAAAATTATGAAAAATTGCAGAAAATGTGAAGCCCGTAGTGCTTAGTGAGGATGTGACGTCTGGGATTATAAGAGTACTCATATTCAAGCAATTTACGAAATCGCACTTAGGGATTAGCAAACATAACTGCTCGTGACCTCGTGATATTTGCGATCGGTAAGCTGATAAAAAAAAAAAAAAACAAGATGTCGTTGTAGTGAAGAAGTAAAGATAAAGAACTAGAACAACACCAATACATTATTCAGTTCAAGCCCTATTTGCGTCAAGAAAAGTTCATTGAAGTAAATCATAACTCCCCATGATTTCTTGATATTGGTAAGTGATACAAAAATCCGTGTCCCATACCAATACATCACTTGTGATTGTGATGTCCTTCACTTTTACTATCATTAACTCATTCAGTATATGAAATGTCAGCTTATTCTTGCTATCTCCGGACAGTTTTATCGTCATTATGATACCGTTCAACGTGGAAGGGTCAGATATAGTCCTAAGTTACCCACGCCATAACAGCGGCCGTTCTTGAGTGGAATAAAATAGTGTGGGTATAGCAAAAATAGTGAAATTGACCTCATTGTTGTGAAGGTATTAAGCCGAGGAAAACCTACTAAAGGCAGACATTAAATATACACTAGGAATTGCAGTAAAATGACGTCTAGAAGTGTAAGAATATTTAAAGTAAATTCGACTTATCAAAACCCCATTCCCGCCGACAAAATAACACATAATTGTGCGCAAACGTAACACCCCACTCACTTTCGTGATAGTGAACTTGTTAACGAGTGTTTCGCCTGTCGTAGTTATGCAAATTGCTTTTACCTCTGGATAACAGCTCCTAATGTCTGTTTGTTCGCTATACAGTGTGTGTGTGTGTGTGTGTGTGTGTGTGTGTGTGTGTGTGTGTGTGTGTGTGTGTGTGTGTGTGTGTGTGCGTCATCAATGTGCAGTACAACCTTATCTCGTATGTTGCAATCCTGGCCTGTAATGCAATAATAAAAACCCTTACACTCGTACAGTGATAGTGATTACAGATAACTGAAATGTTTTCTTAACTAAATAATTACAATCACACGATGAAAGTCTGTTAACTGGGTAAGTGTACATTTGTGTAGTTCACGGCAAGATGAAATCAACACACATTAGTTAATTCATAATTCTCCCTCTTCATATAATCATCATTATCATTAAGCTAAATCACATTGGAAATATAGGATGAGGTAGATTCCCGAAGGAGCCTCTCTTGTACAGTGGTAAAGTGTGCTTTTTCGTACACTGAAGAACGAGGGTTCGCGCTCCTCCAGGGTAATAAACTTTGGGAGCGTTCTTCATGCCAGGTACTTCATTGACGGACACAGGGGGTGCTGTGGTTCAACCAGTGTCGCATACCGTAAAATATGTTTGCAGGCAGTCGGCTTGCGCGGGCCGATTACACTAGGTTCACAAACTACACACACATCCAAAGCCACTCCAACACAACAATTACACTTACAAGCACTTGTCACCCTACATACATTACAGTCTGTACCAGACAGAATAGGCCACTTGGAAGAGATACATTGGCTGTATCGTCCCCACTTCCGTCAGGATAGGTCGATCCTGCAGTGGACATCAAATGGCTGATGAGATGAGATGAGATTCCCGAAACAGTGAAAGCGGAACCATAAAAATAACAATTTCAAACAGTATTCTCTCTCTCTCTCTCTCTCTCTGTCTGTCTGTCTGTCTGTCTGTCTGTCTGTCTGTCTCTCTCTCTCTCTCTCTCTCTCTCTCTCTCTCTCTCTCTCTCTCTCTCTCTCTCTCTCAGTGTATACCCGCGTTTTCGTTCAGGGACTAAAATTCATGGAGTAATATCACGCGGTAAAACGGATACTTCGCAAAATGTATAAAATCCCAATTGAAACTCGTGCTTCTGTAATGTTCCGTGATATACTATGTGTGGATTTGTAAGGTACGTATTTCATCCTGATTTTACGTAGAGGGTATATTAAGAATACGATTATTAGGAGCACTTCTGAGTAGCTGAGTAAAATATTTAGATAATCTAAATATTCATACGTCATTTATACCGCCCGTGGAAATTAATAAAGTAGCCTACATATTTATTAGTGAACTGAAAGTACCTACACTATGTTAACTATTATATTTTTATTAGGATTTACGACTAGCCTTTATTACGAAAATATTTCTACTTCATTCATATTATCACCGGACCACCATACTCTACCAAAAAACTCCTCTGAATGGACAGTTTAAATATAGCCTTATCTCATCAGTATATTTAGTCTGTCCTTAGACTGACTTAGTAGTCTGGATATAACCAGAATAATTTACGAAGAGAGGCGGAACGGGTTCAGATTTGATTTGATCATATATCATGAACAGCATCTGTAACGAACAAATAGAGAGTTAGGTGGGAGAAATAAAAATACACAGAATGAACTTCGCTTTGCTTTCGGATTTAACGAACACTTTCAAATTGATTCGGTAACAAAAATATAATATTAAAGACGACCTGGCAGTTTTGGGGCTAATCCTCTCAGTTCGATCAAAATGGCTAATTCAATTTCGTCTATCTCTTCAGGCCCGAAAAGTTCCCCTGAACTAACTATAATCATCTGGAGGTAGGAACCATAAATTGTAAAGACTTTAATGGTACCATATCGAAGGCGTCAGTCATTATTCAATCGTGTCCAAGTAAACGAGACTCCCTCAGATCGTTGAACTTTGTAATTTTACTGCTTATGAAGGAAAATACGAGTATAATTTTTATAAAGCTTGTTTTAGTAACCACATTAACACGATATATATTTTGTGGTTTATTTTTTGCTATCAACAAGACGTATCATTCAGCATAGGAAAGCCACTGATGGTTAGGAAGACTAATGAAGCTTGTATCTAACTCTGCATGTAAGAAAAGTCTATCTGAAACTGCATTTATTGTTTGAGTAGGCAAATAAAAAAAAAAAAAATCTGAAAACATGGTTGACGGGGAAAAAAGGAAACTCTCAAAGCTCTTTATGTCAGCTGAAATTTATGCTGCTTACGAAAGAAAATACCACTATATAACACTCCACATCCTGTGTTATATATTTTTATTTTTGTTACCCCCTTGTGATTTTATTACTCCATATGAAATTTATTTAATGCAGTGGAGGGATGAATAACAATCACCCCGTCCCATTTACTGCCAAATAACCCTCTTAACCCCTTCAGTCCCGATGACGATATTATTATATCATATCTTAGGTTTTATTGATAACAGGACAGAGTTTTCAAACGGAAGGGTTAGATTAAAGACCTTTTTCTGTATAATTATTCCTATAGTAGCTTTCATTTATGTTAAGACTGACTTTTTGAACGGTAAGCGTTAGATAAAACCTCCATTAATTCCTCCAATACTATAATTATTTCTTATGATGAGAAAAAGCAGATGAAAGAAATATGGGTAAGTTATAAATACAAGTCACCGTATTGCTAGGCTTAAGCTGAAGAAAACTGTCTGGTGGTATACTTCTTTCACCTTAACCTGGCCCAGATTTAAGTCAATTTTTTTTTTTTTTTCAGCTCGTTTGTACAAAAAGGCATTACCTCGGTCTTACATTCTTTATCACAACACTCCTCCGTGACTAGCATAGTACAGTTTTTCAGTATTTATTTATTGCAAAAACGCAGGGGACAAGATGCAGAGAGGATAAATTTGTCAAGTTAGAACAAAAAGAGTATACATATAGCAAGATTATGATGCAGATGATGGAGAAGTAATCGTAGTGAGAGTTAAACCATTGAATCCCGTGATTTTTCTTTGTTTCTTTGTTCTTGGTACTTCCAGACGATTTTTCCAGCTCAAGGATGATTTTTTTTAGCTGGGTCTTTCATTCGTCCCTGTAATACGAGATGTTTCCTTTGTTGAATAGAGCTGAGTGAAGGAAAACTCTTTAATAGCACTCGTGTTAGTAAAAAACGTATCTAAAGCCAGCCACTTTGATGTGTGTGTGTTTGTGTCTGTTCTTATCTAATTGTTCTTACCTAACTGTATCTTTACAGAATGAGTCAAGCTCGTACTGTCTCGTGTATTACACCATTCCTATCATACATATCCCTAAATTTGTGAATAGTTTTGGCACACACTTCATTTAGTTGCGCATTCCGCTGATGAATTGCCCTAATTGAGAAACTGAATATCCTTAAGTCTTTATCATCTCTCTTTTTATGCATTTTTTTGCATGTCCTCTTGCTGATGCTTCCCCATAGGCTATATACTCATTTATGTGTATTTTCTCCTTCCCTGTGATCCATGTATATAGCATAATAATGTCATCTGTTTTCCTTCTCTCTTGAAATGTTGGTAGGTTTAATTTTTCTAGACTTCAAAGCTTAATTCCCTCAAGCTCGGTGCCCATTTTGTAGCTGCCCTTTGTACCTTTTCAATCTTATCTATATGTTTTTTGAGATGTGGATTCTAGACTACTGATGCATACTCCAGGGTTGGTCTAATGAATGGTGTGATTATCTTTCTCAGCAGTTCTTCATTATGTGAATACTACTCTCATATTAGCAAACAGTGTGTGCATAGTCCTTACTTTCTCGTTTATGTGTTCAGCCGGTGATAGTCTGTCATTGATAATCACCCCTAAATCCTTCTTTTTTTGATGTCTGTAGAGTTCAACTTCTCAGGTTATAATCCCAGTCTGGTCTTTTTTCACTTTTACCAGACTTTATTATTTGACGTTTGTCCACACTGAATTCTATTTGCCACCTGCTGCTCCATTTATTTAGCTTGTTTAATTGTTCTTGTAGCTCTGTGCAAGAGTCAATGTTTGTAATTTTCCTTTGTATTTCTGTATCCCCAGCAAACATATTTAGATAGCTTCCATTTGCAATGTTGCTGTCTATGGCATTTATTTATGCTAAAAACATAACTGATGCCAGCACATCACTATCATACATTTCACTACAATGACGTGCCCTTGGTCTTCGTTCTAGCTACCAACTGCGTGGCGGGGGAGGGGGAGAGGAGAGGGTAAGCGGGGTGATGGACACGGAGGTGGAGAGCGGCTAGGTAATTTTAGCACCTTTCGCTAATGAGAGAGGACAATATTAAAGCGTGTACTATTTAATTCAGGTGAGACGAATGATTGATTGAAGCGACGACACCTGTGGTTCTGATACACACACACACACACACACACACACACACACACACACACACACACACACACATACAGGGAGGGGACTGCCCCATTACTAAAACTAACCACGCAAGATGTATGCAATTTCCCAGTATATGAAGTACTATCATTTTCAAAACACCTGCGTCAATGCAAAATGGTCAGTCGATTCCACGTGTCATAATTCACATAGCAACCAGGTAGAAACATGAACCTTATTTTAATTATCTGCCACGTGTTTCAATAATGGGGTCAAAAGTTGGGAGTTTCCCACTCTTCATCGATTTCAACTTTAATGGTGTATTTAAACGATGGATTGAAACATTGATCACTGGCTTATTTTTCCATACATGTCTATCCATCGATCGATCCAGTCATCCATCCATCCATCTATTACTGTCTATATCTGTCTATATCTATCTATCTATCGCTAGACGCCTTAATCCTGTAAAGGGCGTCCACAGACACCTCGTCTTTATATGTCGGTCGTTTGTCCTCTGCATTTGGCTGCTGTCTCTCCACCGATGGGAATCAGGGTGTTGTAATGTGATAACAGTGAGGCCAGAACTAGGATATGGTAGTTTGGGAGCAGTTTAGAAAACAGGGTGTGGTGGTGATGAACATTTTCAGAATGGAAATTAAAAGTACATAGAAATGACAGAGAGAGAGAGAGAGAGAGAGAGAGAGAGAGAGAGAGAGAGAGAGAGAGAGAGAGAGAGAGAGAGAGACTTTCAGCGTATTCTTGAAGAAGGTGTATATAGAATTACAAAAGGTGATGCAGTGGTGGGTGGGAGGAAAATCCCGGTGCCTCTGCTGCCAGTCAGATCAGGTTAGGTCAGATTAGGTGGGGTAAGGTCACAGTCAGGATCTCTTATTGTGTCAGATCTTGGTTACCGGTACGTCTTCATTCTCACAGGCTCTCATCATCACTGCATATTTTATACTCTCTCTTTGCCTCCTCTACCATACCCCTCTCTTTTCATAGTTGTTCTACTCTCACATATTTTTCCCTTCTCCCTCATCTCCATTTGTTTACTGTCATCATCATCCCCCTAAATCTCTCCATTCTCTCACTTCCCTCCACCCCTTCTTCTTCGTCGTCATCCACATTACCGTCTTCGTCCGTAAATATCCTGTAACTACTTATTACCTCTTTGACTCATTTTCTGCAGACGAGTTCTTCTTTGTCTGCACACTTCGTCCTTCTTATTTTCGGGGTTCTCCGCACCATTCCCCCATGCATATGGCCTAATTTGGAGCAACGCTGTAAACGACACTGTTGAGGATAAAAAGAGAATGGTATACCAGTATTTAGTTACTTTTCTTTTGAGTCATTGATGATGAAGTTGTGAACGACCTCCTCAGGGATGAGATGTTCTCGTCAGTGATATTGGTACAGAGTCACCACTTACTTTGTCGTTCGTTCTTTCGTTTTTGAAGGGTCCAACATGCTTCCATGCGTCGGCTTGGTCATCTAATGGCAGCTGTCCATGCTGCTTGATGTCTTGCAGCTTCCCTTTTCAGTCTCTTATCATTGAGGTCACAATCAGTTAAAACTTGTTACTCACCTAACTTTTTCTTTTAATAAAACATGTCTTTATTTTCTATGATGCATCTCTCACTATTACTGAGTAGTGGTGATGATGATCATCGTGATTTTCATGTTAACTTAGTTTTTCACATTTACACAGGTTGATTTATAACAATATGCATCTGTCTTAATGGTCTCCTAATTCCTATCTTCCCCTTCTTTCTATCATCCCTCATTCCTACAAAATGTCCTTTCTGTTTTCCCATCATCCTACCTTCCCACATTCCTTCCTGCCTTCTTTCTAACCTTTCTATCCTCCCTTCATGCCTTGCTACCTCACATCCTTCCTCACTTCCCTCATAATTATGTACCTTCCCTTCTGCCCACCTTCAGACTTTTCTCCCATCCCTCCACCTTCCTTCCTGCTTCCTCCACACTTTTCTCCCATCCCTCCACTTTCCCTCTTTCATGCCTTCACTCTTTCCGACCTTCCCCGGCGGTAAAAAAGAACTAACTGCCAAAAAAGACGTCCTCCTAGTAAAGGTATTCGTGTGAATGGACAAAAAAGTAAACCAGGATTAAATGTAAAAAGCACATTTATACTTTTTTAAACCTTTATTGAAATGCACGCTTGAAATGTTTATTGATTACTGATTACAGAATCAACCTAATAATTGAAAGAACCCCTTCAGCACAATGGATTTTAAAAATTGAACTTTAGCAATGCTGTTCTCAGATAATTTGAAAAAAAAAAAAAAAAAGCAAACAGGAACAGTGGTGACTGTGAAACCATCTCTCATCTGGGAAAGAACACTTTTTTAGGCTTTGTTCAGATGTGGTAGTTGGTAGACAGTAGGATGGTAAGTTGTTCGTGTGAGGATTGGTGGGATTGTGGCGGTATCCCAGACTTTGTATCTGTCTATCTATTTATCTATTTGTTAGTGCTAGCAAAGATTAGAAATGTGTTTGTGTGTCTTGGCAGGGTGTTGGATATGCAGGCTTTCCTCTGGCTAAGTTCTCCCCTCCTCCTGTATTCTCATGGGTGTGTGAAAGTTTTATCAGTTTCCTAATTACTGAGTCCTTTTTGTAACATCTGTGACTGTCAGATGTGATCTTCCTGTATCGCTAAGGGCAGAGTTCAGTCAAGTACTTCTCACTCCTTCATAGGTGAGTGAAAGACAACTCAGGTAATTCAAAGTTAACTGCTTATCCAATCAGAAGGTTTTTTTGAAGTCTTCCACAGGCTCAGTTGTAAATTGCAATTAGTTTAATAGGCTCTACAGGCATTACAAATTTTGCTAAATGTTCCATTACAGGTGGTTCGAATTTTGCTAAAGGTTCATTACAGGTGGTTCAAACCATTCCATAGGCTCTATTACAGGTGGTTCAAACTATTCCATAGATTATATTACTGGTGGTTCAAACTATGCCATAGGCTCCATTATAGGTGGTGCAAACTTTGCCTTAGGCTCCATTACAGGTCGATCAAACTTTGCCCTAGGCTCCATTAGAGGTGGTTGACGATAGGGGGAACAGAGTCTGCTTTGCGTTGGTCTTGTGTGTCGATCACTCGTACCACCCCATCAATAGGCTCGGTTTCCTCAGCGATAGTCTCCACAGCATCATAGTATTCAGCAGCTGGTTCTTCAAAGTCATCACTGGAGATTTCGTAGTTTGTCTTTTCCACTTCAGGTCCTGGATGTTCTCGGCGGTCGGCAAACAAAAATGGCTGGGCTGCAGAGCAAGAGCAGAAGGATTGGGATTAGTACAGCTGCAAACGCTGGCTAAGAGAATGAGAGGAAAAGTGGATGGAGGGAATGTATGAAGAGTTGTCAACAGTTGGAGGGAGGAAATGTGTGGAGAGTTTGTAAAAGTTGGAGGGAATAGATAATTGAAGATTCTGTAATAAGAGGGAGTAGGGAGTTTGTCAGAGTTGAGGAGAGTATGAATGTGGAGAGTTGTCAAAAGTTGCAGGGAGTAAGAATGTGGAGAGTTTGTTACCAAATGAGATTTAGAGGAATTAACCCCTTCAGTGGAATAATGTATTTACTCTTCCGCCTCCAGGCAGTTATATTCATCGTGGTATAGATTTTTCCGACTGGATAGTGTGGTTTTATTTTTTGATTTATTCATTTCCACACAGGAAAACATATATATTTTTGACTGGCTGATCATTTTTTTAGTTACTTCTTTCTTCATTTCCTGACAATATATCATAGGATATATTTTTTGAACTTGATTTTTTCTTTTTTTTTTTTCATGTCCAAACCGTCATTTTCATCATAGGATATATTTTTTTTACTGGATTTTTTTTTTTTTTATATATTTCCAAACCGTCATGTGCATCATAGGATACGTTTCTTTAACTTGATTTATTTTTTCATTTACAGATCGTCATATTCATCCTAGGATCTATTTTTGGAACTGGAGTGGTTAGTTACAGCCAACCCCATCAGTACGGGAGGTTTTTCCTGAGGTAACCCCTTCAATATGGTGAGTTTTTTTAGTTGATTCATTATACCTTTAGATGATTTAATTTAGTTTAGGAGATTTCTGGTATTTAAGAGGTTACTGAAGGCTGTAATTAACCTCTCCGGTTTGAAATGTCCGAGCAAGACTAGAATCTGTTAGTACGTCATTGGGTGGAAGGGGTAAACTGAAATCTATAGGTGGAAGAGGAGAAAATGTGTCAGTGGAATGAAGTGGAATAATGTATTTACTTTTCCACCTCCAGGCAGTTATATTCATCGTAGTATAGATTTTTCAGACTGGATAGTGTGGTTTTATTTTTTGATTTATTCATTTCCACACAGGAAAACATATATATTTTTGACTGGCTGATCATTTTTTTAGTTACTTATTTCTTCATTTCCTGACAATTCATCCTTAAATAGATCGTTTAGTTGCTTAGTAGGGAACACAACCTACACGTCATTACGATCCAGGTGAGTCCTGGGAGTAAGACATATATATCCGGACAAATTATGTAGTGTTGTAGGCCTATTTTTGTCTTGTTTAGTGCAAGTGATTAGCCAGTTAAATATTTACGACACTACCGGGGGTATATTCTAAATTTTTCTCATTTTTTCCCCCACAAAGTGGTCCTTCGAACCGGATTGTTAACATTCCAACATGGCGACTGCTCTGGAATTAAATTATTATCGGGTGGCTTATATAGGCCAGTCTCTGGTCACCTGTGATACCTTGATGTCTGTGCCTTCACCATGGCCCTTGGTGACCATGGAGATGATCAGAGTAGGGGGTGCCAGAGCAGACAAGTTTTTGAGTACGAGGAATTTGCAGAAGTACTTAGACCACTTTGTGGGGGGAAAATTAGAAAAAATTAGAATACACCCCCGGTAGTGTCGTAAATATTTAACTGGCTAATCACTTGCACTAAACAAGACAAAAATAGGCCTACAACACTACATAATTTGTCCGGATATACATGTCTTACTCCCAGGACTCACCTGGATCGTAATGACGTGTAGGTTGTGTTCCCTACTAAGCAACTAAACGATCTATTTAAGGATCCTCAAATAAAAGCTGGAAACCCTGGTGAAATATTATTCGCCCAGTCTTTCGCCATAAGGGTCATTTAGTTAGCCTACTTAACTTAAGAGTAGCAATGGAGAGGCTTGTAGGTTGTTGCCATATGGTCGGAGTTGTTGAAGATGTTGCTTTTTTTTTTTTTTTTTTTTTTTTATGTGTCCGACTCTGGGCATAGGCTTCACAGCCTGCTATCAAGGCCCAGCAGTCCTCCTACATACCATACACCTCTACATGTCGCTAGTGCTTGTCGGATTACTGGAGGTTACGGCCTGGACCAAATACGTACTTTTTACGTAAGCATTACTATTTACACTATTTATAAATTAAAGTGAATTGATAGTGTTCATTCCCATCTAGGAGGAAGCACTGTCGTAAATTAATTAATCAGTCCAGTCTGTCCCAACCGAATTCTCTCTCAATACCACGAGAGTGGTTAGACTGCTTCCAAGCGTAACTAAGGCATGACTGGGACTGCCTCTGACTCCACTCGAGATCATCTGAGACTAATGTCATAAAAGGCTTTGTGGTTCCTCTGTGGTTGAGTTATATATATATTAGACTTGTAGACGAGCGGTTTTTATATCTTGGAGTAGCTTCCCATTTGTCATGTAGTGACAGGAGAGGTAAAGAATAGTATGGGACTATTTTTATTTGTCTTGGAAATATTAACAAGTCTCTCACACAGAGCGGAGTATAGAGTCCCGCTAGCTATCTCTCTGTCTCGCTCTGGCTCCCCCCCCCTCTCTCTCTCTCTCTCAAGTTGCTAAGCCCTTTCTTTTTCTGACCTGCCTGTTCTAAGGTTTGTCTCCTGAGCTCTCTTTCCTAAATTCTGGTGTAGCAGGGGTGTGTCACGTGTGTTCCTTGTGAGTGGAAAGTTCTAGCAGCCTGTGTGTGAGTATGTGTGTATGTGTGTGTATGGTCACTAGGTCTTTGTTCACGGTTGGACTGCTGACAACTAACTGCATCATCTTCTTACTGGCTACTTCGTAATCTGTCGTCAGCTTTTCCTCAGTGTAACTTGCAAGCTCATTTCCTTTTCCCAGGCTCGCATAGGGCTGTCTATCTATCTATTTATCTATCTATCTATTATGATTTGTAATTATAATACACTGGATTTTTTTATATATATTTCCAAACCGTCATGTGCATCATAGGATACGTTTCTTTAACTTGATTTATTTTTTCATTTACAGATCGTCATATTCATCCTAGGATCTATTTTTGGAACTGGAGTGGTTAGTTACAGCCAACCCCATCAGTACGGGAGGTTTTTCCTGAGGTAACCCCTTCAATATGGTGAGTTTTTTTAGTTGATTCATTATACCTTTAGATGATTTAATTTAGTTTAGGAGATTTCTGGTATTTAAGAGGTTACTGAAGGCTGTAATTAACCTCTCCGGTTTGAAATGTCCGAGCAAGAATAGAATCAGTTAGTACGTCATTGGGTGGAAGGGGTAAACTGAAATCTATAGGTGGAAGAGGAGAAAATGTGTCAGTGGAATGAAGTGGTTGAATATAGGGAAAGTTTGTCACTGGAAAAAAGAGAGTAAATATATGTGAGGAAAGTTATGAGTGAAAAGTTAAATTCATGAATTCCGTGGGAAGATAGATAGATTGACTGGGTGAAAAATAAAAGGATTCAATGGGTCAGGCATTAGATGGATTAATTAGTGGCAAGCTAGATGGATAGAATAGGTGGAAAGTAAGAAGGTTTACTTAGGTGAGAAGTTGGAAAGATTACTTAGGTGGGAAGTTGTCAAAGAGTTTAAGGGATTGATTAGGAGGGGGTTAGGGATTTAATGAAGAAAGTTAGAATTAGATATGTTCAAATTTAGAGGAACATATTATAATATGGAAAATATGTTACGCACTAAATAATTTACTGAAAGAACTATACTTGTTTTACTTTAACTTAGCCTAAAACTGTCATTAATCCACCTTGAATGCTAAGCTGCAACAAGAGATTAACACCGGAATATGATGCTAGTCACAAAGAAGTGCTGTGGAAAGAATGTAAAGATATAGCATTGTGTTTTTCTTCCACTGAGCTACGTGAAACAATTTAAGTAGGACGTAACCGAATTGAGGCCGATATACACCGCCGTGTTTAGTGTTTCATCAGGCTATGGAAGGTCCGTGGAGACGTGGCAGCGGATAAAAGAGGCGGGATGATGATGGTGGTGGTGATGGTGGTGATAGTAGTGATGATGGTGGTAGTGGTGGTGGTGGTGATAGTAGTGTTGATGGTGGTAATGGTTGTGGTGGTGATAGCAGTGATGATGGTGGTAATGATGGTGGTGGTGATAGCAATGATGATGGTGGTAATGATGGTGGTGGTGATAGTAGTGATGACGGTGGTAGTGATGGTGGTGATAGTAGTGATGATGGTGGTAGTGGTGATGGTGGTGATAGTAGTGTTGATGGTGGTAATGGTTGTGGTGGTGATAGCAGTGATGATGGTGGTAATGATGGTGGTGGTGATAGCAATGATGATGGTGGTAATGATGGTGGTGGTGATAGTAGTGATGATAGTGGTAGTGATGGTGGTGGTGATAGTAATGATGATGGTGGTAATGATGGTGGTGGTGATAGTACTTATCATTGTGGTAGTGATGATGGTGGTAGTGGTAGTGTTGGCGATAGTAGTGATGATGGTGGTAGTGATGGTGGTGGTGATAGTAGTGGTGATGGTGGTATTGGTGATAGCAGTGATGACGGTGGTGGTGATGGTGGTGGTGATAGTAGTGATGATGATGGCAGTGATGTTGGTTGTGATAGTATTGATGATGATGATGATAATAATATTTTAGAGCCTTGCCTGGGACTAGCATGAGAGGCAGTAGGAGCAGCGTTGCCTTGAGGGCCATAGTGGTGTTGGTGGGGGTGAGGTTGGGTCCGTCTATGTCACACACGCCTGTCCCACTCTCTGATCAGCTTTGGTTACGTACTCCCCATTTTATACTTCCCTCATCCCTTCAACCCTCCCTCCCCCCGTCTCTGGCTAAGGTTACGTAACCCTTTCACGGTTAAATTTTTACTTGTTGTACCCCCTGGCGGTTTTATTCACTCCATATGAATTTAATTTATTGCAGTGGAAAGATGAATGACAGTCAACCCTCCAATCTACTACCAGATATCTTTCCTAACCCTCTTCAGCCCTAAGGCGTAATTCATGTATCTTAGGTTTTATTGATATTACGACAAACTTTTCAAAGGAAGAAAAAACGTATAACTTTTTCTATATCATCATTGCTGTCTTTAGAAGGTTTTATTTTTGTAGGACCCGCTTTTGGGACTAGAAGAGTTAGAAAAAGTCACCATTAATTCATCCACTACCATCATCCTTTCCCAGGATATGTGAATGCAGGTGTAGGAAGTAAGAGCAAATTATGAATACACCTCACCGTATTGATTGGTCCAAGATAAAGAAAACTGTGTGGCGGTATAGTTGTTTCACTTTAACTAGGCCCAGATGTTCATCCCTTATTTCTGTTTGTTTCTCGTAGCTCAGAAAATGACAGTACCACGGCTCTACATCCTTTTTCATAATATTGCTTCGTGACTAGCATAATATTTCAGTATTTATCTATTGCAAGAACCCAGGATTCAAGATGGGCAGAGCGTAGTTTTGAGTCAAATTAGAGTGAAAAGAGTATAGGACGATGAAGATATTGAAGTAATCGTAGTGAGAGTTGAATAGCTGAATTCTGTGACTTTTTTTATTGTTTTTTCGGACCTCCAGAGGACATATATTTTTTCAACATAAAGGTTAAATTTTCAGCTGCACCTGTCATTAATCCCTTCAGTAACTCTTAGCTGAAGAAACTAGTATCAAAGTGGGAATAATAATGCAAAAAAAGAAAAGAAAGAAAGACGTAATCATCATCATCATCATCATCGTCGTCATCATCATCATCACTGTGTGTGTGTGTGTGTGTGTGTGTGTGTGTGTGTGTATTCTTGTCTAATTGTTCTTACCTAATTGTATCTTTACAGGAATGAGTCAAGTTCGTGTGGTCCCGTGTTTTCAGCCATTTTTATCATACATATGTTTAATTTTATGAATAGTATCGACACACACTATTTCATTCGGTTGTGCATTGCACTAATCAATTGCCCTATTTGGGAAACTGAATATTCTTACGTCTGTATCAACTCTCTTTTTGTACAGTTTTTTGCAGTGTCCTCAGTGATGTTTCTCCATAGTTTATATGGTCATTTATGTTTATTTTCTCTTTTCTTGTGATGCAATTATATAACTTAATCATGTCACCTCTTTTCCTTCTTTCTTATAATGTTGGTAGGTTTTATTTTTTTATTCTTTCTTCATTGCTTAGATCCCATAAGCTTGGAAACCTATCTTGTAGCTGCTTTGTGCCTCTTCAGTCTTATCTGTGAGTTTATTAATTGGTGGATTCCATACAACTGATGCATACTGCAGAGTCTGTCTAATAAATGAGGTGATTATTTTTCTCAGTATGTCTTCATTTATATATGTGAATGCCACTTTCATATTAGCAAGCAGTGTGTACATATTCCTTACTTTCTTGTTACTGTGTTCAGCCGATGATAGTCAGTTATTGATAATCATCCCTACATCCTTCTCCTTTTCTGATGTGTGTAGAGTTCAATCTCCTAGTTTATAATCCCAGTCTGGTCATTTTTAACTTTTACCCAACTTTATTACATGAGATTTCTCCACACTGAATTCCATTTGCCATCTACTACTCAATTCATATAGCTTATTTAATTCTTCTTGTAGCTCTGTGTTTGTAATTTTCTTTTGTATTTTTGCGTCCTCAGCAAACATATTTAGATAGTATCCATTTCCATTGTTGCTGTCTATGTCATTGATATATATATATATATATATATATATATATATATATATATATATATATATATATATATATATATATATATATATATATACTGTTACGGAACAGAGAAAGATAATGTACACTTTAAGTGAGAATACTAAAAATCACTCCTGTCCCGTAAAGTTCCAGGTTCAAAAGAAAAGAGTTAGGTAAAATTACAAGTTAAAGTTTAATGCTCAAACTAACAACAAAACATTCAGGACTCCTAAGGATAATGTAATGGCAAAAAACAGGTTAAATATATGGTTAACTGCAATAGCCTCTATTAACACGAAATTAGCAAGAGTAAATTTATCTAAGTCAGCCCTGATAAAATGAAATACCAGATAATACTCAGTGAATGCAAGATATATTATTACAGATACAAAATATTATTAATGATGGCTGACAATAAGAACTTTACATGAATTACAAAAACCTCACCAGGCCCAAGAATTAACATCCTACGTTACACAGTACAAGAAAAAATGCAATAACAGTTATACTCAAATTACACAACTGCTAGATGGTTGGAGACTTCCTGAGCACTCACAATAATAACAACTGTACAGGGGAGGACAGAGATGTGAGCAAAATGAGGAGTAGATCTAAGTGGCAATTAATGCAGAGACTGAGCTCATTATATAGGGGCCGGCAGAGCTTGATACAACTTGTAAGAAGGAAGCGCAAATGAAGCCATGGGGACAAAGAGTTGACAATCCTGCTCTGAACAACAGAAAAAACGACTTACTCTATGATAAGGGTAGAAGGGGGGAGTGAGGTAGAACACGCTCGTGATCAAACATGCAGCATACTGTACGTTAGAATTACACAAAGGATGATGAAATCATAGGCTATGTAACACCTCCCCACAAAGAAAAAGAAATTTACAAAGGAAATTTCTTATTACTCTAAAACAATCTGTCTAAAGTCTAGATAAGCAATGTGCAATAACATTTTCTTTCCCCTTGACATGTTGTATGTCTAATGAATACTCCTGAAGAAGTAGACTCCATCTTGTCAATCTCTGATTTTTATCTTTAAACTTACTAAGGAATTTCAGTGGGTTATGATGTGTATAAATGACTATGGGGTCAAAACCAGAACACAAATAAAATGAAAAATGCTGTAAACCCAAAATCAAGGCCAAAAGCTCTTTCTCAATAGCTGAGTAGTTCTTTTGAGGTGGAGTGAACTTCTTACTGTAATAAGATACAGGGTGTTCAATACCCTGATCATCCTCTTGCAGCAAAACAGCCCCAGCTCCTGTATCACTTGCATCAACAGCCATCTTAAAAGGCTTAGCAAAATTTGGAGTAGCGAGCACTGGCTGACTTAATAGGATAGCTTTAAGTTTGTTGAAAGAGGATTCACAGTTATCGGTCCAGACAAATTTAACTCCCTTTTTCAGTAGGTCTGTAAGTGGTGATACAAGAATTGAAAAGTTAAGAACAAATCTCCGGTAATAACCTACCATTCCCAAAAATCTCTGTAACTCTTTCCTACTTTTAGGTCTGGGAAGATCACTTATAACCTGAACCTTAGCTCCTGGTGGTGCAACATGTCCATCACCAATTACGTACCCAAGGTACTGAACTTTAGCTTGACCAAACTCACACTTTGATAAATTAGCTACAAGATCAGCTTGAACCAAACGCTCAAGAAATTTACTGACATGGCATAGGTGATCTTTCCAGTTGTCACTGAAGATTAATACATCATCTATATAAACAACACACCCTGCCAAACCCTCTGTTACAACATTCATGAGCTTCTGAAATGTGGCTGGTGCATTCTTCATACCATATGGCATTACAGAACATGCAAAAGTCTTTCCTAGTGTTAGAAAACATGAGATCTCCCTAGCACGTTCAGTCATAGGTACTTGCCAGTATCCCTTTAACAAATCAAACTTACTTATGTACCTAGCCTTTCCGATCTTTTCTATGCAATCTTCCACACGAGGGAGAGGGTAAGTGTCTGTTTTGGTTATCTGATTAACACGTCTGTAGTCGATGCAAAGCCGCTGTGACCCACCTGGCTTAGGGACTAGAGTGACAGGAGAACTCCACTCGCTCTGACAGGGCTCAATCATCTTGTGGTCCAACAGGTAGCCAAGCTCCTCTGGATGAGAGGAACTTTCAATGGGTTCACACGGTATGGAGGCAGTTTAATTGGCTTTGTGTCTCCAACATCGACATCATGCATCAACACAGTAGTTCTTCCTGGAGTGGCATGGAACACTTGCGGGTACTCCTGCAGTAATGCCGAAAACTCCTGCCTTTCCTCGGGAGCTAGATGAGAAAGTTTAGTCTGGAGATCATTCATGTTATCAGGATTCTTCCCCAAACTATCACTCAGGCTCATACTGCATGGGAGAGCTTCACTTGCAAGCTCGGGTGGAACAGCTACAGCGCAGACTGGGTTATTTTCGTCCCGCCTGTGATACAACTTTAGCATGTTGATGTGACAAAGTTGCTTGTTCTTTCTACGATCTGGTGTGGCGATGACATAGTTGACATCACCGAGTTTCTTCTCCACGAAATAAGGACCACTAAACTTGGCTTGAAGAGGTTGCCCATGCACTGGTAGCAGAATCAAAACCTGATCTCCTGGCTGAAAGTGGCGTAACCTAGACTTCTTATCATACCAAGTCTTCATCTTCTCCTGAGCAGATCCTAAATTCTCTCTCGCCAACTGTAAAGCAGTGGACAGCCGTTCTTTGAACTTCATCACATACTCCAGCAGGTTGACGTCATCTTCCTCCGACAGCCAGCATTCCTTGAGTAGCTTAAGGGGTCCTCTTACATCATGGCCAAACAGTAGTTCAAAAGGTGAGAAGCCCAGTGATTCATTTGGAGATTCTCTTGCGGCAAATACAACAAATGGAAGAACTTTATCCCAGTCTTTCTGATGTTCCAAACAGTATTTCTTGAGCATCGATTTGAGTGTTTGATGATATCTCTCCAACGCTCCTTGAGTCTGGGGATGGTAAGCTGAAGACGTGATCTGGGTGATGCCCAACTCTTTCAGAAACTGCCTGAAAATATTTGACATGAAATTACTTCCCCGGTCTGACTGTACCTCCTTGGGCAGACCAAACTTTGTGAAGAACCCCAGCATTTCCTTAACCACGTTCTTTGCTGAGATATTTCTAAGTGGAATGGCTTCAGGATAACGAGTAACCATATCAATCAGGGTCAACACATAAGAAAATGCTGAAGAAGTCTTAGGAAGAGGGCCCACAATATCCACCAACACACGGGTGAAAGGCGCATCAAAAGGAGGAATGGGAACTAGAGGTGCAACCTTTTCGGTCTGATTACACTTCCCCACAACTTGACAGGTATGACAAGACTTACAATACCAGGAAACATCCCTGAAGATACCTGGCCAGTAGAAGTGTTTCAAAATGCGTGCCACAGTCTTCCTCACTCCAAGGTGTCCTGCCAAACTGGAATCATGAGCCACTCTAATGATATCCTGCCTACAAACACGAGGGATGACAACTTGATGTACAACCTCCCATTCACAGTCAGCTAATGCTGTTGGGGGTCTCCACTTCCTCATAAGTACTCCTGACTTTATATAATAACAAGTAGAAGCACCAGCTGACTCTTCTTCACTGCAAGCAGAGTTAGCTAAACCTTTCAACTCAGGGTCAGCAACCTGCAACTCAACCAACTCTTGACGAGACAAATTATCAACACTACGGGGTACTGCCTCATCTGGTGAGTGGTCCAAATTAGCAAGAAAAGTGTCAGCTAGGATAACATCATCATCATCATTATCCTCTAAGTCACCAGTAACTTTAGACTTAGCCCTAGTGACAGCACATGCAGGGAACACATCAGGGACATCACAATCCTGGGCCGCAGCCACTGGCTCACTAGACAACTGAGGAGCTGGACACACTTGACTTCCACCAATATCATTTCCAAGTAAGAAAGTTACACCTGACATTGGGAGTGTCTCAACCAACCCAACCATAACGGAACCATTAACAAAACCAGACTCTAAATTCACTCTGCACAGAGGGACAGAGAAGTAATTATTCCCTACACCTTGTAAGATTACAGTTTCATCAGAGGAATTAACATTGGAGCCTAGAACACTGGTCAACATAAGGGATTGGCAGGCACCTGTATCACGATATATTTTAACTGATTTCCTGTCATTACTGTCCAGAGGACTGACAAAACCATCAGACTGGAAATTAGCACATGAACTCTTGAGAGTGTCACCCACGTTACTGCTCAAAAGAGGAGCTCCATCATGAGAAGTAAAGTTACCCCTCAAAGCAGGTTCAGTTAACTCGGTTAAAGAATTCTGGGAACTCTCAAGGGTGGACACTAGACCAATTGACTGAATATTTAAAGACTCCTTTTTGTTCACATCACGCTGTCTCCTGAAATATCTCTCCATAGTATGACCAAGCTTACTACAATAAGTACATTTACTTTTCTGAAATCTAGAGGTGAAGCTGGTATTTACTTCCTGAAAAACATCATCTTTATTCTCTTTCCTGTTACCTGTACTCTGAGTAGAGGCAACGTACTTACTCTCAGCTTTCCTTTTTTCTTTAGAATATCTCTTGTGAGTGAGAACATATTCATCAGCTAAAACTGCAGCATCAGACAAATTATCTATTCTTTTCTCATCAAGATATAGGTTTACATCTTTATTTATACACCTTTTGAAGTCCTCCAGCAAAATCATCTGCTTAAATTTGTCAAAATCAGAATTCACATTCTTAGAATTTAACCACTGCTCTAACAGATCTTCTTTGATTTTTGCATACTCAACATGGGATTGCTTATCTTGTTTATAAGTTATCCTAAATTTTACTCTATAGGCTTCAGGAACAAGCTCATAGGCCTTAAGAATCAAGCTCTTAACTACATCATAATTATCACATTGATCCTGAGGCAAAGATGCATAAGTTACTTAAGCTTTACCGGTGAGAACACTCTGAAGGAGTACTGGCCAATACTTTTTGGGCCAATTAAAACCTGTAGCTACCCTCTTAAACAACTGAAAATACTTTGTTAAATCAGATTCATTAAAAGGAGGGACAAGTTTAACATTTTTAGCCACATCAAAATCATCAGAGCTAGATGATCCAGTTCCACCTTGTTTCATGCGATACTCATGGTCTGCCTGAATCCTAGCAAGTCCAATTTGTGCCTGAGCTTGTATCTGTGCCTCCTGAATATGAGCCTGAGACTCCGCCTCCTTAGCCTGAGACTCAGCCTCCTTAGCAGGTGCTTGAAATTCAGCCTCCTTAACACGAGCCTTCTGCAGAGCTAGCTGTAACTTAGCTATTTCAATCTGCGTTTGCTCATTTGGAGGAGTTACATTAAACAAGCTTTTATTAATCATGCCAACAATTTGATCTTTAGAATGATGAGAGTGAACTGCTATTCCCAATTGTTGAGCAACAAGCTTAAGTTCATTCTTTGTTCTGTTTTCTACATCACACACTGTTTACACATTTGACAAAAAATCTTTGGCTTCATCAAGCGTAGTAATAGCAGACATCATGAATAAATCACAGTCACAAAATATCAAGCAATATCCTTATGATAATATCCTGAATATCCTGGCGAGGTCGCCAAATTTATGTTACGGAACAGAGAAAGATAATGTACACTTTAAGTGAGAATACTAAAAATCACTACTGTCCCGTAAAGTTCCAGGTTCAAAAGAAAAGAGTTAGGTAAAATTAGAAGTTAAAGTTTAATGCTCAAACTAACAACAAAACATTCAGGACTCCTAAGGATAATGTAATGGCAAAAAACAGGTTAATTATATGGTTAACTGCAATAGCCTCTATTAACACGAAATTAGCAAGAGTAAATTTATCTAAGTCAGCCCTGATAAAATGAAATACCAGATAATACTCAGTGAATGCAAGATATATTATTACAGATACAAAATATTATTAATGATGGCTGACAATAAGAACCTTACATGAATTACAAAAACCTCACTAGGCCCAAGAATTAACACCCTACGTTACACAGTACAAGAAAAAATGCAATAACAGTTATACTCAAATTACACAGCTGCTAGATGGTTGGAGACTTCCTGAGCACTCACAGTAATAACAACTGTACAGGGGAGGACAGAGATGTGAGCAAAATGAGGAGTAGATCTAAGTGGCAATTAATGGAGAGACTGAGCTCATTATATAGGGGCCGGCAGAGCTTGATACAACTTGTAAGAAGGACGCGGAAATGAAGGCATGGGGACAAAGAGTTGACAATCCTGCTCTGAACAACAGAAAAAACGACTTACTCTATGATAAGGGTAGAAGGGGGGAGTGAGGTAGAACACGCTCGTGATCAAACATGCAGCATACTGTACGTTAGAATTACACAAAGGATGATGAAATCATAGGCTATGTAACAATATATATATATATATATATATATATATATATATATATATATACATATATATATATATATATATATATATATATATATATATATAAAGATCAGCTGAAAACATCAATACTGTACATGATTATCTACCGAGTGCGTATGTATCATTCTATCTGTCTGTTGTCTGATTCTTTGCCTGTCTTTTTATGTCTTTCTTCATGTAGCTGTATCTATATGTCTGTATCTATCTACCAATCTACTGTAAATGTTTTTCCACCTATCTATACTCTTTACCTACCTACTTGATTATCTCAAACGATCTCTCTATCTGTCTATATACCTATTTATCTAGCTATCTACATCTTTTTTCTTTCTTTTTATCAATCTGTATCTGTTCATGTCTATCTGTCGTTCTACCAAGTGTATCTACCCACTTTCTTATCTAAGTTATTTTCCTATTTATCTCTCTCTGTCTCCCTGTCTATCTTTCCTTTCCCAGCTCTCTGCCAATTAATCTGTCTTTACTGTCGGCATGCCTGTGTCATCTGCATGTCATGAAAATTTCGTCTTATTGCAGTAAGTTGGAAAAACGTGCCTTTCCTGAAAATTACGGTACCTCGCAGGGTACTAACGTGGAAAAATACCCAATTTCAACCCTCCAACCGAACACGTCAGTCTTATTTTATTCTTAGTTTCTCTAGACATATGTTTCTCACTTTGAGAGATAAACAAAAATTATTTAAAAGGCTATTTCTGTCATCCTCCATTTAGAAAAAAAGTATCTCATAAGCTTAAAAAAAAAGTTTTGCAAATATGAAGAATAATGTAGAATAACACATCTTCGAAGTGAAGGCTTAAAATTATGAAAAATTGCAGAAAATGTGAAGCCCGTAGTGCTTAGTGAGGATGTGACGTCTGGGATTATAAGAGTACTCATATTCAAGCAATTTACGAAATCGCACTTACGGATTAGCAAACATAACTGCTCGTGAACTCGTGATATTTGCGATCGGTAAGCTGATAAAAAAAAAAAAAAACAAGATGTCGTTGTAGTGAAGAAGTAAAGGTAAAGAACTAGAACAACACCAATACATCATTCAATGCAAGCCCTATTTGCGTCAAGAAGAGTTCATTGAAGTAAAATATAACTCCTCATGACTTCTTGATATTGGTAAGTGATACAAAAATCCGTGTCCCATACCAATACATCACTTGTGATTGTGATGTCCTTCACTTTTACTATCATTAACTCATTCAGTATATGAAATGTCAGCTTATTCTTGCTATCTCCGGACAGTTTTATCGTCATTATGATACCGTTCAACGTGGAAGGGTCAGATATAGTCCTAAGTTACCCACGCCATAACAGCGGCCGTTCTTGAGTGGAATAAAATAGTGTGGGTATAGCAAAAATAGTGAAACTGACCTCATTGTTGTGAAGGTATTAAGACGAGAAAAACCTACTAAAGGCAGACATTAAATATACACTAGGAATTGCAGTAAAATGACGTCTAGAAGTGTAAGAATATTTAGAGTAAATTCGACTTATCAAAACCCCATTCCCGCCGACAAAATAACACATAATTGTGCGCAAACGTAACACCCCACTCACTTTCGTGATAGTGAACTTGTTAACGAGTGTTTCACCTGTCGTAGTTATGCAAATTGCTTTTACCTCTGGATAACAGCTCCTAATGTCTGTTTGTTCGCTATACAGTGTGTGTGTGTGTGTGTGTGTGTGTGTGTGTGTGTGTATGTGTGTGTGTGTGTGTGTGTGTCATCTCGTATGTTGCAATCCTGGCCTGTAATTCAATAATAAATACCCTTTCACTGGTACAGTGATAATGATTACAGATAACTGAAATGTTTTCTTAACTAAATAATTACAATCACACGATGAAAGTCTGTTAACTGGGTAAGTGTACTGTACATTTGTGTAGTTCACGGCAAGATGAAATCAACACACATTAGTTAATTCATAATTCTCCCTCTTCATATAATCATCATTATCATTAAGCTAAATCACATTGGAAATATAGGATGAGGTAGATTCCCGAAGAAGCCTTTGTGGTACAGTGGTAAAGTGTGCTTTTTCGTACACTGAAGAACGAGGGTTCGCGCTCCGCCAGGGTAATAAACTTTGGGAGCGTTCTTCATGCCAGGTACTGCATTGACGGACACAGGGGGTGCTGTGGTTCAACCAGTGTCGCATACCGTAAAATATGTTTGCAGCCAGTCGGCTTGCGCGGGCCGATTACACTAGGTTCACAGACTACACACACATCCAAAGCCACTCCAACACAACAATTACACTTACAAGCACTTGTCACCCTACATACAGTACAGTCTGTACCAGACAGCCTAAGCCACTTGGAAGAGATACATTGGCTGTATCGTCCCCACTTCCGTCAGTATAGGTCGATCCTGCAGTGGACATCAAATGGCTGATGAGATGAGATGAGATTCCCGAAACAATGAAAGCGGAACCATAAAAATAACAATTTCAAACAGTATTCTCTCTCTCTCTCTCTCTCTCTCTCTCTCTCTCTCTCTCTCTCATGCGGAAAATTGAAAGTGTATACCCGCGTTTTCGTTCAGGAACTAAAATTCATGGAGTAATATCACGCGGTAAAACGGATACTTTGCAAAATGTATAAAATCCCAATTGAAACTCGTGCTTCTGTAATGTTCCGTGATATACTATGTGTGGATTTGTAAGGTACGTATTTCAGCCTGATTATACGTAGATGGTATATTAAGAATACGATTATTAGGAGCACTTCTGAGTAGCTGAGTAAAATATTTAGATAATCTAAATATTCATACGTCATTTATACCGCCCGTGGAAATTAATAAAGTAGCCTACATATTTATTAGTGAACTGAAAGTACCTACACTACGTAAACTATTATATTTTTATTAGGGTTTACGACTAGCCTTTATTACGAAAATATTTCCACTTCATATTATCACCGGACCACCATACTCTACAAAGAAACTCCTCTGAATGGACAGTTTTAATATAGCCTTATCTCATCAGTATATTTAGTCTGTCCTTAGACTGACTTAGTCGTCTGGATATAACCAGAATAATTTACGAAGAGAGGCGGAACGGGTTCAGATTTGATTTGATAACAGCATCTGTAACGAACAAATAGAGAGTTAGGTGGGAGAAATAAAAATAGACAGAATGAACTTCGCTATGCTTTTTGATTTAACGAACACTTTCAAATTGATTCGGTAACAAAAATATAATATTAAAGATGACCTGGCAGTTTTGGGGCTAATCCTCTCAGTTCGATCAAAATGGCTAATTCAATTTCGTCTATCTCTTCAGGCCCGAAAAGTTCCCCTGAACTAACTATAATCATCTGGAGGTAGGAACCATAAATTGTAAAGACTTTAATGGTACCATATCGAAGGCGTCAGTCTTTATTCAATCGTGTCCAAGTAAACGAGACTCCCTCAGATCGTTGAACTTTGTAATTTTACTGCTTATGAAGGAAAATACGAGTATAATTTTTATAAACCTTCTTTTAGTAACCACATTAACACGATATATATTTTGTGGTTTATTTTTTGCTATCAACAAGACGTATCATTCAGCATAGGAAAGCCACTGATGGTTAGGAAGACTAATGAAGCTTGTATCTAACTCTGCATGTAAGAAAAGTCTATCTGAAACTGCATTTATTGTTTGAGTAGGCAAATAAAAAAAAAAATCTGAAAACATGGTTGACGGGGAAAAAAGGAAACTCTCAAAGCCCTTTATGTCAGCTGAAATTTATGCTGCTTACGAAAGAAAATACCACTATATAACACTCCACATCCTGTGTTATATATTTTTATTTTTGTTACCCCCTTGGGATTTTATTACCCCATATGAAATTTATTTAATGCAGTGAAGGGGTGAATAACAATCACCCCGTCCCATTTACTGCCAAATAACCCTCTTAACCCCTTAAGTCTCGATGACGATATTATTATATCATATCTTAGGTTTTATTGATAACAGGACAGAGTTTTCAAACGGAAGGGTTAGATTAAAGACCTTTTTCTATATAATTATTCCTATAGTAGCTTTCATATATGTTAAGACTGACTTTTTGAACGGTAAGCGTTAGATAAAACCTCCATTAATTCCTCCAATACTATAATTATTTCTTATGATGAGGAAAAGCAGATGAAAGAAATATGGGTAAATTATAAACACAAGTCACCGTATTGGTAGGCTTAAGATGATGAAAACCGTCTGGTGGTATACTTCTTTCACCTTAACCTGGCCCAGATTTAAGTCCATTTTTTTTTTTTCAGCTCGTTTCGTAGAAAAAGGCATTACCTCGGTCTTACATTCTTTATCATAACACTCCTCCGTGACTAGCATAGTATGGTATTTCAGTATTTATTTATTGCAAAAACGCAGGGGGCAAGATGCAGAGAAGATAAATTTGTCAAGTTAGAGCAAAAAGAGTATACATATAGCAAGATTATGATGCAGATGATGAAGAAGTAATCGTAGTGAAAGTTAAACCACTGAATCCCGTGATTTTTCTTTGTTTCTTTGTTCTTGGTACATCCAGACGATTTTTCCAGCTCAAGGATGATTTTTTTTAGCTGGGTCTTTCATTCGTCCCTGTAATACGAGATGTTTCCTTTGTTGAATAGAGCTGAGTAAAGGAAAACTCTTTAATAGCACTCGTGTTAGTAAAAAACGTATCTAAAGCCAGCCACTTTGATGTGTGTGTGTTTGTGTGTTCTTATCTAATTGTTCTTACCTAACTGTATCTTTACAGCATGAGTCAAGCTCGTACTGTCTCGTGTATTACACCATTCCTATCATACATATCCCTAAATTTGTGAATAGTTTTGGCACACACTTCCTTTAGTTGCGCATTCCGCTGATAAACTGCCCTATTTGAGAAACTGAATATCCTTACGTCTTTATCATCTCTCTTTTTATGCAGTTTTTTGCATGTCCTCTTGCTGATGCTTCCCCATAGGCTATATACTCATTTATGTGTATTTTCTCTTTCCCTGTGATCCATGTATATAGCATAATAATGTCATCTGTTTTCCTTCTCTCTTGAAATGTTGGTAGGTTTAAATTTTCTAGACTTCAAAGCTTAATTCCCTCAAGCTCGGTGCCCATTTTGTAGCTGCCCTTTGTACCTTTTCAATCTTATCTATATGTTTTTTGAGATGTGGATTCTAGACTACTGATGCATACTCCAGGGTTGGTCTAATGAATGGTGTGATTATCTTTCTCAGCAGTTCTTCATTATGTGAATACTACTCTCATATTAGCAAACAGTGTGTGCATAGTCCTTACTTTCTCGTTTATGTGTTCAGCCGGTGATAGTCTGTCATTGATAATCACCCCTAAATCCTTCTTTTTTTATGTCTGTAGAGTTCAACTTCTCAGGTTATAATCCCAGTCTGGTCTTTTTTCACTTTTACCAAACTTTATTATTTGACGTTTGTCCACACTGAATTCTATTTGCCACCTGCTGCTCCATTTATTTAGCTTGTTTAATTGTTCTTGTAGCTCTGTGCAAGAGTCAATGTTTGTAATTTTCCTTTGTATTTCTGTATCCCCAGCAAACATATTTAGATAGCTTCCATTTGCAATGTTGCTGTCTATGGCATTTATTTATACTAAAAACATAACTGATGCCAGCACATCACCATCAAACCTTTCACTACAATGACGTGCCCTTGGTCTTCGTTCTAGCTACCAACTGCTTGGCGGGGGGGGGGGTAGAGGAGAGAGTAAGCGGGGTGATGGACACGGAGGTGGAGGGCGGCTAGGTAATTTCAGCACCTTTCGCTAATGAGAGAGGACAATATTAGAGCGTGTACTATTTAATTCAGGTGAGACGAATGATTGATTGAAGCGACGACACCTGTGGTTCTGATACACACACACACACACACACACACACACACACACACACACACACACACACACACACACACATACAGGGAGGGGACTGCCCCATTATTAAAACTAAACACGCGAAGATGTATGCAATTTCCCAGTATATGAAGTACTATCATTTTCAAAACACCTGCGTCAATGCAAAATGGTCAGTCGATTCCACGTGTCATAATTCACATAGCAACCAGGTAGAAACATGAACCTTATTTTAATTTTCTGCCACGTGTTTCAATAATGGGGTCAAAAGTTGGGAGTTTCCCACTCTTCATCGATTTCAACTTTAATGGTGTATTTAAACGATGGATTGAAACATTGATCACTGGCTTATTTTTCCATACATGTCTATCCATCGATCGATCCAGTCATCCATCCATCCATCTATTACTGTCTATATCTGTCTATATCTATCTATCTATCATTAGACGCCTTAATCCTGTAAAGGGTGTCCACAGACACCTCGTCTTTATATGTCGGTCGTTTGTCCTCTGCATTTGGCTGCTGTCTCTCCACCGATGGGAATCAGGGTGTTGTAATGTGATAACAGTGTGGCCAGAACCAGGATATGGTAGTTTGGTAGCAGTTTAGAAAACAGGGTGTAGTGGTGATGAACATTTTGAGAATGGAAATTAAAAGTAAATAGAAATGACAGAGAGAGAGAGACAGAGACAGGGAGAGAGAGAGAGAGAGAGAGAGAGAGAGAGAGAGAGAGAGAGAGAGAGAGAGAGAGAGAGAGACTTCAGCGTATTCTTGAAGAAGGTGTATATAGAATTACAAAAGGTGATGCAGTGGTGGGTGGGAGGAAAATCCCGGTGCCTCTGCTGCCAGTCAGATCAGGTTAGGTCAGATTAGGTGGGGTAAGGTCACAGTTAGGATCTCTTATTGTGTCAGACCTTATTTACGTTTTCATTCTCACAGGCTCTCATCATCACTGCATATTTTATACTCTCTCTTCGCCTCCTCTACCATACCCCTCTCTTTCCATAGTTGTTCTACTCTCACATATTTGTCCCTTCTCCCTCATCTCCATTTGTTTACTGTCATCATCATCCCCCTAAATCTCTCCATTCTCTCACTTCCCTCCACCCCTTCTTCTTCGTCGTCATCCATATTACCGTCTTCGTCCGTAAATATCCTGTAACTACTTTTTACCTCTTTGACTCATTTTCCGCAGACGAGTTCTTCTTTGTCTGCACACTTCGTCCTTCCTATTTTCGGGGTCCTCCCCACCCTTCCCCCATGCATATGGCCTAATTTGGAGCAACGCTGTAAACGACACTGTTGAGGATAAACAGAGAATGGTATACCAGTATTTAGCTACTTTTCTTTTGAGTTATTGGTGATGAAGTTGTGACCGACCTCCTCAGGGATGAGATGTTCTCGTCAGTGATATTGGTAAAGAGTCACCACTTACGTTGTCGTTCGTTCTTTCGTTTTTGAAGGGTCCAACATGCTTCCATGCGTCGACTTGGTCATCTAATGGCAGCTGTCCATGCTGCTTGATGTCTTGCAGCTTCCCTATTCAGTCTCTTATCGTTGAGGTCACACTCAGTTCAAACTTGTTACTCATCTAACTTTTTTTTTTAAATAATACATGTCTTTATTTTCTATAATGCATCTCTCAATATTACTGAGTAGTGGTGATAATGATCATCGTGATTTTCATGTTAACTTAGTTTTTCACATTTACACAGGTTGATTTATAACAATATGCATCTGTGTTAATGGTCTCCTAATTCCTATCTTCCCCTTCTTTCTATCATCCCTCATTCCTACAAAATGTCCTTTCTGTTTTCCCATCATCCTACCTTCCCACAGTCCTTCCTGCCTTCTTTCTAACCTTTCTATCCTCCCTTCATGCCTTGCTACCTCACATCCTTCCTCACTTCCCTCATAATTATGTACCTTCCCTTCTGCCCACCTTCAGACTTATCTCCCATCCCTCCACCTTCCTTCCTGCCCACCTCCACACCTTTCTCCCATCCCTCCACTTTCCCTTTTTCATGACTTCATTCTTTCCGACCTTCCCCGGCGGTAAAAAAGAACTAACTGCCAAAAAAGACGTCCTCCTAGTGAAGGTATTCGTGTGAATGGACAAAAAAGTAAACCAGGATTAAATGTAAAAAGCACATTTATACTTTTTTGAAACTTTATTGAAATACAGCCTTGAAATGTTTATTGATTACTGATTACAGAATCAACCTAATAATTGAAAGAACCCCTTCAGTACAATGGCTTTTAAAAATTGAATTTTAGCAATGCTGTTCTCAGATAATTTGAAAAAAAAAAAAAAAGCAAACAGGAACAGTGGTGACTATGAAACCATCTCTCATCTGGGAAAGAACACTTTTTTAGGCTTTGTTCAGATGTGGTTGTTGGTAGACAGTAGGATGGTAAGTTGTTCGTGTGTGGATTGGTGGGATTGTGGCGGTATCCCAGACTTTATACCTGTCTATCTATTTATCTATTTATTAGTGCCAGCAAAGATTAGGAATGGGTTTGTGTGTCTTGGCAGGGTGTTGGATAAGCTGGCCAAGTTCTCCTCCCTCCTTTTTTCTCATGGCTTTATTAATAATTCTGTGTGAAAGTTTTATCAGTTTCCTAATTACTGAGTCCTTTTTGTAACATCTGTGACTATCAGATGTGATCTTCCTGTATCGCTAAGGGCAGAGTTCAGTCAAGTACTTCTCACTCCTTCATAGATGAGTGAAGGACAACTCAGGTGATTCAAAGTTAACTGCTTATCCAATTAGAAGGTTTTTTTGAAGTCTTCCACAGACTCAGTTGTAAATTGCAATTAGTTTAATAAGCTCTACAGGCAGGACAAATTTTGCTAAATGTTCCATTACAGGTGGTTCAAATTTTGCTAAAGGTTCATTACAGGTGGTTCAAACTATTCCATAGGCTCTATTACAGGTGGTTCAAACTAATCCATAGATTATATTACAGGTGGTTCAAACTATGCCATAGGCTCCATTATAGGTGGTGCAAACTTTGCCTTAGGGTCCATTAAAGGTGGATCAAACTTTGCCCTAGGCTCCATTAGAGGTGGTTGACGATAGGGGGAGCAGAGTTTGCTTTGCGTTGGTCTTGTGTGTCGATCACTCGTACCATCCCATCAATGGGCTCGGTTTCCTCAGCGATAGTCTCCACAGCATCATAGTATTCGGCAGCTGGTTCTTCAAAGTCATCACTGGAGAGTTCGAAGTTTGTCTTTTCCAGTTCCGGTCCTGGATGTTCTAGGCGGTCGGCAAACAAAAATGGCTGGGCTGCAGAGCAAAACGAGAAGGATTGGGATTAGTACAGCTGCAAACGCTGGCTAAGAAAATGAGAGGAAAAGTGGATGGAGGGAATGTATGAAGAGTCTGTCAACAGTTGGAGGAAGGAAATGTGTGGAGAGTGTAAAACTTGGAGGGAATAGATAAGTGAAGATTCTGTAATAAGAGGGAGTAGGGAGTTTGTCAGAGGTGAGGAGAGTATGAATGTGGAGAGTTGTCAAAAGTTGCAGGGAGTAAGAATGTGGAGAGTTTGTTACCAGAGGAGATTTAGAGGGATTAACCCCTTCAGTGGAATAATGTATTTACTTTTCCACCCCCAGACAATTATATTCATCGTAGTATATATTTTTCAGACTGGATAGTGTGGTTTTATTTTTTAATTTATTCATTTCCACACAGGATTACATATATATTTTTGACTGGCTGATAATTTTTTTAGTTACTTATTTCTTCATTTCCTGACAATTCATCATAGGATATATTTTTTGAACTTGAATTTTTCTTTTTTTTTCATTTCCAAACCGTCATTTTCATCATAGGATATATTTATTTTACTGGATTTTTTTTTTTTCCAAACCGTCATGTGCATCATAGGATACGTTTCTTTAACTTGATTTTTTTTTCATTTACAAACCGTCATATTCATCCTAGGATATATTTTTGGAACTGGAGTGGTTAGTTATAGCCGTCATTAACCCCAACAATACGAGAGTTTTTTCCTGAAATTACCCCTTCAATATGGTGAGTTTTTTAGTTGATTCATTATACCTTTAGATGATTTAATTTAGTTTAGGAGATTTCTGGTATTTAAGAGGTTACTGAAGGCTGTAATTAACCTCTCCGGTTTGAAATGTCCGAGCAAGACTAGAATCAGTTAGTACGTCATTGGGTGGAAGGGGTAAACTGAAATCTATAGGTGGAAGAGGAGAAAATGTGCCAGTGGAATGAAGTGGTTGAATATAGGGAAAGTTTGTCACTGGAAAAAAGAGAGGAAATATATGTGTGGAAAGTTATGAGTGAAAAGTTAAATTCATGAATTCCGTGGAAAGATAGATTGATTGAATGGGTGAAAAATAAAAGGATTAAATGGGTGAGGCGTTAGATGGATTAATTAGTGGAAAGCTAGATGGATAGAATAGGTGGAAAGTAAGAAGGTTTACATAGGTGAGAAGTTGGAAAGATTACTTAGGTGGGAAGTTGTCAAAGAGTTTAAGGGATTGATTAGGAGGGGGTTAGGGATTTAATGAGAAAAGTTAGAATTAGATATGTCCAAATTTAGAGAAAATATTATAATATGGAAAATATGTTACGCACTAAATAATTCACTAACAGAACTATACTTCTTTCACTTTAACTTGGCCTAAAACTGTCATTAATCCACCTTGAATGCTAAGCTGCAACAAGAGATTGACACTGGAATATGATGCTAGTCACAAAGAAGTGCTGTGGAAAGAATGTAAAGCTATAGCATTGTGTTTTTCTTCCACTGAGCTACGTGAAACAATTTAAGTAGGACGTAACCGAATTGAGGCCGATATACCCTGCCTTGTTTAGTGTTTCATCAGGCTAGGGAAGGTCCGTGGAGACGTGGCAGTGGATAAAAGAGGCGGGATGATGATGGTGGCGATGATGACGGTGGTAGTTATGGTGGTGGTAGTGGTGGTGGTGGTGATAGTAGTGATGATGGTGGTAATGGTTGTGGTGGTGATGGCAGTGATGATGGTGGTAATGATGGTGGTGGTGATAGCAATGATGATGGTGGTAATGATGGTGGTGGTGATAGTAGTGATGATGGTAGTAGTGATGGTGGTGGTGATAGTAATGATGATGGTGGTAATGATGGTGGTGGTGATAGGACTTATCATTGTGGTAGTGAAGATGGTGGTAGTGGTAGTGTTGGCGATAGTAGTGATGATGGTGGTAGTGATGGTGGTGGTGATAGTAGTGGTGATGGTGGCATTGGTGATAGCAGTGATGACGGTGGTAGTGATGGTGGTGGTGATAGTAGTGATGATGATGGCAGTGATGTTGGTTGTGATAGTATTGATGATGATGATGATGATGATATATTAGAGCCTTGCCTGGGACTAGCATGAGAGGCAGTAGGAGCAGCGTTGCCTTGAGGGCCATAGTGGTGTTGGTGTTGGTGATTTTGGGTCCGTCTATGTCACACACGCCTGTCCCACTCTCTGATCAGCTTTGATTACGTACTCCCCATTTTATACTTCCCTCATCCCTTCAACCCTCCCTCCCTCCGACTCTGGCTAAGGTTACGTAACCCTTTCACGGTTAAATTTTTACTTGTGTTACCCCCTGGCGGTTTTATTCACTCCATATGAATTTAATTTATTGCAGTGGAAAGATAAATGACAGTCAGCCCTCCAATCTACTACCAGATATCTTTCCTAACCTTCTTTAGTCCCTATGCGGTAATTCATGTACCTTAGGTTTTATTGATATTACGACAAACTTTTCAAACGAAGAAAAAACGTATAACTTTTTCTATATCATCATTGCTGTTTTTAGAAGGTTTTATTTTTGTAGGACCCGCTTTTGGGACTAGAGGGGTTAGAAAAAGTCACCATTAATTCATCCACTACCATAATCCTTTCCCAGGATATGTGAATGCAGGTGTAGGAAGTAAGAGCAAATTATAAATACACCTCACCGTATTGATTGGTCCAAGATAAAGAAAACTGTGTGGCGGTATAGTTGTTTCATTTTAACTTGGCCCAGATTTTCATCCCTTATTTCAGTTTGTTTCTCGTAGCTCAGAAAATGACAGTACCACGGCTCCACATCCTTTTTCATAATATTGCTTCGTGACTAGCATAGTATTTCAGTATTTATCTATTGCAAGAACCCAGGATTCAAGATGGGCAGAGCGTAGTTTTGAGGCAAGTTAGAGTGAAAAGCAGTATAGGATGATGAAGATATTGAAGTAATCGTAGTGAGAGTTGAATAGCTGAATTCTCTGACTTTTTTTATTGTTTTTTCGGACCTCCAGAGGACATATATTTTTTCAACTTAAAGGTTAAATTTTCAGCTGCACCTGTCATTAATCCCTTCAGTAACTCTTAGCTGAAGAAACTAGTATCAAAGTGGGAATAATGATGCAAAAAAAAAGAAAAAAAGACGTCATCATCGTCATCATCATCATTATGATCATCATCACTCTGTGTGTGTGAGTGTGTGTGTGTGTGTGTGTGTGTGTGTGTGTGTGTGTGTGTGTGTGTGTGTGTGTGAGTGTGTGTGTGTTCTTGTCTAATTGTTCTTACCTAATTGAACCTTTACAGGAATGAGTCAAGTTCGTGTGGTCTCGTGTTTTCAGCCATTTCCATCATACATGTGTTTAATTTTATGAATAGTATCGACACACACTATTTCATTCGGTTGTGCATTGCACTAATCAATTGTCCTATTTGGGAAACTGAATATTCTTACGTCTGTATCAACTCTCTTTTTGTACAGTTTTTTGCAGTGTCCTCAATGATGTTTCTCCATCGTTTATATGGTCATTTATGTTTATTTTCTCTTTTCCTGGGATGCATTTTTATAACTTAATCATGTCACCTCTTTTCCTTCTTTCTTATGATGTTGGTAAGTTTTATTTTTTTATTCTTTCTTCATTGCTTAGATCCCATAAGCTTGGAAACCCATCTTGTAGCTGCTTTGTGCCTCTTCAGTCTTATCTGTGAGTTTATTAATTAGTGGATTCCATACTACTGATGCATACTGCAGAGTCTGTCTAATAAATGAGGTGATTATTTTTCTCAGTATGTCTTCATTTATATATGTGAATGCCACTTTCATATTAGCAAGCAGTGTGTACATATTCCTTACTTTCTTGTTACTGTGTTCAGCCGGTGATAGTCAGTTATTGATAATCATCCCTACATCCTTCTCCTTTTCTGATGTGTGTAGAGTTCAATCTCCTAGTTTATAATCCCAGTCTGGTCATTTTTAACTTTTACCCAAATTTATTACATGACATTTCGCCACACTGAATTTCATTTGCCATCTACTACTCCATTCATTTAGCTTATTTAATTCTTTTTGTAGCTCTGTGTTTGTAATTTTCCTTTGTATTTTTGCGTCCTCAGCAAACATAATTAGATAGATTCCATTTCCAATGTTGCTCTCTCTCTCTCTCTCTCTCTCTCTCTCTGTCTATAACGATCAGCTGAAAACATCAATACTGTACATGATTTTCTACCGAGTGCGTATGTATCATTCTATCTGTCTGTTGTCTGATTCTTTGCCTTTCTTTTTATGTCTTTCTTCATGTAGCTGTATCTATATGTCTGTATCTATCTACCAGTCTAAATGTTTTTCCACTTATCTATAGTCTTTTACCTACCTACTTGATTATCTCAAACGATCTCTCTATCTGTCTATATATCTATTTATCTAGCTATCTACATCTTTTTTCTTTCTTTTTATCAATCTGTATCTGTTCATGTCTATCTGTCTTTCTACCAAGTGTATATACCTACTTTCTTATCTAAGTTATTTTCTTACTTATCTCTCTCTGTCTCCCTGTCTATCTTTCCTTTCCCAGCTCTCTGCCAATTAATCTGTCTAACTGTCGGCATCCCTGTTTCATATGCGTGTCATGAAAATTTCGTCTTATTGCAGTAAGTTGGAAAAACATGCCTTTCCTGAAAAACTGTGTGGAACAATAATACGGTACCCCGCAGGGTACTAACGTGCAAAAATACCAACTTCAACCCTCCAACCGAGCACGTCAGTTTTATTTTATTCTTAGTTTCTGTAGACGTTTGTTTCTCACTCTGAGAGATAAACAAAAATTATTTAAAAGACTATTTCTGTCATCCTCCATTTAGAAAAAAAAGTATCTCATAAGTTTAAAAAAAAAAGTTTTGCAAATAAGAAGAATAATGTAGAATAACACATCTTCGAAGTGAAGGCTTAAAATTATGAAAAATTGCAGAAAATGTGAAGCCTGTAGTGCTTAGTGAGGATGTGACGTCTGGGATTATAAGAGTACTCATATTCAAGCAATTTACGAAATCGCACTTAGGGATTAGCAAACATAACTGCTCGTGAACTCGTGATATTTGCGATCGGTAAGCTGATAAAAAAAAACAAAAAAACATGTCGTAGTGAAGAAGTAAAGGTAAAGAACTAGAACAACACCAATACATTATTCAGTTCAAGCCCTATTTGCGTCAAGAAGAGTTCATTGAAGTAAATCATAACTCCTCATGATTTCTTGATATTGGTAAGTGATACAAAAATCCGTGTCCCATACCAATACATCACTTGTGATTGTGATGTCCTTCACTTTTACTATCATTAACTCATTCAGTATATGAAATGTCAGCTTATTCTTGCTATCTCCGGATAGTTTTATCGTCATTATGATACCGTTCAACGTGGAAGGGTCAGATATAGTCCTAAGTTACCCACCCCATAACAGCTGCCGTTCTTGAGTGGAATAAAATAGTTTGGGTATAGCAAATATAGTGAAACTGACCTCATTGTTGTGAAGGTATTAAGACGAGGAAAACCTACTAAAGGAAGGCAGACATTAAATATACACTAGGAATTGAAGTAAAATGACGTCTAGAAGTGCAAGAATATTTAGAGTAAATTCGACTCATCAAAACCCCATTCCCGCCGACAAAATAACACATAATTGTGCGCAAACGTAACACCCCACTCACTTTCGTGATAGTGAACTTGTTAACGAGTGTTTCACCTGTCGTAGTTATGCAAATTGCTTTTACCTCTGGATAACAGCTCCTAATGTCTGTTTGTTCGCTATACAGTGTGTGTGTGTGTGTGTGTGTGTGTGTGTGTGTGTGTGTGTGTGTGCGTCATCAATGTGCAGTACTACCTTATCTCGTACGTTGCAATCCTGGCCTATAATGCAATAATAAAAACCCTTACACTCGTACAGTGATAGTGATTACAGATAACTGAAATGTTTTCTTAACTAAATAATTACAATCACACGATGAAAGTCTGTTAACTGGGTAAGTGTACATTTGTGTAGTTCACGGCAAGATGAATCAACACACATTAGTTAATTCATAATTCTCCCTCTTCATATAATCATCATTATCATTAAGCTAAATCACAATGGAAATATAGGATGAGGTAGATTCCCGAAGGAGCTTCTGTGGTACAGTGGTAAAGTGTGCTTTTTCGTACACTGAAGAACGAGGATTCGCGCTCCGCCAGGGTAACTGGGAGCTTTCTTCATGCCAGGTACGCATTGGCGGACACAAGGGGTGCTGTGGTTCAACCAGTGTCGCATACCGTAAAATATGTTTGCAGCCAGTCGGCTTGCGCGGGCCGATTACACTAGGTTCACAGACTACACACACATCCAAAGCCACTCCAACACAACAATTACACTTACAAGCACTTGTCACCCTACATACAGTACAGTCTGTACCAGACAGCCTAAGCCACTTGAAAGAGATACATTGGCTGTATCGTCTCCACTTCGGTCACGATAGGTCGGTCCTGGAGTGGACATCAAATGGCTGATGAGATGAGATGAGATTCCCGAAACAATGAAAGCGGAACCATAAAAATAACAATTTCAAACAGTATTCTCTCTCTCTCTCTCTCTCTCTCTCTTTTATGCGGAAAATTGAAAGTGTATACCCGCGTTTTCGTTCAGGGACTAAAATTCATGGAGTAATATCACGCGGTAAAACGGATTCTTTGCAAAATGTATAAAATCCCAATTGAAACTCGTGCTTCTGTAATGTTCCGTGTTGTACTATTTGTGGATTTGAAAGGTACGTATTTCAGCCTGATTTTACGTAGATGGTATATGAAGAATACGATTATTAGGAGCACTTCTGAGTAGCTGAGTAAAATATTTAGATAATCTAAATATTCATACGTCATTTATACCGCCCTTGGAAATTAATAAAGTAGCCTACATATTTATTAGTGAACTGAAAATACCTACACTACGTAAACTATTATATTTTTATTAGGGTTTACGACTAGCCTTTATTACGAAAATATTACTACTTCATTCTTATTATCACCGGACCACCATACTCTACCAAGAAACTCCTCTGAATGGACAGTTTAAATATAGCCTTATCTTATCAGTATATTTAGTCTGTCCCTAGACTGACTTAGTTGTCTTGATATAACCAGTATAATTTACGAAGAGAGGCGGAACGGGTTCAGATTTGATTTGATCATATATCATGAACAGCATCTGTAACGAACAAATAGAGAGTTAGGTGGGAGAAATAAAAATACACAGAATGAACTTCGCTTTGCTTTTGGATTTAGCGAACACTTTCAAATTGATTCGGTAACAAAAATATAATATTAAAGACGACCTGGCAGTTTTGGGGCTAATCCTCTCAGTTCGATCAAAATGGCTAATTCATTTTCATCTATCTCCTCAGGCCCGAAAAGTTCCCCTGAACTAACTATAATCATCTGGAGGTAGGAACCATAAATTGTAAAGACTTTAATGGTACCATATCGAAGGCGTCAGTCATTATTTAAACGTGTCCAAGTAAAAGAGACTTCCTGATGTCGTTGAAGTTTGTAATTTTACTGCTTATGAAGGAAAATACGAGTATAATTTTTGTAAACCTTGTTTTAGTAACCACATTAACACGATATATATTTTGTGGTTTATTTTTTGCTATCAACAAGGCGTATCATTCAGCATAGGAAAGCCACTGATGGTTAGGAAGACTAATGAAACTTGTATTTAACTCTGCATGTACGAAAAGTCTACCTGAAACTGCATTTATTGTTTGAGTAGGCAAATAAAAAAAAATCTGAAAACATGGTTGATCAAGAAAAAAAAAAAAAAAAAACTCTCAAAGCCCTTTATGTCAGCTGAAATTTATGCTGCTTACGAAAGAAAATACCACTATATATCACTCCACATCCTGTGTCTAAGCCATTCGGTGAGAAAACCTAAAATATAAGATGTTATCGTGTTAAAATCCTTAATCACGAATCAGATTTTCATGGATGACAAAGAATTCATTGAAAAAAGGCTGAAATATTGCTGGTATAAAAAAAAAAAAAAAAAAAAAAAAAACGAATATTAATTTGGCATCATCTGTTAGCAAAGTGTTTGCCTATGCAGACGTGGATCGGCGCAAGCTGCTACAACACACGAATTTCATAACTGGGAGAGTCAAAGCTAAGCAAACCGGTTTTTATAACAAGTGTATGCGCTGGTTGGTGTCTGCCTGCGTATCATATATCATTGAGTATTCAGCAGCAAGAAGAGGGGTCTCCAAGCATCGCTTTCTGTGCCACAGTATTAAACTTCTTTTACAATGTGTGTACAGGAAATGCCTGGAAAGGAACGGCTTCGTTCGGTGGCACTGATTGCTATACGGTTATGCCAGTCCCTAAGTTCCCTCAGCAGTCTGTGAAGGGCAGGTGGTTACTACAGGAGAAGAGTCTGCAGTCCACGGGGTTATTACTCACATGAATTTTAGGCCAGAATATTAGCAATAACAACAACAATAACAACAACATCAACAGTCTCTGTAGATATTAGAGAGCTAAATGTAACAAATACGTTGCTGTTGAGGTTCCATATACAGAAATAAGTTGATAAGGAGAGCGTATTGCTGCGGCTCCTTAAGTTCAAGAATATGGTTCATAGTGTGGTATTATTGTTGGCTTAGAACACTTCCTAACACCACTAGTAACACGTTGTAGTTATTCCTGTATATGGCACCATTTGTTCTTTCCCTACCTTGACATCTGTCTTTCTATTAATGCAAATTTTAGACGATTATAGTCTTATTAGAAAGAACGTTCCTTAGTGATAGGGTTAACAATTATTGTTTCTAGCCCCCTTTCATCGTCAGACTTTACACTTATAATAAGTAAATGAATTCCCGTTTGGGATACATGGCGTCTGGCAATGAATGAATGAATGAATGAATTCTATTTGAGGTAGCAGGAATACTCTAACAGAACATCCTCGATTTCCAGTAGTTAATTTTCCCGTGCTTGTCGATATAAAAGAGACAAAAATAACAGATTATCTTCCTCAGCGTAAAACTTTTTCACAACAAACAATTTTGTATTCTACAATCAAGAATACCATTAAGAGAACCCATGAATGAGGGAGAATTATCAACAGCACACCCAGTGAATAGGGACAAACACTCATTCATCCTTCATTCCAGCTCATAAAAATATCTATCTGTCGTATTATATATATATATATATATATATATATATATATATATATATATATATATATATATATATATATATATATATATATATATCTATATATATATATAAGACAATAAACATACATTTAAGGAAGGATTAGTTAACTTCCTAGAGCCAATTATAATACAAATCCTTACTCAGTGCTTATCTCTGTGTACGCAGGCTCCTTTCGCGACTGCTGGGAAATCAAACACGCACTGTCAACAAACACATAATGCTAAAACACTTCTACACGCTCAAAGCAAACACAAGGCATTACTGAATTTCGATGAGAGTGCCTGATAAAAATGGGTGGAATTAAAGTGAGAAAACTGAATACCCATGCTGACACACACACACACACACACACACACACACACACACACACACACACACACTCTGTCTGTCTGTCTGTCTGTCTCTGTCTCTCTCTCTCTCTCTCTCTCTCTCTCTCTCTCTCTCTCTCTCTCTCTCTCTCGTCTTATCTGCAAGTTACCACGAATATATACTTTCTCTTAGTCGTTTTACACACACGCGGAAGTGACCAGAGTTTGTCTTCGGCTAATGTGGAACATTGGAAAGACCATGCCTGACGATTTTATAATCGCGATGCGACTCTTTGAAACGAAGTCTTTGAGCATGCATGTTTTTCTAGAGATGATAATACGCATGACATGAATAGCTGATTTTACCTTTATGTGTTGGACAGCACATTTTTTCTTCTCTTCGTTCCTTTGCTCATATTAGAGGGTTTCTTTTTGCTATATGATTATATTTTTCCTTTCCCTTAAATTATTTTTAATGTAGTTGCTACTTTTTTTTTTTCTCTTTGGCTAGATGATATTTTTCTCCACAGGTTTTAGTCTTGACAGGCGATTCTATCTTGGATTCCTGATTAACGATGTTATTCTCTCTAGACGATTTTTATGTTGACATGAGGTGTGTGTGTGTGTGTGTGTGTGTGTGTGTGTGTGTGTGTGTGTGTGTGTGTGTGTGTTGCTGCTTTTTATTACAATTTTGTTTTATTTGTTGTTCTCATTACTGTATTTATCTTGTTCGTGGTTGTGGTGATGCTTTGTTCTGTTTTCATTATTTTTTGTTTGCAGTCTCGCCGTTGTGGAAGCAATGAAGAAAGTCAAATGGGGAAAGCTGAAGCATGGGGGAGAGATTGTAGTAGAATGGATGTGGAAGATGAGCAGATTAGTCTGGAAGGAAGGTAGAGTCCCTTGTACAAAGGGAAAGGGGATGAAGTAGTGTATGGTAATCATAGGGGCATTTTTTGTCTTCTTAGTGTAATAGAAAAAGTATACGGTAGGATATTATTGAGAGAGTTAGGGAAATAACAGAGGAATTACTTGGAGAAGAACAGGGAGGTTTTAGGAAGGGAAGAGGTTGTGTAGATCAAATATTCATTCTTAGATCTTTAGTGGAGAAGTTTCTAGAGAAGGGCAAGAAGTTGTATGTGGCCTTCATGGATTTGGAAAAAGCATATGACAAGGTGGATAGGCAAGGATTATGGAATCTATTAAGAATGTATGGAGTAGATGGGAAGTTGTTGAATGCTGTGAAGAGTATGTATGAGGATGCTAAGGCTGCAGTGCGTGTGGATAGTGAACAGAGTGTGTTAATCTATTTGAAGGTTGGGTTGAAACAGGGATGTGTAATGTCTCCATGGTTGTTCAATCTGTGTATGGAAGGGGTTATAAAAGAGATACAAGACAGGGCAGTGGATGTTGGAGTGCCCCAGTGAGAGAGGGCAGTGTTTAGAAACTCCCTATACTGTTGTTTGCAGATGATGCTGTGTTGTTAAGTGAAGACGAAGGGGAGCTGCAAGGCTTGGTGGATGAGCTGGGATAGTGTGTATGAAACGGAACCTAAAGGTGAATGTATGGAAGAGTAAAGTTATGGTCTTCGAAAGAGACGAAGTCAGTGAATGTACAGTGAGGCTGGATGATGAGGAAATGGAAAATGTGAGTACGTTTAAGTACTTGGGTAGAGTGATGAGTAAGGATGGAAGTTTGGAGGGTGAAGTGATTGAAAGAAGTACAACAAGGAGGAAAGATTGTTGGTTCCTTGAAAGCAGTGATAAGAAACAGGGACGTGAGCATGGAAGTGAACAAATTATTACATGACAGTATTGTGATACCAACTCAAACGTATGTAAGTGATGCTTGGACGTTGTTGGAGGGACACAAATCAAGAGTGAGAGCAGTGGAAATGAGTTATTTGAGAGGAGCATGTGGAGTCAATCGGAGAGACAGACTCACAAATGAGGAGGTGAAGGAGTGTTGTGGTGTGGAGGTGGATGTGATAGGAAGCGTTAGGAGAATCACATTGAGGTGGTTTGGCCAAGTGGAGAGGATGAAGAGTGAGATACGGACGAGGAGAGTGTATGTGAGTGAGGTGGAGGGGGAGAGAGGGAGAGGAGGGCCAAGGATGTGGTGGAGGGATGGAGTGCAGAGGTATATGAGAGAGGGGTGTGTGAATTGGGAGCAGGGCAGTGAAATGGCGGGGGACAGGGTGACGTGGAGGCGATTTGTTTACGGCCACCCCGTATAAGGAATTAAGGCGTCTGGCAATAGATAGATAGATAGATAGATAGACAGTCTCGTCGTTTCGTTTAATTTCGTTTATAAAGGCTTCAATATGCTTGCATGCGTCGGCCTTGGTCACGTAATTGCGGCTTTCCATGCCGCTTGATTTCTGACAGCCTACCTATTTAATCTCTTATCCCTGAGGTCACACTCAATGACCTCGTCCCAGGTCTTTTTTTCGGTCTACCTCTCGCGTCCTTATCCCTAACATTAACACTTCTCACTTTCTGTATCCAACTGACGTCCTCCATCCTCTCCACTTGCCCAAAGCATCTCGTAATTCACCTCCGCCAGGAGGTATATGTTTTACCCAGCGTTTGTTTCTTTGTCTGTCTTTCTGTCTGCCTGTTAGCAAGATTACTCAAAAAGTTATGAACAGATTTTTTTTTTTTTTTTTGAGAAGGTAGAGTATGGCCCAATGAACATTCGATTAGATTTTGGTTGTGATCCGGAAATATTTGTTTGTTCACACCATATCTCCAAAAGTACTCAACGAATTTCAATGAAATTTTGTGGAAGGGTGGGCCATGGGCCAAGAAAAAATGGATTACATTTGGGAGCTGATGCGGATCCAGCATTGACGGAAGTATGCGCTCTCAGAGTGCTGCTCTTGTTAATGTATAAAATAACTGGACTGGGCGCTTAGCCCAGAGCCTTAACGCTCCTGTTAGCGAAAGAATGCATAACGACGCATGGATGGATAAATATGCATATTCTTTTTGTGGTTAGATCATTCTCTCCAAGAAGGAGAGTATGTTTTCACCCCAGTTTCTTTGTTTGTTAGTTTGTTTGTCTGTTAGCAGGAGTAGTCAAAAACTAAAACAAAGATTTAGACCAAATTTGGTGGGTGGATAGCCCATGTCCCAGGGAACAATCGATTAACTTTTGGGACTGATCTGCATCGAATTACAGATTCTGGATCCGGAATCACTTTTTGCGAAACCCTAATCACTGATGAGGAAACCTATCCCATTAAGAAGAGTGGTTTGGAAATTACGAAGCCCTTGTCGGAGAGATATGCTCCACTGAGTTTCTCTCTAGTTAGATTATGCTTTGTTATCAAAAGGGAAAACTTACCCAGCTGAGTTCCGTATTCGCTCTTGTATATATATATATATATATATATATATATCTCTATATATATATATATATATATATTATCATACATTTTTAAATGAGAGCTTTTTTCTTAACCCGCCCCATCCCGACCACTTTTCCACCACTGACTCCCCCCAATCCCGACCATTTTTGGAAATTTTTGTTTTTGGCTCAAACCTCCGCTTTTGGTGAGAAACATCGAAAATTCATAGAGAAATCACTCACCTGAGGTTTAAAATACTCAATCCAGGTAGCAGTACCTCCTTACCTTACTGGGTTTTCTAACAGGCTGGCACCAAAGAAAACGAGTTCTATGGGAGGGTAACTATTTCACACCACTCATAAAAAGTATTTATTTATTTACTTGGTACGAATTTATATGTAGTACGAGAGTATATTGGTTTTCAAACAGTAATATAGACATTATAAGCATTGTTTCACTCACTAACTCATCACCATACCTAACCTTTTTTTGCCACATTACCTGATCATCATTTCTGACTGTTTCTTCCTCTAATGATATGTAAAGTTTGTCCTCCACATTGTCATCGATTGGGGAAATCACTCTTGCCCTGAATTTCGTACCATGGCATGACATGGCTTTACTGGCCAGGTCCCTGATAACAGGTGAATTGCTGAGACAATGGCATGCAGGGGGGAGGGGAGGTCATGCTGGGTAAGGCATTGTCCCTGCCTCTGGCATCTTGTAGAGGAAGGTGTCCCGTGTGTACGTACCAAAAATCACTTGCAAAAATTGAAAATTGTGCAAATTAGGGACCTTGCAATTGATTCGCGTTTATGTACGTCAACAGGATTGGCAGAGACAAAACGTGTGGACGTTAATTCATGTCAACGGGATACCGTGGGTTAAAGTCAACCTTGTTATTAGAGACCCATGCCGGCAGCCGGGATTAAATCTCCAGCCAGCTTTTTACTGCAGGACCCCTTGGATGGCCGAAGGCTCACAAAGCAAGAACATTGCACCTTTTCACTCCTTTCGTTTTATTCTCTCCAAGTGACTCGCGGGTAATTTTTTTCTTGACACTTTCAGGAAGGGATCTAAATACTCTGATGTTTATAGAAGCAATCCAGTGGCACAGTTCTTTCTTATTTTACTCCTCCTAACAATAGATTGTTCTTTAAAGGATCCGTGACACGTAAAGAAAAAAACCTTAACTCATATTATTAAAAAAAAAAAAAAATAATGGGTTATGCGCGTCCCGAATAAAAGTCCTGGGTTCTTTCTGGGGATTCATGTACCCCTAAATATAGAGCCACTGGGGGAGACAGAGCCTTCGTTAACCCCTTCAACATCCCACGTTATCTTTATACTGAAGAATTTTGTCTGTAGGCGGCAAGAACAAAAATTTAAAAGATGTCTTTGATGTGATGGAGTTAACATGAAACAGTGATAGGTCAAGTGGAGAACGTCGAACAGCAGATGGAGGGATAAACGATAATTTCATAGACAAAATAACTAAAACTACAAGCGTAAATGACACTGGGAATGACCTGTTTTTCATATACTGGATGTGGGAAAGACCTGCTTTTCGCATACCGGATAAGGGAATGACAAGTTTTTCATACAACAGATGAAGGAATAACCTGTTTTTCATATAACGGATTAGGAAAATACCTGTTTTCCTTATAAATGATAACAGATGCAAAGCTAAAGTTCCTGTGTGGTGCCGGTACTGCTAAATCCATCTCAATGTCGCACAAGTGTGGGTCAGCGGGAAATGAGAGAGTTTTTTAATACCAAGGTGTGTAATGTGTAGCTGTGTTGACTTACTGGCTTCAAGGACACTTGTGCTTACCACTTGTCATGGACAATGCACTCACGTTAAACCAACCCAGAATTCAAGGAACGTGTACTTTTAAAGGTACCCTGATTTTAGGAACATTTAATAGGATAGAACGAAAACTCATACTTCAAGAAAGATGCATTATAAAAAAAAGAATATACAATACAGTACATTGGAAGAAAGACGTGATTAAAAAAAAAAGTTAGGTGAGTAATAAGTTTTAATACATGTAAGTGGTGGCCCTGTACCAACATCAATGACGAAAACATCTCATCCCTGAGGGGGCCGTTCACAACTTCATAGCCAGTGACCGAAAACAAAAGTACCTAAATACTGATATATCATTCTCTGTTTCTCCTCAACAGCGTCGTTTACAGCGTTGCTCCAAATTAGGCCATATGCATGGGGGAGGGGGAGGGCCACCGAATAAGGACGATGTGAGGAGACAAGGAAGAACTTGCGGGAAATTTGAGATAGAGGCAAGAAGTAATTACTGGATATTAATAGACGGAGACAGTAATGTGGACGACGACGGAGAAGAAGGGGTGGAGGGAAGTTGGGGAATGGAGAGATTTAGGGGGATGATGATGAGGAGACTGAATAGGAAGAGAAAGTGGGGAGTCGGACAAAGACGTGACAGGAGGAAATGAAAAAGAGAAGGAGGAGGGGGGTGGGGCGAAGAGAGAGTATGATATAAAACATGTAGTGGTGATGAGAACGTGTCAGAGTGAAGACGTAAGCATGATCTGACACAATAAGAGATCCCGGCTGTGACCTAACCCCACCTAATCTGACCTAACCCGACCTGACTGGCAGCATAGGCTCAAGGTTTTTCCTCCCACCCATCCTGTTCCTCGTCTTGCTGGCTGTCTCAAGTAGGTCAATGTACAATTCTTAGCCACCGCTGCACCACCTTCTGTAATTATGTAGGCCTATATTCCGTCTTCAAGAACCTACTGAAAGTCTCTCTCTCTCTCTCTCTCTCTCTCTCTCTCTCTCTCTCTCTCTCTCTCTCTCTCTCTCTCTCTCAATTCCTTTTTACTTTTAAGTCCCATTCTCAAAATGTTCATCACCACCGCACCCTATCTCCTAAACTGCTAACAAACTACCATACCCTTGCTCCTATCACACTGCTACCACATCACCACATCCTGCCTCCTATCGGTGGAGGGAGGGCTGCCAAATGCAGAGGACAAGCCGACCGACATATAGAGACGAGGTGTCTGTGGTCACCCTTCATGGGATTAAGTCGTCTAGCTATAGATAGATATAGACATATAGGTAGTTAATGACAGATGTTTGGATGGATGAATGGATCTATAGATGGATAGACAGATACAGAAAAAGGAGCGACTGATCAATGTTTCAATCCCTTGTTTAAATAATATATTAAAGTTGAAACTGACAAAGAAAAGGCAGCTCCCAAGTTTTAACATCATTAGTGAAACGCGTGGCAGAAAATTAAAATAAGTTTCTCGTTTCTACCTCGTTGCTAAGTGAATTACGAAAAGTGGAATCGACTGGCCATTTTGCATTGACACAGGTGTTTTGAAAATGATGGTACTTTATATATTCCGTAATTGCCCACATCTTCTCGTGGTTAGTTTTAATAATAGGATAGTCCCTCCCCCCCGTGTGTGTGTGTGTGTGTGTGTGTGTGTGTGTGTGTGTGTGTGTGTGTGTGTGTGTGTGTGTGTGTGTGTGTGTGTGTGTGTGTGTGTGTGTGTGTGTGTGTGTGTGTGTGTGAGAACCACAAGTGTCTTCGCTTCAATCAACCATTCGTTTGACCTGAATTAAAAATTACACCCCTTAACATTTTGTCCCCTGCCATTAGCAAAAGGTGCTGAAATTAGCAAACCGCCCTCCACCTGCGTTTCCATCACCCCTCCTACTCCCCCCTCCAGACAGTAGGTAGCTAGAATGAAGACCAAGGGCATATAGTTGTAGTGAAAGGGTTGATAGTGATGTGCTGGCATCAGTTATGTTTTTAGAATAAATAAATGAAATAGAGAGCAACATTGGAAATGGAAGCTATTTAAATATGTTTGCTGAGGATGCAAAAATACAAAGGAAAATTACAAATATAGATTCTTGCATAGAGCTACAAGAACTCTTAAATATGCAAAATGAATGGATTAGTAGATGGCAAATGGAGTTCAATGTGGAGAAATGTCATGTAATAATGTTTGGTAAAAGTTACAAAAGATCAGACTGGGACTATAAACTAGGAAGTTGAACTCTACACGCATCAGAAAAGGTGAAGGATTTAGGTGTGGTTATCAGTAACAGACTATTACCGGCTGATCACATAACGGTGAAAGTAAGGAATATGTATACACTGCTTGCTAATATGAGAATAGCATTCACATATAAAAATAAAGACATGCTGAGAAAAATTATCACGTCATTTATTAGACAGACTTTGGGGTATGCATCAGTAGTATGGAATCCTCCTCTTAATAAAGTCATAGATATGATTGAAAAGGCACAAAGGGCAGCTACGAGTACATGATGGGTTTCCAAGCTTATAGGATCTAAACAATGAAGAAAGAATAGAAAAATAAAACCTACCAACATTACAAAAAACAAGGAAAAGAGGTGACATGATTAAGTTATATAAATGCATCACAGGGAAAGAGAAAATAAACATAAAATAGTATATAAACCATGGAGAAACATCACGAGGACACTGCAAAAAATGTACAAAAAGAGAGTTGATATAGACGTAAGGAAATTTAGTTTCTTAAATAGGGCAAATAATCAGTGGAATGCACTACCGAATGAAACAGTGTGCGTCGAAACTATTCATGAAGTTATACCTATGTATGATAAAAATAGCTGAAAACACGGGACCAAACGAACTTGACTCATTCCTGTAAAGATAGAATTAGGTAAGAAATATTAGATAAGAACACACACACACACACACACACACACACACACACACACACACACACACACACACACACACACACACACACACACACAGTGATGATGATGATGATCATGATGATGATGATGATCATGATGATGATGATCATGATTATGATCATGATGACGCCTTTTTGTCGCTTTATTATTCCTACCTCGACACTACTTTCTTCAGCAAAGGGTTACTGAAGGGATTAATGATAGCTGCAGCTGAAAATTTAGCATTTAAGTTGAAAAAAAAAAACATATATCCTCTGGAGGTGCTAAAAACCAATTCAAAAAAGTCACAGAATTCAGTTTGCCAACTCTCACTCCGCTTACTTCATCCTATACTACTTTTCACTCTAACTTGACTCAAAACTACGCTCTGCCCATCTTGAATCCTGAGTTCTTGCAATAGATAAATAATGAAATACTATGCTAGTCACGAAGCAGTGTTATGAAAAAGGATGTAGGGCCGTGGTACTGTCATTTTCTGAGCCACGTGAAACACGCTAAAATAAGGAACGAAAGTCTGGGCCGAGATAAGGTGAAACAACTGTACCGCCACACAGTTTTCTTTATCTTGAACCAGTCAAAACGGTGAGGTGTATTTATAATTTGTCCTTACTACCTCATACAATTTCATCTTAATCCATTCAGTACGATGACGTGTATTTACAAAATCCCTTTACTACCTCATATATTTTCTGCATCTTAAACCCTTCAAGACTATGACGTGTATTTATAATTTGCCATTACTACCTCCACCTGCATTTACACATCCTGGGAAAGAATTATGGTAGTGAATGAATTAATGGTGACTTTTTCTAACCCATCCAGTCCCAAAAGCCTATCCTACTAAAATATGACCTTCTACAGAGAGCAATAATAATATAGAAAAAGGTATACGTCATTCTTCGTTTGAAAAGATTGTCCTAATATCAATAAAACCTAAGATATAAGAATGACGCCATAGGGACTGAAGAGGGTTAGGAATGATATCTGGTAGTAGCTTGGAGAGTTGACTGTCATTCATCCTTCCACTGCAATAAATTAAATTCATATGGAGTGAATAAAACCGCCAGGGCGTAATAAAAATAAAAATATAATCATGGAGGGGTTACGTAACTTTAGCCAGAGATTGGGGGGTGGGGGTGAACGGACGAGGGAAGTATAAAATGGGGAGTACGTAACCAAAGCTGATCAGAGAGTGGGACAGGCGTGTGTGACATAGACGGACCCAACCTCACCCCCACCAACACCACTATGGCCCTCAAGGCAACGCTGCTCCTACTGCCTCTCATGCTAGTCCCAGGCAAGGCTCTAAAATATTATCACCATCACTACTATCACCACCACCATCATCACTACTATCACCACCACCATCATCACTACTATCACCACCACCAACACTACCACCATCACCACTACTTTCACCACTACCACCATCATCACTACTATCACCACCACCATCATCACTAAAATCACCACCACCATCTCTACCACCATCAACACTACTATCACCACCACCATCACTACCACCATCATCACTACTATCACCACCACCATCATTACCACCATCACCACCACTATCACCACCACCATTATCACTTCTATCACCACCACCATTATCACTACTATCACCACCACCATCATCACTACTATCACCACCACAACCATTACCACCATCATCACTACTGTCACCACCACCATCACTACCACCGTCATCATCGCCGCCATCACCTTTCCGCCTCTTTTATCCGCTGCCACGTCTCCACGGACCTTCAATAGCCTGATGAAACACTAAACAAAGCGGTGTATATCGGCCTCAATTCGGTTACGTCCAACTAAAACTGTTTCACGTAGCTCGGTGGCAGAGAAACACATTGCTATAGCTTTACATCCTTTCCACGGCACTGCTTCGTGACTATCATCATCTTCCAGTGTTAACCTCTTGTTGCAGCTTAGCATTCACGGTGGATTAATGACAGTTTTAGGCTAGGTTAGAGTAAGAGGAGTATAGTTCTGTTAGTGAATCATTTAGTGGGTAACACATTGCCCATATAATAAATTTCTCTAACTTTGCAGATATCTAATCCTATCTTTCCTTACTAAATCCCTAACCATGCCTATTCAAGTCCTCTTACTCTATGATAACTTCTCAACTAAGTAATCCTTCCAACTTCTCACCTATGTAATCCTTCTTACTTTCCACCTATTCAGTGCATCTAGCTTCCCACAAAATAATCCTTTTAACGTCTCACCCATTTAATCCTTCAAATTTTCCTGCCATTCAATCCATCTATCTTTACACGGAATTAATCAATTTAACTCTTCATTCATAACTTTCCACACATACATTTACTCTCTTTTTCCAGTGACAAAATTTCCGTATATTCAACCACTTCATTCCACTAACAGAGTTTCTCCTCTTCTTCCACCTATATATTTCAGTTTACCCCTTCCACCGAATGACGTACTGATTCTAATCTTGCTTAGATGTTTCAAACCGGAGAGGTTAATTACAGCCTTCAGTAACCTCTTAATTACCAGAAGTCTCCTAAACAAAATTAAATAATCTAAAGGTATGATGAATCAACTAAAAACTCACCATATTCAAGGGGTAATCTCAGGAAAAAAAAACTCTCGTACTGTTGGGGTTAATGACGGCTATAACTAACCACTCCAGTTCCAAAAATATATCCTAGGATGAATATGACGGTTTGTAAATGAGAAAAAAAAAATCAAGTTAAAAAACGTATCCTATGATGCACATGACCGTTTCGAAATATATAAAAAAAAATCCAGTAAAAAAAAAAATATATCCTATGATGAAAATGACGGTTTGGAAATGAAAGAAAAAGAAAAAGAAAAAATTAAGTTCAAAAAATATATCCCATGATGAATTGTCAGGAAATGAAGAAATAAGTAACTAAATAAATGATCAGCCAGTCAAAAATATATATGTTATCCTGTGTGGAAATGAATAAATTAAAAAATAAAACTACACTATCCAGTCTAAAAATATATATACTACGATGAATATAATTGTCTGGAAGTGGAAAAGTAAATACATTAATCCACTGAAGGGGTTAATCCCTCATAAAAATCTCATCTGGTAACAAATTGTCAACATTCTTACTCCCTGCAACTTTTGACAACTCTCCATATTCGTACTCTCCTCAACTCTGACAAACTCCCTACTCCCTCTTATTACAGAATCTTCACTTATCTATTCCCTCCAATTTTTACAAACTCTCCACACATTTCCTCCCTCCAACTGTTGACAAACTCTTCATACATTCCCTCCATCCACTTTTCCTCTCATTCTCTTAGCCAGCGTTTGCAGCTGTACTAATCCCACTCCTCCTCCTCTTGCTCTGCAGCCCAGCCATTTTTGTTTGCCGACCGCCTAGAACATCCAGGACCGGAACTGGAAAAGACAAACTACGAACTCTCCAGTGATGACTTTGAAGAACCAGCTGCCGAATACTATGATGCTGTGGAGACTATCGCTGAGGAAACCGAGCCCATTGATGGGATGGTACGAGTGATCGACACACAAGACCAACGCAAAGCAGACTCTGCTGCCCCTATCATCAACCACCTCTAATGGAGCCTAGTGCAAAGTTTGATCGACCTGTAATGGAGCCTAAGGCAAAGTTTGCACCACCTATAATGGAGCCTATGGCATAGTTTGAACCACCTGTAATATAATCTATGGAATACTTTGAACCACCTGTAATACAGCCTATGGAATAGTTTGAACCACTTGTAATGAACCTTTAGCAAAATTTGAAACACCTGTAATGGAACATTTAGCAAAATTTGTACTGCCTGTAGAGCTTATTAAACTAATTGCAATTTACAACTGAGTCTGTGGAAGAATTCAAAAAACCTTCTAATTCGATAAGCAGATATGTTTGAGCCACCTGATCTGTCTTTCACTCATCTCTAAAGGAGTAAGAAGCATCTCACTAAACTCTGCCTTTATTAATGAAGGAAGATCACATCTGACTGTCATAGATTATACAAAAAGGACTCAGTGATTAGAGAGCTGATCAAACTTTCACACAGTTTCAATTATATAGCCTTGAGAGTACAGGAATGAGGAGAACTTAGCCAGAGGAAAGCCTGCTTATCCAATACCCCGCCAACACACACAAACCCATTCCTAAGCTTTGCTGACACTAACAAATAAATAAATAGATAGACAAATCCAAAGACAGAGATACTGCCACAATCCCAGCAATCCACTTGTCATCTTACTGTCTACCATCTACCGCATCTGAACAAAGCCTTAACAACAGTATTCTTTCCCAGATGTTTCCTCTTTTTTTTTTTTTTTTTTTTTTTTTCCAAATTATCTGAGAAAAGTATTGCAAAAAAATTTATTTTTAAAAGCCACTGTACTGAAGTTGGTTCTTTAAATTATTAGGATGATTCTTTAATCTATAATCAATAGACATTACAAGAGTACATTTCAATAAAGTTTAAAAAATGTATACATGTGCTCTTAACATTTAATCCTAGTTTACTTTTCTATCCTTTCACATGAATACCTTCACTACGAAGACATCTTTTTTGCTGTTATTTTTGTTACCTCCAGGAAGACTGGAAAGAGGGAAGGCATGAAAGAGGGAAAATGGAGGGTTGGGAGTGAAGTGTGAAGGTGAGCAGGAGGGAAGGTGGAAGGATGGGAGAAAAGTGTGAAGGTGGGCGGAAGGGAAGGTACAAATGAGGGAAGGACCGACGGAATTGAGGTAGAAAGGGATGAAGGGAGGAGAGAGAGGTCAAAAAGAAGACAGGAAGGAATGTGGGAAGGTAGGAAGATGGAAAGACAGAAAGGACACATTGTAGGAATGAGGGATGGTACAAAGAAGAGGAAGATAGGAATTAGGGGCCATTAAGACAAAAGCATCTTGTAGTAAATCAACGTGTGTTAATGTGAAAAACTAAGTTAACATGACGAAACTGATCATCATAACCAGTTCTCAGTAATATTGAGAGATGCATTATAAAAAAAAAATGGAGATGTATTATTAAAAAAAAGTTAGGTGAGTAATAAGTTTTAACTGAGTGTGACTTCAGCGATAAGTGATTGAAGAAGGAAGCTGCCAAACATCTTGCAGCATGGACAGCTGCTATTTGGTGCCCAAGGCCGACGCAAGAAAGCATGTTGGAGCCTTCAAAAACGAACGAATGAACGAACGACAAAGTAAGTGGTGACTCTGTACCAACATCAATGACGAAAACATCTCATCCCTGAGAGGGTCGTTCACAACTGCAATGCCAATGGGCCAAAAAAAAAAAGTAGGTAAATATTGGTATACCATTCGCTGTTTCTCCTCAACAGTGCCGTTTACAGCATTGCTCCAAATTAGGCCATGTGAATGGGGGGAGGGGGGGAGGCCACCGAATAAGGAGGACGAAGTGTGGAGACAAGGAAGAACTCGTCTGCGGAAAAATGAGTGAAATAGGCAATAAGTAGTTACAGGATATTTACGGAAAAAGACGGTAATGTGGATGATGACGAAGGAGAAGGGATGGAGAGAAATGAGAGAATGGAGAGATTTATGAGGAGGATGAGGAGGAGGCAGTAAACGAATGGAGGAGATGGGGGAGAAGGGACAATGATGTGAGAGTAGAACGACTATGGAAAGAGAGGGAGAAGGTAGAGGATGCGAAGTGAGAGTATGATATAAAACATGCAGTGGTGAAGAGAACCTGTCAGAGAGAAGACGTTACCAAGATCTGACACAATAAGAGATCCCGGCTGTGACCTAATCCCACATACTCTGACCCAATCTGACCTGACTGGCAGCAGAGGCACCAGGTTTTTCCTCCCACTCATCCTGTTCCTCGTCTTGCTGGCTGTCTCAAGTAGGTCAATGAACATTTCTTAGACACCGCTGCACCACTTTCTCTAATTCTATATACTGTACACCGTCTTCAACGGTACACTGTAACTCTCTCTCTCTCTCTCTCTCTCTTTCTCTCTCATTTCTATTTACTTATAGATCACATTCTCAAGATGTTCATCACCACCACACCCTGTCTCCTAAACTGCTGTGAAACTATCATACTCTGGCACCTACCACACTGTTATCACATTACCACACCCTGCTTCTTATCGGTGGAGGGAGGGCAGCCAAATGCAGAGGACAAGCCGACCGGCATTATTATAGAGACGAGGTGTCTGAGGGTATCCTATACGGGATTAAGGCATCTAGCTATAGCTACATGGATATAGAAAGATATAGTTAATCATAGATGGATGGATGGATGAATGGGTCTGTAGATCGACTGACAGAAACAGAAAACTGAGCTAGTGATCAATGTTTCAATCCCTTGTTTAAATAATATTTTAAAGTTGAAACTGACAAAGAAAAGGCAACTCCCGGTTATCGACTGACAGAAACAGAAAACTGAGCTAGTGATCAATGTTTCAATCCCTTGTTTAAATAATATTTTAAAGTTGAAACTGACAAAGAATAGGCAACTCCCGGTTTTTAACATCATTACTGAAAAACGTGGAGGAAAATTAAAATAAGTTTCATGTTTCTACCTCGTTGCTAAGTGAATTATGAAACGTGGAATCGACTGGCCATTTTGCATTGACACAGATGTTTTGAAAATGACAGTACTTTATATACTGGGTAATTGGCCACATCTTCATGTCTTTAGTTTTAGTAATTGGGTGTTCCCCCCCCCCCTGTGTGTGTGTGTGTGTGTGTGTGTGTGTGTGTGTGTGTGTGTGTGTGTCAGAACCACTTGTGTCATTGCTTCAATCAACCACTCGTTTCTCCTGAATTAAAAAGTTCACCCCTTAACATTTTGTCCCCTATCATTAATGAAAGGTGCTGAAATTAGGAAGCCGCCCTCCACCTGCAGTCAAGTTCTTGTCCCAGACAGCTTTCCGATTCTTGCATGCTGCTGCATGACGACAGCAGGGAGATTTGGCTGGAGTCGAACCAACACATATATCATCCTCTGTGAAAGTCGCTGACGTTGAGCTGCATTCCTCAAAAATGAGTGTCTCCTCCAACCTCCTCCTTTTCTTTAAGTCTCCTCTGTTTTTGCTGCAAGCCGTCTGACTCGCATTTCCTCTTTCCCTGACCTTGGCCATTACAACGTCGATGCCAGCCATTGAGGACGGGGGTTTGTCCTTGCGCTGACTAATAAGAAATCGTTTATCTTCCCCTGAAATGTTCAAGCTCAGTGCCTTCGAGTATGCAATGTCGAATATCTCTTCAAGGTCCGCTTTGAAGAGATCCCGCTTCATCTTCTCACTGTTTCTGCCCATATTCTTCTTCAACTTCACATGCTTCTCATTTAGTTTCTTCAGCTTCTTGATTTGCCTAGCTTCATCAAATTGTGGAAGCCTGGCCATTTTCCAGATACCTTTCACCTTCAAGATGGTTTCATTTGTAGCTTTGGAAATTGTCTTTATCTCTTCCACATGATGGAACATAAACACTTTCAGCACTTGTTCCACAGAGGGTAACCGGCTCCCAATTATACTTGGCTGTCACTTTCCGATCAGCCAGACCGATGATGCACTTCTGGTTATCATGCTCTCTCTGTGATTACAAAGTAAGAAAAGAAAATGTAATCAACGAGGGAAAGTAAACTGCTACAAGGTAGTTTCAGAAGAACTTATAAACACACAACCTTTCTGTTAGAGTGCACAGGAACATCTCAATAGAAAAACAATGAATTTTTCAAGAAATTAAAAAAAGACCTCACATTTGAGTGATCCCGAAATATATATCATTTTCAGTGAAACTTAGCCAGAAGTGTTTTCCCATGAAGTGGAACTAGGGCGAGGACAACTTGTTCAAGGTTTCGAAAATTAATTATTTGAAACACACACACACACACACACACACACACACACACACACACATCTCTCTCTCATCTCATCTCATCAGCCGTTTGAGTGTCTCATGCAGGACCGGCCTATCCCAACGGAAGCGGGGATGATACAGCCAAGGTATCTCTACCAAGTGGCTTAGGCTGTCTGGTAGAGATTGTATGTAGGGTGGGAAGTGCTTGTAAGTGTATTGTAGTGTTGGAGTGGCTTTGGGTGTGTGTGTAGTCTGTGAACCAAATGTAATCGGCCCGCACAAGCTGACTGGGTGCAAGCATATTTTATAGTATGCGACACTGGTTGAACCATAGCACCCCTAATGTCCACCAATGCAGTACGTGGCCAGATGAACGCTTCCAAAGTTTATTACCCTGGCGGTGCGCGAACCATCGTTCTTCAGTGTACAAAAACACACACTTTACCACTGTACCACAGAAGCTCCCCCCCCACACATATCTATCTATCTATCTATACATCTATCTATCTGTCTAACTATCTATCTATCTAACTATCTATCTATCTCTATCTATCTATCTATCTATCTATCTATCTATCTATATATATATATATATATATATATATATATATATATATATATATATATATATATATATATATATATATATATCCATCCATCATCCAATCCTACATTGCCCCATGATTAGTCTAGGAGCCCGGGGCTAGGCAGTTGGTCCCGACATTTAAGATGAGTGACCAGCCTCACTCGTCCCTGAGTGGCATTACATGAGCAATCAACCCCAACGACCCCTGGGATATACAACTTCACCAGCTCAAACCGACTTGAGCGCAATAATCACCCACTAAACCATCAGGCGGCAAAATTTGGTTACATGGTTACCACCCAGCGTAGTAAATGGTTTCCTGGTGTACAAGAAACCATTTGGCTTGTCATTCAGTGCAGAGTCACCCACAGGGAGAAGGAAGAGGAAAGAATGATGGAAAGAAAGACAAAAGAGGAAGTGTAAAGTCATGCGTAGCCAGAAGGACAAGGAAAGAATGAAGGAAAGACAGAAGAGGATGGAAGGAAAGAAGGATGGAGGAGAGGAAAGGGAAGACACCCGACAGCAGCTTCCATCGAGTGAGTGGACGTAAGCGTCCCCATCTACCAAAAATAAATATATATCCATCCATCCATCATTCAATCCTACGTTGCCCAATAAGGAGCGTAGGAGCCCGCGGCTAGGCAGTTGGTCCTGACATTTAAGATGAGAGTGACCAACCTCACTCATCCCTGAGTGGCATTACGTGAGCAATAAACCCCAACCACCCCTTGGATATAAACCTTCACCGGCTCAATCCGATTGGAGCACAATAATTATCCACTGAACCACCAGACGCCAATATTTAGTTACATGGTTACCACCCAGTTTAGTAAATAGTTTCCTGGTGTACAGGAAACCATTTGGCTTGTCACTCAGTGTAGAGTCACACATAGGCAGAAGAAAGGAAAGAAAGAAGGAATGAAAGACAGAGGAGGGAGTGTAAAGTCACCCGTAGGCAGAAGGATGAGGAAAGAATGAAGGAAAGATATATATATATATATATATATATATATATATATATATATATATATATATATATATATATATATATATATATATATATATATATGTGTGTGTGTGTGGTAGGTGGGGGCGCTCACCATCCACTCACTCGATGTAGTGCTGCTCTCGGGTGTCTGCCCTTTCCTCTCCATCCATCATTCCTTCCTTTCTCTTCTGTCTTTCTTTCCTTCATTCTTTCCTTGTCCTTCTGCCTACGGGTGACTTTACACTCCCTCTTCTGTCTTTCTTTCCTTCATTCATTCCTATTCCCTCAGTCTGTGGGTGATTCTACACTGAGTGACAAGCCAAATGGTTTCCTGTACACCAGGAAAGCATTTACTACGCTGCGTGGTAACCATATAACCAGATTTTGGCGCCTGGTGGTTTTAGTGGGTAATTATTGCGCTCCGATCGGATTGAGCAGGTGAAGGTTTATATCCAAGGGGTTGTCGGGGTTGATTGCTCATGTAATACCACTCAGGGATGAGTGAGGCTGGTCACTCTCATGTTAAATGTCAGGACCAACTGCCTAGCCCCGGGCTCCTACACTCCTCATGGGATAGTGTAGGATTGGATGATGGATATATATATATATATATATATATATATATATATATATATATATATATATATATATATATATTCTGTGTCATTCCGAGCAAAGGGTCGCCAGTGCTTTGTATGTAGGTACCAGGTGCAAGGATCACTTTCAATATATACTGTAATAAAAGCGGAACCCGAGAGGAGAGAAGCCAAAGGATGGAACGCAGGAAAAGGGAGAAGAAAAGAGAAGAAGAAAGAAAAGGGGAAAATACAGGAAAAGGGAGTAGAAAGGAGAAGAGGAGAAGGAAGAGGAGAAACGAGGAGAAAAGAAGAGTAGAGTAGAATAAGGTCCCAAAGAGTTAGAAAGAAGAATAGAGCAGAGCTAAGTAGAATGCTAGATGAGAAGAGAAACGAGACAAAAGAAGAATGGAAGAGAGATCAACAGAGAAGATGAGAAGAGGAGCACAGAATAGAGTAGAGGGAAGGAGAAGAGAGGGTAAAGAGAAAAACAGAGGAAAACAGGAGAAGAGTAAGGCGAACGGCGGAGTATATTAAGTCCGTGCTTTAAGAAGCTTTTTCGACCAGTTCCTTAACTATTAGTTTCTCAGTATTGAAAAGAACAATTACCAGCCAAATATCTAATGCTATTTGTCAGTTTCTCCCAACTGACAGTACCATTTGTAAGGAAAAAGTGGCTTATAATACGATGACTGATTTGGATAACAAACAGTGGGCAAAGAAAAGCCTAGGGCTTCATGAATCGAAGCCATCCCTTTCAGAATGCGGCATCACGCATTAGACAGACAGATGAATGGATACATAAACAGACAAACAAATAAACAAAACAAACAGTTAGACAGCTGGGCATATAGAGAGATAAAAAGCGATGGACTGATAGATAGACAGACAGATAAACAAATAGAGACACCCATACAGAAAAGTAAAATGACTTGTATGTAAAAAAGTCGTGATATTTTGGAACACAGTCCTAACCTGTAATGATGAAGAGTGATTGCATATGGAGTGGGGGGGGGAGGAACATACAGTAAGGGGGAGGTAAGGACTGGATTAGGTAAAGGAAGTGTACAATGCTATGAAAGCATTATGACAAGAGAACTGGAGCACAAAGGAGTACAAAATTGTACAAAGCAAGGGAAACAGCAACAGACCCATAGGTCCTTTCATGGTTCTTTGTTAAAGGGAATGTTATAATGAACAAAACTATCCTATTAGTTAAAGACAAGAATATAAAACCAGGATGGTATCCTTCATCCCCGTCCTCCCAAAAAAATCAAGCAGAGGCCGGTAGGAAATAGTGTGAAGGTTCAACATGCACAATAGAAAAGCTGATAGGGTAATTTCTTTGGAAAGAAGGAAAGAAAATCATATTTAACATAGTCTGAAAGGAAAGTACCAGTAAGTCAACAGTATATATATATATATATATATATATATATATATATATATTGTTCTGCAGTGGTACAATGGAAGTTCTGAAACAGTTATATATAGTACAGGAATAATATAGTATTGGCAAGTGAAGATACTTAGGTGTGGGTTAGAAGACATACTTATCCCAGCGATTTTAAAAGGTTAGTACTGTATCACAATTTTCTAGAGTGAAGGGCAATTTAGTCCAGGTTTAAGACAAGAGCAGACAATGGAAGAAGATACACTGGATGGGAGACAGAAAGACTAAGGGGGGGGCGGTGGATGAATCGGTAGAGAGGCGGCCAGGAGTCCTAATGGACCCAGGATCGAATTCCGGCTGGGGCAGGGAACAGTTTAACCCGTCACGTCCAGAGGTTTTCCGCACCTCCGACATCCCCCAATCCCGAGGTATTTTCGATTTTTTTTTTTTTTGGCTAAAACCTCCGCTTTTGGTGAGAAACATCGAAAATTCATAGAGAAATGGCTCACCTGAGGTTTAAAATACTCGATCCAGGTAGGAGATCCTCCTTACCTGACTGGGTTTTCTAACATGTTGGCACCAAAGAAAACGAGTTCTATGGGAGGGTAACTATTTCACACAACCCATAAACGGTATTTATTTATTTACTTGGTACGAATTTATATGTAGTATAAGAGTATATTGGTTTTCAAGCAGTAATATAGGCATTATAAGCATTGTTTCACTCACTAACTAATCACCATACCTGACCTTATTTTGCCACATTACCTGATCATTATTTCTGACTGTTTCTTCTTCTAATGCTATGTAAACTTTGTCCTCCACATTGTCATCAATTGGGGAATCACTCTGGCCTTGAATATCTTTACTGGCCAGGTCACTGGTAACAGGTGAATTGCTGAGACAATGGCGTGAGGGGGGAGGGGGGAGGTTATGCGGTGTAAGACATTGTCCCTGCTTGGCATCTTGTAGAGGAATAGAGGAAGGTGTCCCGTGTATACGTACGAAAAATCACACGCAAAACTTGAAAATTGTGCAAATTAGGGACCTTGCAATTGCACGACATACCAGTACGTTGCCGGGACTGGCAAATGCAAAATGTTGCAACGTACCCATACGTCGACGACGGTACGGGGCGGGTTAAGGATTTGAATTTCATAAAAAGCAGACTTTCCTGATCTACCAGATGACCCGCCGAAATGTCGTAAAAGTACCCCTGCTAATACCAATACACCAGTTCTGTATGAGACAGCCCTAGCATGTATTCAGTATGGACGGTGGGTGTTAGCACCGAAGTGGTGTCATGTGGAGGTGTAGGAGGACTACTGGGCCTTGGGATAGGCTACTGCCCCCAAGAAAAAGGCCCTGAGCCTTTGCCCAGAGTCGGACACGTAAAAAAAAAAAAAAAAAAAAAGACAAGTTGCGATATTTCAACACATCCCAGACGGACCATGGAAACAGACAGAGGAAGGAACACTGATGGGAAAGAAACGAGATGGATTGCAATACGTGAAACAGGAGTGTCAAGGCAATGAAAATAATATATTGAATATATGTGAAAGTTTTTGCATATTAGAATACATCCTTGACTTCTAGTAATGGCCGGTGTTGGATAAGGACGTCTTCCCGCGGTAATATCGATATAACCTGGAGGCGTACCTGACAGAGTATACTAATGTCTTTCACCTCCCTCATTATGCCCTGGAGGGAGGATGGTGGACTGAAGAAAACGGAAAATTCAACCTGTGGTCCACTGGGGTCACGTTCATGAGCTTGGGTTTGCCATAGCAATGACGACTGGAAGAGATGAAGGCACGGGAAAGTGAAGGACTGAATCAGGTAAATATGGAGTGTCAAGAGACGATGGTGGTGGGATTGGTGACTGGTGTGATGAATATAAGATATGATAGGAGAGGATGACAGAGCCGCCACGTCAGGGAAAGGCAGGCAAGGGAAAATGAGTGGGACGGAACAATGGCTGGAAGGGAAAGAAGAGGAGAGAGAAGGCTCTGTTTGTGTGTGTGTGTGTGTGTGTGTGTGAGAGAGAGAGAGAGAGAGAGAGAGAGAGAGAGAGAGAGAGAGAGAGAGAGAGAGAGAGAGAGAGAGGGAGGGAGGGAGGGGGAAAGGGGGGAGAGTACAATAAGCTTCGAATGATAGAAAGGGGAAGGGGGGCGGGGAGGTATGGGAAGAGAAAGACAAGTGAGCAGTGGAGAGATGTCGGCAGGTATTGAGAAACAGGTTGACACACATAAAGGCAAAGAGATAGGGAAGTAGACAATTAAGGAAAAACGCATAAGCATTTCAGTAGGCAGAAAGGCAGACAGAAAGGAGTAGAAGTAACAAGAAGCAGTGCCAAGGCACAGCAAACATGTTCCCGGCAGCGATTTTAGTGCTGACATACAAACACAACAGGATATCTAGTCTAAGATGTCACATATCAAATTTGGAGTAAATCGGGTGAAAATTTTGCTGTGAGACAAGTTTGTGAAAAGCGTTCAGTGAAAGGCTAGGATGTGTTTTGGGCGTTCATGGATGTAGAGAAAACGTATGAAAGAACTGATAGGGAGGCTTTGTGGACTGTTTGAAGATTATATGGACTTGATGGTAGATTATATGGACTTGATGGTAGATTACTAAAAGGGGTGAAAAGGTTTTATGTAAACAGTAGAGTGTGTGTAAAGTGGGAAATGCTGTGAGTGATTGATTTCCCGTGAGAGTGGGGCTGCGGCAGGGATGTGTGATGTTGCCTTGGTTGTTAAACATTTATATGGATGGTATTGTAAGGGAGGTGAATGCAAGAGTTTTAGGTGGTCTGAGTCTGGTGAAAATTGATGGTAGAGTGTGGAATCTGAAGCAGCTGCTGTTTGCATTTGATACTGCACTGGTGGCTGATTCAGAGGAGAGATGGAGACAGTTGGTAGAGGAGTTTGGAAGGGTGTGTAAAAGGAGGAAATTGAAAGTAAATGAGAATAAGAGTAAAGTGATGAAGTGTACGAGGTCGGTAGATGGTTGGAGGATGAATATAGTTTTGAATGGAGAGTTGTTTGAGGAGGTAGGATATTTTAAGTATTTAGGGTCACATGTTGCTGTGGATGCAAGAATTGATGCAGAAGTGAAGTTTAGAATGAATGAAATAGGAAAGGTGCTGGGAGGAATGAGAAAAGTGTTTAGATGTCATTCGCTTAGAATGGATGTAAAGAGAAGGCTGTATGAGGGTGTTGTGGTACCGAATGCGTTATATGGGGCTGAAACATGGAATATGGGTGTAGTGGAGAGGAAAAGTTTAAATGTAATGGAGATGAGGTGTCTGAGGAGTATGCGTGGAGTGACGCATATGGATCGAATGAGAAATGATGAAGTGTGAAGAAGAACTGGAGTTGTTCGGGAGATGGCTGATCGAGTTGAGCAGAGGATGTTGCGATGGTTTGGGCATATAGAGAGAATGGATAATAAGCGATTGGTGAAAAAGATAAGTAGATCTGATGTGAGAGGTATAAGGCTGAGAGGAAGACCACGAATAGGATGGATGGACAGTGTGAACAGAGTGTTGGATGAGAAAGGGATGTCTGTTGAGCAAGGAAGAGTGGCTGTGCGTGACAGAAATAAGTGGAGTGAAATTGTGAATGAATAAATGATGACACAGCCCTGAGGGGATATTCTTCCGCATTTGGTCTGATCAGCTGATCAGGTCAGGTGCGGGTAAGGGAATGGGTCCACTATGATGTGGCAAGGATAAACCAGCTCTGCTGTCGAGCCCTGCTGCTGATGTCACCGATTGCACTGTGCAGTTGACCGTCGTGCGGTGTGGTGTGGTGAGGACCTGTCCCTTCTCCCCTTTGGGGCTAAGATGCGAATGAATGTGTTTGAGTGGATGAGTAAATTGGAAGTGTGTCATCCTGTCTCGGCTACCTCCCTTTCCATGGGGGAAGCACCCTAAGGTATACAGATAGATAGATTGAAATCTTAAACCCGGCCCACCTGACACTGACCTCCTACCGCTAACCAGGGGGTGACCCCCCTGATTTAATGATGCATGTTATAGGATTCATGTTTGAACGATGCATCTTTGGGTCAAAATGAATCTGAAAGGAGTTATGGTGAAGAAACAATTTTTTTTTTTTTGGTACTTTTTTGGGCCTACAGCCTAGGCCGTGGCCCAGTTGGGCCCAAAATTAAGTCAGGTGATCAGAAGTTCATGGCACATCATCCCTGAAATTTTAGTCAGAATCGCACAACTAATTTTTGCTTTAAGTTGTAAACAGACAGACAGACAGACAGACTGACTGACAAACAAACAATCAATCAAACAAACAAACAAACCGAGTGAAAACACTACCCATCCCCGAGCTCCTCCGGGGAGGACACGGGTAACAAGAGTAAGGTAGAACTGAGGCAAAAAAAAAAAAAAAAAAAATGGTTTAAGACAAACATAAAACAAGCAGAAGAAAGATATAAGGAAAAGATACCGAAATGTAGACAGGTTAATAGGTAACAGAAAGCTGAAAGCGTAGTAGACAGACATATATAAAGAGAGAGACAGAGAGAGAGAGAGAGTATCAAGGCTGCAAGAATTAGCAATAGGGGTAGTTTTTTTTTTTTTTTCAAGAATACTTCCCCAGTATCCCTGCTTATCGTAAAAGACGACTAAAAGTGTTGGCGGAGGGTTAGTGCCCCTCCCCGGAAAACAACTAACTAAAAAGTCAAACAATAAGCCTCGGACAAGGACTGACCAAAAGATGACGACCAAAGACCGGACAAAGGACATGGTAATCGGAACGTGGAATAAAAGGGGAGCGAATGATGAGGTGAAAGAGAGAGAGATTGTCCAGGTGCTTGAGGGTGCGAAAGTTGATGTATGCGGAATAACTAAAACTAAATGAGAGGTGAGAGTGTGAGAGAATGGGAGTATGGATGGGGTATATGTGCAGGAGTAGGTGAGAACGAGAGGGCAAAAGAAGGAGTATGTATAGCTGTGAGTAAAAGATGGAAGAAGAGCATAAGAGAGTATGGATCAGTTGGGTCAAGGATTGTGTGGGTAAGATTGAAAGTTGGAATACAAATGTGGGCGATTGTGTGTGTGTATGCGCCAACGGAAGATTGTGCAAGCAGAGTGAGAGCAGAGTTCTGGACAAATGTGGAAGTGTGCATGGAAAAGTTTGGAAGGAATGAGAGAGTGTTATTGATCGGTGATACGAATGGTAAAGTAGGGAATGTGAAGGTGGATGGAATAGTTGGTGAGTGGGGTGTGCCTGCTGAGATAGATGAGAATGGCAGTGTGTTAGTGGACATTTGTGCTGGGAGGGGGTTGGTGATAGCCAATACCCTCTACAGGCACAAAATGATCCACAGGTATACATGGCGAGTGATGAGAAGGGTGGGTGGTGATCTGAATGAAAGGAAGGCAATGATTGAGTATGTGTGTGTGGATGAAAGGATGCGAAAATGTGTAATGGATGCAAGAACTTATAGAGGTTGGGGGAGTGGACTTTCTGACCACTACTTGGTGGTGGCCAGAATCAAGATCCAATTAGGACGGAGAAATAGAAGAAGGGAAGGACGGGAAGGAGTATTTATAAGGATAGTGGAAAGGTTACAAGAGGATGAGAAAAGGGCAGAGTATAAGAGAGAAGTGGAGGAACGATTGGGCAAATATGAATTGGAGCAGATGGGGGACGTGGAAGGTGTGTGCAGGATATTAACAGAAGAAATATGTGCAGCACGTGATGTATGCGGAATAACTGAAGAGAAGACGGAGGGGTGTGCAAGGAACAGCGTGGAGGAATGAAGAGGTGAGACAGGCTGTGGCACAAAAGAAAGCATACAATGAATGGATGAGAAATAGGGGCGTGGAAGAAATTGAGAGGCGGAAGAGAGAGTTATATGTAGAAAGAAAGAGAGAGGTGAAAAGATTACTAAGAGAGAGTAAGAAGAGAGTGGATGAGAAATTTCGAAGGAACTTGAGTGTAAAGTGGAGGGACTGTAAGAAAATGTTCTGGAAAAGGTGAAAAGAGTAAGACAGGGTGGAAGTGAAGTTAGCAGGGGAGTGAAAGATAAAAATGGTAGATTATTAGTGGAGAAAGGAGAAAAAGTGAGCAGATGGAGAGAACACTTTAAGGAATTGTCGAATATAGAGGATGGAAGTAATGCGAGTATAAGTGGCTGGGGAATGGCTGGGAGAAGGAGGGAGGTGAGAAGACAGGAAGAAATGAGTAGAATAGAAGTTGTGGAAGCAATGAAGAAAGTTAAACTGAGGAAAGACCCAGGGACTGATGGAGTGTGTGGGAGGAAGGTAGAGTCCCGGAGGATTGGAAGTCAGGTATAATTATTCCCCTGTACAAAGGAAAAGGGGAAAAAGAAGTGTATGGTAATCACAGGGGCATCTGTCTTCTTAGTATAATAGGAAAAGTGTATGGTAGGATACTTATTGACAGAGTTAGAGAAAGAACAGAGGATTAAGTTGGAGAAGAACAGGGAGGCTTTAGGAAGGGAAGAGGTTGTGTAGATCAGATAATCATTCTTAGATCTTTAGTGGAAAAGTTTCTAGAGAAGGGAAAGAAGTTGTATACGGCTTTCATGGATTTGGAGAAAACATATGACAGGGTGGATAGACAAGGATTGTGGAAAGTATTAAGAATATATGGAGTAGAAGGGAAGTTGCTGAATGCTGTGAAGAGTCTGTATGATTGTGCTAAGGCTGCAGTGCGTGTGGAGTGTGAACTGAGTGAATTTTTCTTTTTGAATGTTGGGTTGAAACAGGGATGTGTCATGTCTCCATGGTTGTTCAATCTGTACACGGATGGGGTAATGAAAGAGGTACAAGGTAGGGTAGTGGATGTTGGAGTGGCCCTGGTGAGAGAGGGTAGTGTTTGGAAACTCCCTGTACTGTTGTTTGCAGATGATACTGTGTTGTTGAGTGAAGACGAAGGAGAGCTGCAAGGCTTGGTGGATGAGTTTGGGAGAGTGTGTATGAAATGGAATCTAAAGGTGAATGTAGGGAAGAGTAAAGTGATGGTCTTCGAAAGAGATGAAGTCAGTGAATGTATAGCGAGGTTGGATGGTGAGGAATTGGAAAATGTGAGTCCGTTTAAGTACTTGGGTAGTGTGATGAGTAAGGATGGAGGTTTGGAGGGTGAAGTGCTTGAAAGCGTACAGCAAGGAAGAAAGGTTGCTGGTTCCTTGAAAGCAGAGATAAGAAGCAGGGAACTGAGCATGGAAGTGAAAAAGTCACTGCATGACAGTTTTGTGATACCTACTCTAACGTATGGAAGTGAAGCTTGGACGTTGGTGGAAGGACAGAAGTCAAGATTGAGAGCAGTGGAAATGAGTTATTTAAGAGGAGCCTGTGGAGTCACATGGAGAGACAGGCTGACAAATGAGGATATAAA